>NC_090436.1:248304994-248605923 GCF_031143425.1 Pleurodeles waltl
GAGGAGCCACAAATTTCCTTCCACCCAGCGTTCCCCCACGTCTCCCGATAAAAATGATACCTCACTTGTGTGGGTAGGCCTAGCGGCCGCGACAGGAAACGCCCCAAAACGCAACGTGGACCCAGACAAATTTTTGAAGGAAAACAGAGGTGTTTTTTGCAAAGTGCCTACCTGTAGATTTTGGCCTGTAGCTCAGCCGCCACCTAGGGAAACCTACCAAACCTGTGCATTTCTGAAAACTAGAGACCTAGGGGAATCCAAGATGGGGCGACTTGTGTGGCTCGGACCAGAATCTGTTACCCAGAATCCTTTGCAAACCTCAAAATTTGGCTAAAAAAACACACGTTCCTCACATTTCTGTGGCAGAAAGTTCTGGAATCTGAGAGAAGCCACAAATTTCCTTTCACCCAGCGTTCCCCCACGTCTCCCGATAAAAATGATACCTCACTTGTGTGGGTAGGCCTAGCGGCCGCGACAGGAAACGCCCCAAAGCGCAACGTGGGCAGAGCCAAATTTTTGAAGGAAAACAGAGGTGTTTTTTGCAAAGTGCCTACCTGTAGATTTTGGCCTCTAGCTCAGACGCCACCTAGGGAAACCTACCAAACCTGTGCATTTCTGAAAACTAGAGACCTAGGGGAATCCAAGATGGGGTGACTTGTGTGGCTCGGACCAGGTTCTGTTACCCAGAATCCATTGCAAACCTCAAAATTTGGCTATAAAAACACATGTTCCTCACATTTCTGTGGCACAAAGTTCTGGAATCTAAGAGGAGCCACAAATTTCCTTCCACCCAGCGTTCCCCCACGTCTCCCGATAAAAATGATACCTCACTTGTGTGGGTAGGCCTAGCGGCCGCAACAGGACACACCCCAAAGCGCAACGTGGACACAGCCAAATGTTTGAAGGAAAACAGACGTGTTTTTTGCAAAGTGCCTACCTGTAGATTTTGGCCTGTAGCTCAGCCGCCACCTAGGGAAACCTACCAAACCTGTGCATTTCTGAAAACTAGAGTCCTAGGGGAATCCAAGATGGGGTGACTTGTGTGGCTCGGACCAGGTTCTGTTACCCAGAATCCATTGCAAACCTCAAAAATTTGGTTAAAAAAACACATGTTCCTCACATTTCTGTGGCAGAAAAATCTGGAATCTGAGAGGAGCCACACATTTCCTTCCACCCAGCGTTCCCCCACGTCTCCTGATAAAAATGATACCTCACTTGTGTGGGTAGGCCTAGCGCCCGCGACAGGAAACGCCCCAAAGCGCAACGTGGACACAGCCAAATTTTTGAAGGAAAACAGAGGTGTTTTTTGCAAAGTGCCTACCTGTAGATTTTGGCCTGTAGCTCAGCCGCCACCTAGGGAAACTTACCAAACCTGTGCATTTCTGAAAACTAGAGACCTAGGGGAATCCAAGATGGGGTGACTTGTGTGGCTCGGACCAGGTTCTGTTACCCAGAATCCATTGCAAACCTCAAAATGTGGCTAAAAAAACACATGTTCCTCACATTTCTGTGGCAGAAAGTTCTGGAATCTGAGAGGAGCCACAAATTTCCTTCCAACCAGCGTTCCCCCACGTCTCCCGATAAAAATGATACCTCACTTGTGTGGGTAGGCCTAGTGCCCGTGACAGGAAACGCCCCAAAGCGCAACGTGGACACAGCCAAATTTTTTAAGGAAAACAGAGGTGTTTTTTGCAAAGTGCCTACCTGTAGATTTTGGCTTGTAGCTCAGCCTCCACCTAGGAAAACCTACCAAACCTGTGCATTTCTGAAAACTAGAGACCTAGGGGAATCCAAGATGGGGTGACTTGTGTGGCTCGGACCAGGTTCTGTTACCCAGAATCCTTTGCAAACCTCAAAATTTGGCTAAAAAAACACATGTTCCTCACATTTCTGTGGCAGAAAGTTCTGGAATCTGAGAGGAGCCACAAATTTCCATTCACCCAGCGTTCCCCCACGTCTCCCGATAAAAATGATACCTCACTTGTGTGGGTAGGCCTAGCGCCCGCGACAGGAAACGCCCCAAAGCGCACCGTGGACACAGCCAAATGTTTGAAAGAAAACAGACGTGTTTTTTGCAAAGTGCCTACCTGTAGATTTTGGCCTGTAGCTCAGCCGCCACCTAGGGAAACCTACCAAACCTGTGCATTTCTGAAAACTAGAGTCCTAGGGGAATCCAAGATGGGGTGACTTCTGTGGCTCGGACCAGGTTCTGTTTCCCAGAATCCATTGCAAACCTCAAAATTTGGCTAAAAAAACACATGTTCCTCACATTTCTGTGGCAGAAAGTTCTGGAATCTGAGAGGAACCACAAATTTCCTTCCACCCAGCGTTCCCCCACGTCTCCCGATAAAAATGATACCTCACTTGTGTGGGTAGGCCTAGCGCCCGCGACAGGAAACGCCCCAAAGCGCAACGTGGACACAGCCAAATTTTTTAAGGAAAACAGAGGTGTTTTTTGCAAAGTGCCTACCTGTAGATTTTGGCCTGTAGCTCAGCCGCCACCTAGGGAAACCTACCAAACCTGTGCATTTCTGAAAACTAGAGTCCTAGAGGAATCCAAGATGGGGTGACTTGTGTGGCTCGGACCAGGTTCTGTTACCCAGAATCCATTGCAAACCTCAAAATTTGGCTAAAAAAACACATGTTCCTCACATTTCTGTGGCAGAAAGTTCTGGAATCTGAGAGGAGCCACAAATTTCCTTCCAACCAGCGTTCCCCCACGTCTCCCGATAAAAATGACACCTCACTTGTGTGGGTAGGCCTAGCGCCCGCGACAGGAAACGCCCCAAAGCGCAACGTGGACACAGCCAAATTTTTGAAGGAAAACAGAGGTGTTTTTTGCAAAGTGCCTACCTGTAGATTTTGGCCTGTAGCTCAGCCGCCACCTAGGAAAACCTACCAAACCTGTGCATTTCTGAAAACTAGAGACCTAGGGGAATCCAAGATGGGGTGACTTTTGTGGCTCGGACCAGGTTCTGTTACCCAGAATCCTTTGCAAACCTCAAAATTTGGCTAAAAAAACACATGTTCCTCACATTTCTGTGGCAGAAAGTTCTGGAATCTGAGAGGAGCCACAAATTTCCTTTCACCCAGCGTTCCCCCACGTCTCCCGATAAAAATGATACCTCACTTGTGTGGGTAGGCCTAGCGCCCGCGACAGGAAACGCCCCAAAGCGCAACGTGGACACAGCCAAATTTTTGAAGGAAAACAGAGGTGTTTTTTGCAAAGTGCCTACCTGTAGATTTTGGCCTGTAGCTCAGCCGCCACCTAGGAAAACCTACCAAACCTGTGCATTTCTGAAAACTAGAGACCTAGGGGAATCCAAGATGGGGTGACTTTTGTGGCTCGGACCAGGTTCTGTTACCCAGAATCCTTTGCAAACCTCAAAATTTGGCTAAAAAAACACATGTTCCTCACATTTCTGTGGCAGAAAGTTCTGGAATCTGAGAGGAGCCACAAATTTCCTTTCACCCAGCGTTCCCCCACGTCTCCCGATAAAAATGATACCTCACTTGTGTGGGTAGGCCTAGCGCCCGCGACAGGAAACGCCCCAAAGCGCACCGTGGACACAGCCAAATGTTTGAAGGAAAACAGAGGTGTTTTTTGCAAAGTGCCTACCTGTAGATTTTGGCCTGTAGCTCAGCCGCCACCTAGGGAAACCTACCAAACCTGTGCATTTCTGAAAACTAGAGACCTAGGGGAATCCAAGATGGGGTGACTTGTGTGGCTCGGACCAGGTTCTGTTACCCAGAATCCTTTGCAAACCTCAAAATTTGGCTAAAAAAACACATGTTCCTCACATTTCTGTGTCAGAAAGTTCTGGAATCTGAGAGGAGCCACAAATTTCTTCCACCCAGCGTTCCCCCACGTCTCCCGATAAAAATGATACTTCACTTTTGTGGGTAGGCCTAGCGCCCGCGACAGGAAACGGCCCAAAGCGCAACGTGGACACATCCAAATTTTTGAAGGAAAACAGAGGTGTTTTTTGCAAAGTGCCTACCTGTAGATTTTGGCTTGTAGCTCAGCCGCCACCTAGGGAAACCTACCAAACCTGTGCATTTCTGAAAACTAGAGACCTAGGGGAATCCAAGATGGGGTGACTTGTGTGGCTCGGACCAGGTTCTGTTACCCAGAATCCTTTGCAAACCTCAAAATTTGGCTAAAAAAACACATGTTCCTCACATTTCTGTGGCAGAAAGTTCTGGAATCTGAGAGGAGCCACATATTTCCTTTCACCCAGCGTTCCCCCACGTCTCCCGATAAAAATGATACCTCACTTGTGTGGGTAGGCCTAGCGCCGGCGACAGGAAACGCCCCAAAGCGCAACGTGGACACAGCCAAATTTTTGAAGGAAAACAGAGGTGTTTTTTGCAAAGTGCTTACCTGTAGATTTTGGCCTGTAGCTCAGCAGCCACCTAGGGAAACCTACCAAACCTGTGCATTTCTGAAAACTAGAGACCTAGGGGAATCCAAGATGGGGTGATTTGTGTGGCTCGGACCACGTTCTGTTACCCAGAATCCATTGCAAACCTCAAAATTTGGCTAAAAAAACACATGTTTCTCACATTTCTGTGGCAGAAAGTTCTGGAATCTGAGAGGAGCCACAAATTTCCTTCCACCCAGCATTCCCCCACGTCTCCCGATAAAAATGATACCTCACTTGTGTGGGTAGGCCTAGTGCCCGCGACAGGAAACGGCCCAAAGCACAACGTGGACACAGCCAAATTTTTGAAGGAAAACAGAGGTGTTTTTTGCAAAGTGCCTACCTGTAGATTTTGGCTTGTAGCTCAGCCGCCACCTAGGGAAACCTACCAAACCTGTGCATTTCTGAAAACTAGAGACCTAGGGGAATCCAAGATGGGGTGACTTGTGTGGCTCGGACCAGGTTCTGTTACCCAGAATCCTTTGCAAACCTCAAAATTTGGCTAAAAAAACACATGTTCCTCACATTTCTGTGGCAGAAAGTTCTGGAATCTGAGAGGAGCCACAAATTTCCTTTCACCCAGCGTTCCCCCACGTCTCCCGATAAAAATGATACCTCACTTGTGTGGGTAGGCCTAGCGCCCGTGACAGGAAACGCCCCAAAGCGCACCGTGGACACAGCCAAATGTTTGAAGGAAAACAGACGTGTTTTTTGCAAAGTGCCTACCTGTAGATTTTGGCCTGTAGCTCAGCCGCCACCTAGGGAAACCTACCAAACCTGTGCATTTCTGAAAACTAGAGTCCTAGGGGAATCCAAGATGGGGTGACTTGTGTGGCTCGGACCAGGTTCTGTTACCCAGAATCCATTGCAAGCCTCAAAATTTGGCTAAAAAAACACATGTTCCTTACATTTCTGTGGCAGAAAGTTCTGGAATCTGAGAGGAACCACAAATTTCCTTCCACCCAGCGTTCCCCCACGTCTCCCGATAAAAATGATACCTCACTTGTGTGGGTAGGCCTAGCGCCCGCGACAGGAATCGCCCCAAAGCGCAATGTGGACACAGCCAAATTTTTGAAGGAAAAAAAAGGTGTTTTTTGCAAAGTGCCTACCTGTAGATTTTGGCCTGTAGCTCAGCCGCCACCTAGGGAAACCTGTGCATTTCTGAAAACTAGAGACCTAGGGGAATCCAAGATGGGGTGACTTGTGTGGCTCGGACCAGGTTCTGTTACCCAGAATCCTTTGCAAACCTCAAAATTTGGGTAAAAAAACACATGTTCCTCACATTTCTGTGTCAGAAAGTTCTGGAATCTGAGAGGAGCCACAAATTTCTTCCACCCAGCGTTCCCCCACGTCTCCCGATAAAAATGATACTTCACTTTTGTGGGTAGGCCTAGCGCCCGCGACAGGAAACGCCCCAAAGCGCAACGTGGACACATCCAAATTTTTGAAGGAAAACAGAGGTGTTTTTTGTAAAGTGCCTACCTGTAGATTTTGGCTTGTAGCTCAGCCGCCACCTAGGGAAACCTACCAAACCTGTGCATTTCTGAAAACTAGAGACCTAGGGGAATCCAAGATGGGGTGACTTGTGTGGCTCGGACCAGGTTCTGTTACCCAGAATCCTTTGCAAACCTCAAAATTTGGCTAAAAAAACAAATGTTCCTCACATTTCTGTGGCAGAAAGTTCTGGAATCTGAGAGGAGCCACATATTTCCTTTCACCCAGCGTTCCCCCACGTCTCCCGATAAAAATGATACCTCACTTGTGTGGGTAGGCCTAGCGCCGGCGACAGGAAACGCCACAGAGAGCAACGTGGACACAGCCAAATTTTTGAAGGAAAACAGAGGTGTTTTTTGCAAAGTGCTTACCTGTAGATTTTGGCCTGTAGCTCAGCAGCCACCTAGGGAAACCTACCAAACCTGTGCATTTCTGAAAACTAGAGACCTAGGGGAATCCAAGATGGGGTGACTTGTGTGGCTCGGACCACGTTCTCTTACCCAGAATCCATTGCAAACCTCAAAATTTGGCTAAAAAAACACATGTTCCTCATATTTCTGTGGCACAAAGTTCTGGAATCTAAGAGGAGCCACAAATTTCCTTCCACCCAGCGTTCCCCCACGTCTCCCGATAAAAATGATACCTCACTTGTGTGGGTAGGCCTAGCGCCCGCGACAGGAAACGCCCCAAAGCGCAACGTGGACACAGCCAAATGTTTGAAGGAAAACAGACGTGTTTTTTGCAAAGTGCCTACCTGTAGATTTTGGCCTGTAGCTCAGCCGCCACCCAGGGAAACCTACCAAACCTGTGCATTTCTGAAAACTAGAGTCCTAGGGGAATCCAAGATGGGGTGACTTGTGTGGCTCGGACCAGGTTCTGTTACCCAGAATCCATTGCAAACCTCAAAATTTGGCTCAAAAAACACATGTTCCTCACATTTCTGTGGCAGAAAGTTCTGGAATCTGAGAGGAGCCACAAATTTCCTTCCACCCAGCGTTCCCCCACGTCTCCCGATAAAAATGATACCTCACTTGTGTGGGTAGGCCTAGCCCCCGCGACAGGAAACGCCCCAAAGCGCAACGTGGACACAGCCACATTTTTTACGGAAAACAGAGGTGTTTTTTGCAAAGTGCCTACCTGTAGATTTTGGCCTGTAGCTCAGCCGCCACCAAGGGAAACCTACCAAACCTGTGCATTTCTGAAAACTAGAGACCTAGGGGAATCCAAGATGGGGTGACTTGTGTGGCTCGGACCAGGTTCTGTTACCCAGAATCCATTGCAAACCTCAAAATTTGGCTAAAAAAACACATGTTCCTCACATTTCTGTGGCAGAAAGTTCTGGAATCTGAGAGGAGCCACAAATTTCCTTCCACCCAGCGTTCCCCCACGTCTCCCGATAAAAATGATACCTCACTTGTGTGGGTAGGCCTAGCGCCCGCGACAGGAAACGCCCCAAAGCGCAACGTGGACACAGCCAAATTTTTGAAGGAAAACAGAGGTGTTTTTTGCAAAGTGCCTACCTGTAGATTTTGGCTTGTAGCTCAGCCTCCACCTAGGAAAACCTACCAAACCTGTGCATTTCTGAA
This sequence comes from Pleurodeles waltl, assembly GCF_031143425.1. NCBI lineage: Eukaryota > Metazoa > Chordata > Amphibia > Caudata > Salamandridae > Pleurodeles > Pleurodeles waltl. Next base: position 248,312,499 of record NC_090436.1, read on the forward strand.
AACTAGAGACCTAGGGGAATCCAAGATGGGGTGACTTGTGTGGCTCGGACCAGGTTCTGTTACCCAGAATCCTTTGCAAACCTCAAAATTTGGCTAAAAAAACACATGTTCCTCACATTTCTGTGGCAGAAAGTTCTGGAATCTGAGAGGAGCCACAAATTTCCTTTCACCCAGCGTTCCCCCACGTCTCCCGATAAAAATGATACCTCACTTGTGTGGGTAGGCCTAGCGCCCGTGACAGGAAACGCCCCAAAGCGCACCGTGGACACAGCCAAATGTTTGAAGGAAAACAGACGTGTTTTTTGCAAAGTGCCTACCTGTAGATTTTGGCCTGTAGCTCAGCCGCCACCTAGGGAAACCTACCAAACCTGTGCATTTCTGAAAACTAGAGTCCTAGGGGAATCCAAGATGGGGTGACTTGTGTGGCTCGGACCAGGTTCTGTTACCCAGAATCCATTGCAAACCTCAAAATTTGGCTAAAAAAACACATGTTCCTTACATTTCTGTGGCAGAAAGTTCTGGAATCTGAGAGGAACCACAAATTTCCTTCCACCCAGCGTTCCCCCACGTCTCCCGATAAAAATGATACCTCACTTGTGTGGGTAGGCCTAGCGCCCGCGACAGGAAACGCCCCAAAGCGCAATGTGGACACAGCCAAATTTTTGAAGGAAAAAAAAGGTGTTTTTTGCAAAGTGCCTACCTGTAGATTTTGGCCTGTAGCTCAGCCGCCACCTAGGGAAACCTACCAAACCTGTGCATTTCTGAAAACTAGAGACCTAGGGGAATCCAAGATGGGGTGACTTGTGTGGCTCGGACCAGGTTCTGTTACCCAGAATCCTTTGCAAACCTCAAAATTTGGGTAAAAAAACACATGTTCCTCACATTTCTGTGTCAGAAAGTTCTGGAATCTGAGAGGAGCCACAAATTTCTTCCACCCAGCGTTCCCCCACGTCTCCCGATAAAAATGATACTTCACTTTTGTGGGTAGGCCTAGCGCCCGCGACAGGAAACGCCCCAAAGCGCAACGTGGACACATCCAAATTTTTGAAGGAAAACAGAGGTGTTTTTTGCAAAGTGCCTACCTGTAGATTTTGGCTTGTAGCTCAGCCGCCACCTAGGGAAACCTACCAAACCTGTGCATTTCTGAAAACTAGAGACCTAGGGGAATCCAAGATGGTGTGACTTGTGTGGCTCGGACCAGGTTCTGTTACCCAGAATCCTTTGCAAACCTCAAAATTTGGCTAAAAAAACACATGTTCCTCACATTTCTGTGGCAGGAAGTTCTGGAATCTGAGAGGAGCCACATATTTCCTTTCACCCAGCGTTCCCCCACGTCTCCCGATAAAAATGATACCTCACTTGTGTGGGTAGGCCTAGCGCCGGCGACAGGAAACGCCCCAAAGCGCAACGTGGACACAGCCAAATTTTTGAAGGAAAACAGAGGTGTTTTTTGCAAAGTGCTTACCTGTAGATTTTGGCCTGTAGCTCAGCAGCCACCTAGGGAAACCTACCAAACCTGTGCATTTCTGAAAACTAGAGACCTAGGGGAATCCAAGATGGGGTGACTTGTGTGGCTCGGACCACGTTCTGTTACCCAGAATCCATTGCAAACCTCAAAATTTGGCTAAAAAAACACATGTTCCTCACATTTCTGTGGCAGAAAGTTCTGGAATCTGACAGGAGCCACAAATTTCCTTCCACCCAGCGTTCCCCCACGTCTCCCGATAAAAATGATACCTCACTTGTGTGGGTAGGCCTAGCGCCGGCGACAGGAAACGGCCCAAAGCACAACGTGGACACAGCCAAATTTTTGAAGGAAAACAGAGGTGTTTTTTGCAAAGTGCCTACCTGTAGATTTTGGCTTGTAGCTCAGCCGCCACCTAGGGAAACCTACCAAACCTGTGCATTTCTGAAAACTAGAGACCTAGGGGAATCCAAGATGGGGTGACTTATATGGCTCGGACCAGGTTCTGTTACCCAGAATCCTTTGCAAACCTCAAAATTTTGGCTAAAAAAACACATGTTCCTCACATTTCTGTGGCAGAAAGTTCTGGAATCTTAGAGGAGCCACAAATTTCCTTTCACCCAGCGTTCCCCCACGTCTCCCGATAAAAATGATACCTCATTTGTGTGGGTAGGCCTAGCGCCCGCGACAGGAAACGCCCCAAAGCGCAACGTGGGCAGAGCCAAATTTTTGAAGGAAAACGGAGGTGTTTTTTGCAAAGTGCCTACCTGTAGATTTTGGCCTCTAGCTCAGACGCCACCTAGGGAAACCTACCAAACCTGTGCATTTCTGAAAACTAGAGACCTAGGGGAATCCAGGATTGGGTGACTTGTGTGGCTCGGACCAGGTTCTGTTACCCAGAATCCATTGCAAACCTCAAAATTTGGCTAAAAAAACACATGTTCCTCACATTTCTGTGGCAGAAAGTTCTGGAATCTGAGAGGAGCCACACATTTCTTCCACCCAGCGTTCCCCCACGTCTCCCGATAAAAATGATACTTCACTTTTGTGGGTAGGCTTAGCGCCCGCGACAGGAAACGCCCCAAAGCGCAACGTGGACACATCCAAATTTTTGAAGGAAAACAGAGGTGTTTTTTGCAAAGTGCCTACCTGTAGATTTTGGCTTGTAGCTCAGCCGCCACCTAGGGAAACCTACCAAACCTGTGCATTTCTGAAAACTAGAGACCTAGGGGAATCCAAGATGGGGTGACTTGTGTGGCTCGGACCAGGTTCTGTTACCCAGAATCCTTTGCAAACCTCAAAATTTGGCTAAAAAAACACATGTTCCTCACATTTCTGTGGCAGAAAGTTCTGGAATCTGAGAGGAGCCACATATTTCCTTTCACCCAGCGTTCCCCCACGTCTCCCGATAAAAATGATACCTCACTTGTGTGGGTAGGCCTAGCGCCGGCGACAGGAAACGCCCCAAAGCGCAACGTGGACACAGCCAAATTTTTGAAGGAAAACAGAGGTGTTTTTTGCAAAGTGCTTACCTGTAGATTTTGGCCTGTAGCTCAGCAGCCACCTAGGGAAACCTACCAAACCTGTGCATTTCTGAAAACTAGAGACCTAGGGGAATCCAAGATGGGGTGACTTGTGTGGCTCGGACCAGGTTCTGTTACCCAGAATCCTTTGCAAACCTCAAAATTTGGCTAAAAAAACACATGTTCCTCACATTTCTGTGTCAGAAAGTTCTGGAATCTGAGAGGAGCCACAAATTTCTTCCACCCAGCGTTCCCCCACGTCTCCCGATAAAAATGATACTTCACTTTTGTGGGTAGGCCTAGCGCCCGCGACAGGAAACGCCCCAAAGCGCAACGTGGACACATCCAAATTTTTGAAGGAAAACAGAGGTGTTTTTTGCAAAGTGCCTACCTGTAGATTTTGGCTTGTAGCTCAGCCGCCACCTAGGGAAACCTACCAAACCTGTGCATTTCTGAAAACTAGAGACCTAGGGGAATCCAAGATGGTGTGACTTGTGTGGCTCGGACCAGGTTCTGTTACCCAGAATCCTTTGCAAACCTCAAAATTTGGCTAAAAAAACACATGTTCCTCACATTTCTGTGGCAGGAAGTTCTGGAATCTGAGAGGAGCCACATATTTCCTTTCACCCAGCGTTCCCCCACGTCTCCCGATAAAAATGATACCTCACTTGTGTGGGTAGGCCTAGCGCCGGCGACAGGAAACGCCCCAAAGCGCAACGTGGACACAGCCAAATTTTTGAAGGAAAACAGAGGTGTTTTTTGCAAAGTGCTTACCTGTAGATTTTGGCCTGTAGCTCAGCAGCCACCTAGGGAAACCTACCAAACCTGTGCATTTCTGAAAACTAGAGACCTAGGGGAATCCAAGATGGGGTGACTTGTGTGGCTCGGACCACGTTCTGTTACCCAGAATCCATTGCAAACCTCAAAATTTGGCTAAAAAAACACATGTTCCTCACATTTCTGTGGCAGAAAGTTCTGGAATCTGACAGGAGCCACAAATTTCCTTCCACCCAGCGTTCCCCCACGTCTCCCGATAAAAATGATACCTCACTTGTGTGGGTAGGCCTAGCGCCGGCGACAGGAAACGGCCCAAAGCACAACGTGGACACAGCCAAATTTTTGAAGGAAAACAGAGGTGTTTTTTGCAAAGTGCCTACCTGTAGATTTTGGCTTGTAGCTCAGCCGCCACCTAGGGAAACCTACCAAACCTGTGCATTTCTGAAAACTAGAGACCTAGGGGAATCCAAGATGGGGTGACTTATATGGCTCGGACCAGGTTCTGTTACCCAGAATCCTTTGCAAACCTCAAAATTTTGGCTAAAAAAACACATGTTCCTCACATTTCTGTGGCAGAAAGTTCTGGAATCTTAGAGGAGCCACAAATTTCCTTTCACCCAGCGTTCCCCCACGTCTCCCGATAAAAATGATACCTCACTTGTGTGGGTAGGCCTAGCGCCCGCGACAGGAAACGCCCCAAAGCGCAACGTGGGCAGAGCCAAATTTTTGAAGGAAAACGGAGGTGTTTTTTGCAAAGTGCCTACCTGTAGATTTTGGCCTCTAGCTCAGACGCCACCTAGGGAAACCTACCAAACCTGTGCATTTCTGAAAACTAGAGACCTAGGGGAATCCAAGATTGGGTGACTTGTGTGGCTCGGACCAGGTTCTGTTACCCAGAATCCATTGCAAACCTCAAAATTTGGCTAAAAAAACACATGTTCCTCACATTTCTGTGGCAGAAAGTTCTGGAATCTGAGAGGAGCCACACATTTCTTCCACCCAGCGTTCCCCCACGTCTCCCGATAAAAATGATACTTCACTTTTGTGGGTAGGCCTAGCGCCCGCGACAGGAAACGCCCCAAAGCGCAACGTGGACACATCCAAATTTTTGAAGGAAAACAGAGGTGTTTTTTGCAAAGTGCCTACCTGTAGATTTTGGCTTGTAGCTCAGCCGCCACCTAGGGAAACCTACCAAACCTGTGCATTTCTGAAAACTAGAGACCTAGGGGAATCCAAGATGGGGTGACTTGTGTGGCTCGGACCAGGTTCTGTTACCCAGAATCCTTTGCAAACCTCAAAATTTGGCTAAAAAAACACATGTTCCTCACATTTCTGTGGCAGAAAGTTCTGGAATCTGAGAGGAGCCACATATTTCCTTTCACCCAGCGTTCCCCCACGTCTCCCGATAAAAATGATACCTCACTTGTGTGGGTAGGCCTAGCGCCGGCGACAGGAAACGCCCCAAAGCGCAACGTGGACACAGCCAAATTTTTGAAGGAAAACAGAGGTGTTTTTTGCAAAGTGCTTACCTGTAGATTTTGGCCTGTAGCTCAGCAGCCACCTAGGGAAACCTACCAAACCTGTGCATTTCTGAAAACTAGAGACCTAGGGGAATCCAAGATGGGGTGACTTGTGTGGCTCGGACCAGGTTCTGTTACCCAGAATCCTTTGCAAACCTCAAAATTTGGCTAAAAAAACACATGTTCCTCACATTTCTGTGTCAGAAAGTTCTGGAATCTGAGAGGAGCCACAAATTTCTTCCACCCAGCGTTCCCCCACGTCTCCCGATAAAAATGATACTTCACTTTTGTGGGTAGGCCTAGCGCCCGCGACAGGAAACGCCCCAAAGCGCAACGTGGACACATCCAAATTTTTGAAGGAAAACAGAGGTGTTTTTTGCAAAGTGCCTACCTGTAGATTTTGGCTTGTAGCTCAGCCGCCACCTAGGGAAACCTACCAAACCTGTGCATTTCTGAAAACTACAGACCTAGGGGAATCCAAGATGGGGTGACTTGTGTGGCTCGGACCAGGTTCTGTTACCCAGAATCCTTTGCAAACCTCAAAATTTGGCTAAAAAAACACATGTTCCTCACATTTCTGTGGCAGAAAGTTCTGGAATCTGAGAGGAGCCACATATTTCCTTTCACCCAGCGTTCCCCCACGTCTCCCGATAAAAATGATACCTCACTTGTGTGGGTAGGCCTAGCGCCGGCGACAGGAAACGCCCCAAAGCGCAACGTGGACACAGCCAAATTTTTGAAGGAAAACAGAGGTGTTTTTTGAAAAGTGCTTACCTGTAGGTTTTGGCCTGTAGCTCAGCAGCCACCTAGGGAAACCTACCAATCCTGTGCATTTCTGAAAACTAGAGACCTAGGGGAATCCAAGATGGGGTGACTTGTGTGGCTCGGACCACGTTCTGTTACCCAGAATCCATTGCAAACCTCAAAATTTGGCTAAAAAAACACATGTTCCTCACATTTCTGTGGCAGAAAGTTCTGGAATCTGAGAGGAGCCACAAATTTCCTTCCACCCAGCGTTCCCCCACGTCTCCCGATAAAAATGATACCTCACTTGTGTGGGTAGGCCTAGCGGCCGCGACAGGAAACGCCCCAAAGCGCAACGTGGACCCAGACAAATTTTTGAAGGAAAACAGAGGTGTTTTTTGCAAAGTGCCTACCTGTAGATTTTGGCCTGTAGCTCAGCCGCCACCTAGGGAAACCTACCAAACCTGTGCATTTCTGAAAACTAGAGACCTAGGGGAATCCAAGATGGGGTGACTTGTGTGGCTCGGACCAGAATCTGTTACCCAGAATCCTTTGCAAACCTCAAAATTTGGCTAAAAAAACACACGTTCCTCACATTTCTGTGGCAGAAAGTTCTGGAATCTGAGAGAAGCCACAAATTTCCTTTCACCCAGCGTTCCCCCACGTCTCCCGATAAAAATGATACCTCACTTGTGTGGGTAGGCCTAGCGGCCGCGACAGGAAACGCCCCAAAGCGCAACGTGGGCAGAGCCAAATTTTTGAAGGAAAACAGAGGTGTTTTTTGCAAAGTGCCTACCTGTAGATTTTGGCCTCTAGCTCAGACGCCACCTAGGGAAACCTACCAAACCTGTGCATTTCTGAAAACTAGAGACCTAGGGGAATCCAAGATGGGGTGACTTGTGTGGCTCGGACCAGGTTCTGTTACCCAGAATCCATTGCAAACCTCAAAATTTGGCTATAAAAACACATGTTCCTCACATTTCTGTGGCACAAAGTTCTGGAATCTAAGAGGAGCCACAAATTTCCTTCCACCCAGCGTTCCCCCACGTCTCCCGATAAAAATGATACCTCACTTGTGTGGGTAGGCCTAGCGGCCGCAACAGGACACGCCCCAAAGCGCAACGTGGACACAGCCAAATGTTTGAAGGAAAACAGACGTGTTTTTTGCAAAGTGCCTACCTGTAGATTTTGGCCTGTAGCTCAGCCGCCACCTAGGGAAACCTACCAAACCTGTGCATTTCTGAAAACTAGAGTCCTAGGGGAATCCAAGATGGGGTGACTTGTGTGGCTCGGACCAGGTTCTGTTACCCAGAATCCATTGCAAACCTCAAAATTTGGTTAAAAAAACACATGTTCCTCACATTTCTGTGGCAGAAAAATCTGGAATCTGAGAGGAGCCACACATTTCCTTCCACCCAGCGTTCCCCCACGTCTCCTGATAAAAATGATACCTCACTTGTGTGGGTAGGCCTAGCGCCCGCGACAGGAAACGCCCCAAAGCGCAACGTGGACACAGCCAAATTTTTGAAGGAAAACAGAGGTGTTTTTTGCAAAGTGCCTACCTGTAGATTTTGGCCTGTAGCTCAGCCGCCACCTAGGGAAACTTACCAAACCTGTGCATTTCTGAAAACTAGAGACCTAGGGGAATCCAAGATGGGGTGACTTGTGTGGCTCGGACCAGGTTCTGTTACCCAGAATCCATTGCAAACCTCAAAATGTGGCTAAAAAAACACATGTTCCTCACATTTCTGTGGCAGAAAGTTCTGGAATCTGAGAGGAGCCACAAATTTCCTTCCAACCAGCGTTCCCCCACGTCTCCCGATAAAAATGATACCTCACTTGTGTGGGTAGGCCTAGTGCCCGTGACAGGAAACGCCCCAAAGCGCAACGTGGACACAGCCAAATTTTTGAAGGAAAACAGAGGTGTTTTTTGCAAAGTGCCTACCTGTAGATTTTGGCTTGTAGCTCAGCCTCCACCTAGGAAAACCTACCAAACCTGTGCATTTCTGAAAACTAGAGACCTAGGGGAATCCAAGATGGGGTGACTTGTGTGGCTCGGACCAGGTTCTGTTACCCAGAATCCTTTGCAAACCTCAAAATTTGGCTAAAAAAACACATGTTCCTCACATTTCTGTGGCAGAAAGTTCTGGAATCTGAGAGGAGCCACAAATTTCCATTCACCCAGCGTTCCCCCACGTCTCCCGATAAAAATGATACCTCACTTGTGTGGGTAGGCCTAGCGCCCGCGACAGGAAACGCCCCAAAGCGCACCGTGGACACAGCCAAATGTTTGAAAGAAAACAGACGTGTTTTTTGCAAAGTGCCTACCTGTAGATTTTGGCCTGTAGCTCAGCCGCCACCTAGGGAAACCTACCAAACCTGTGCATTTCTGAAAACTAGAGTCCTAGGGGAATCCAAGATGGGGTGACTTCTGTGGCTCGGACCAGGTTCTGTTACCCAGAATCCATTGCAAACCTCAAAATTTGGCTAAAAAAACACATGTTCCTCACATTTCTGTGGCAGAAAGTTCTGGAATCTGAGAGGAACCACAAATTTCCTTCCACCCAGCGTTCCCCCACGTCTCCCGATAAAAATGATACCTCACTTGTGTGGGTAGGCCTAGCGCCCGCGACAGGAAACGCCCCAAAGCGCAACGTGGACACAGCCAAATTTTTTAAGGAAAACAGAGGTGTTTTTTGCAAAGTGCCTACCTGTAGATTTTGGCCTGTAGCTCAGCCGCCACCTAGGGAAACCTACCAAACCTGTGCATTTCTGAAAACTAGAGTCCTAGAGGAATCCAAGATGGGGTGACTTGTGTGGCTCGGACCAGGTTCTGTTACCCAGAATCCATTGCAAACCTCAAAATTTGGCTAAAAAAACACATGTTCCTCACATTTCTGTGGCAGAAAGTTCTGGAATCTGAGAGGAGCCACAAATTTCCTTCCAACCAGCGTTCCCCCACGTCTCCCGATAAAAATGACACCTCACTTGTGTGGGTAGGCCTAGCGCCCGCGACAGGAAACGCCCCAAAGCGCAACGTGGACACAGCCAAATTTTTTAAGGAAAACAGAGGTGTTTTTTGCAAAGTGCCTACCTGTAGATTTTGGCCTGTAGCTCAGCCGCCACCTAGGAAAACCTACCAAACCTGTGCATTTCTGAAAACTAGAGACCTAGGGGAATCCAAGATGGGGTGACTTTTGTGGCTCGGACCAGGTTCTGTTACCCAGAATCCTTTGCAAACCTCAAAATTTGGCTAAAAAAACACATGTTCCTCACATTTCTGTGGCAGAAAGTTCTGGAATCTGAGAGGAGCCACAAATTTCCTTTCACCCAGCGTTCCCCCACGTCTCCCGATAAAAATGATACCTCACTTGTGTGGGTAGGCCTAGCGCCCGCGACAGGAAACGCCCCAAAGCGCAACGTGGACACAGCCAAATTTTTGAAGGAAAACAGAGGTGTTTTTTGCAAAGTGCCTACCTGTAGATTTTGGCCTGTAGCTCAGCCGCCACCTAGGAAAACCTACCAAACCTGTGCATTTCTGAAAACTAGAGACCTAGGGGAATCCAAGATGGGGTGACTTTTGTGGCTCGGACCAGGTTCTGTTACCCAGAATCCTTTGCAAACCTCAAAATTTGGCTAAAAAAACACATGTTCCTCACATTTCAGTGGCAGAAAGTTCTGGAATCTGAGAGGAGCCACAAATTTCCTTTCACCCAGCGTTCCCCCACGTCTCCCGATAAAAATGATACCTCACTTGTGTGGGTAGGCCTAGCGCCCGCGAGAGGAAACGCCCCAAAGCGCACCGTGGACACAGCCAAATGTTTGAAGGAAAACAGAGGTGTTTTTTGCAAAGTGCCTACCTGTAGATTTTGGCCTGTAGCTCAGCCGCCACCTAGGGAAACCTACCAAACCTGTGCATTTCTGAAAACTAGAGACCTAGGGGAATCCAAGATGGGGTGACTTGTGTGGCTCGGACCAGGTTCTGTTACCCAGAATCCTTTGCAAACCTCAAAATTTGGCTAAAAAAACACATGTTCCTCACATTTCTGTGTCAGAAAGTTCTGGAATCTGAGAGGAGCCACAAATTTCTTCCACCCAGCGTTCCCCCACGTCTCCCGATAAAAATGATACTTCACTTTTGTGGGTAGGCCTAGCGCCCGCGACAGGAAACGGCCCAAAGCGCAACGTGGACACATCCAAATTTTTGAAGGAAAACAGAGGTGTTTTTTGCAAAGTGCCTACCTGTAGATTTTGGCTTGTAGCTCAGCCGCCACCTAGGGAAACCTACCAAACCTGTGCATTTCTGAAAACTAGAGACCTAGGGGAATCCAAGATGGGGTGACTTGTGTGGCTCGGACCAGGTTCTGTTACCCAGAATCCTTTGCAAACCTCAAAATTTGGCTAAAAAAACACATGTTCCTCACATTTCTGTGGCAGAAAGTTCTGGAATCTGAGAGGAGCCACATATTTCCTTTCACCCAGCGTTCCCCCACGTCTCTCGATAAAAATGATACCTCACTTGTGTGGGTAGGCCTAGCGCCGGCGACAGGAAACGCCCCAAAGCGCAACGTGGACACAGCCAAATTTTTGAAGGAAAACAGAGGTGTTTTTTGCAAAGTGCCTACCTGTAGATTTTGGCTTGTAGCTCAGCCGCCACCTAGGGAAACCTACCAAACCTGTGCATTTCTGAAAACTAGAGACCTAGGGGAATCCAAGATGGGGTGACTTGTGTGGCTCGGACCAGGTTCTGTTACCCAGAATCCATTGCAAACCTCAAAATTTGGCTAAAAAAACACATGTTCCTCACATTTCTGTGGCAGAAAGTTCTGGAATCTGAGAGGAGCCACAAATTTCCTTCCACCCAGCGTTCCCCCACGTCTCCCGATAAAAATGATACCTCACTTGTGTGGGTAGGCCTAGCCCCCGCGACAGGAAACGCCCCAAAGCGCAACGTGGACACAGCCACATTTTTTACGGAAAACAGAGGTGTTTTTTGCAAAGTGCCTACCTGTAGATTTTGGCCTGTAGCTCAGCCGCCACCAAGGGAAACCTACCAAACCTGTGCATTTCTGAAAACTAGAGACCTAGGGGAATCCAAGATGGGGTGACTTGTGTGGCTCGGACCAGGTTCTGTTACCCAGAATCCATTGCAAACCTCAAAATTTGGCTAAAAAAACACATGTTCCTCACATTTCTGTGGCAGAAAGTTCTGGAATCTGAGAGGAGCCACAAATTTCCTTCCACCCAGCGTTCCCCCACGTCTCCCGATAAAAATGATACCTCACTTGTGTGGGTAGGCCTAGCGCCCGCGACAGGAAACGCCCCAAAGCGCAACGTGGACACAGCCAAATTTTTGAAGGAAAACAGAGGTGTTTTTTGCAAAGTGCCTACCTGTAGATTTTGGCTTGTAGCTCAGCCTCCACCTAGGAAAACCTACCAAACCTGTGCATTTCTGAAAACTAGAGACCTAGGGGAATCCAAGATGGGGTGACTTGTGTGGCTCGGACCAGGTTCTGTTACCCAGAATCCTTTGCAAACCTCAAAATTTGGCTAAAAAAACACATGTTCCTCACATTTCTGTGGCAGAAAGTTCTGGAATCTGAGAGGAGCCACAAATTTCCTTTCACCCAGCGTTCCCCGACGTCTCCCGATAAAAATGATACCTCACTTGTGTGGGTAGGCCTAGCGCCCGTGACAGGAAACGCCCCAAAGCGCACCGTGGACACAGCCAAATGTTTGAAGGAAAACAGACGTGTTTTTTGCAAAGTGCCTACCTGTAGATTTTGGCCTGTAGCTCAGCCGCCACCTAGGGAAACCTACCAAACCTGTGCATTTCTGAAAACTAGAGTCCTAGGGGAATCCAAGATGGGGTGACTTGTGTGGCTCGGACCAGGTTCTGTTACCCAGAATCCATTGCAAACCTCAAAATTTGGCTAAAAAAACACATGTTCCTTACATTTCTGTGGCAGAAAGTTCTGGAATCTGAGAGGAACCACAAATTTCCTTCCACCCAGCGTTCCCCCACGTCTCCCGATAAAAATGATACCTCACTTGTGTGGGTAGGCCTAGCGCCCGCGACAGGAAACGCCCCAAAGCGCAATGTGGACACAGCCAAATTTTTGAAGGAAAAAAAAGGTGTTTTTTGCAAAGTGCCTACCTGTAGATTTTGGCCTGTAGCTCAGCCGCCACCTAGGGAAACCTACCAAACCTGTGCATTTCTGAAAACTAGAGACCTAGGGGAATCCAAGATGGGGTGACTTGTGTGGCTCGGACCAGGTTCTGTTACCCAGAATCCTTTGCAAACCTCAAAATTTGGGTAAAAAAACACATGTTCCTCACATTTCTGTGTCAGAAAGTTCTGGAATCTGAGAGGAGCCACAAATTTCTTCCACCCAGCGTTCCCCCACGTCTCCCGATAAAAATGATACTTCACTTTTGTGGGTAGGCCTAGCGCCCGCGACAGGAAACGCCCCAAAGCGCAACGTGGACACATCCAAATTTTTGAAGGAAAACAGAGGTGTTTTTTGCAAAGTGCCTACCTGTAGATTTTGGCTTGTAGCTCAGCCGCCACCTAGGGAAACCTACCAAACCTGTGCATTTCTGAAAACTAGAGACCTAGGGGAATCCAAGATGGTGTGACTTGTGTGGCTCGGACCAGGTTCTGTTACCCAGAATCCTTTGCAAACCTCAAAATTTGGCTAAAAAAACACATGTTCCTCACATTTCTGTGGCAGGAAGTTCTGGAATCTGAGAGGAGCCACATATTTCCTTTCACCCAGCGTTCCCCCACGTCTCCCGATAAAAATGATACCTCACTTGTGTGGGTAGGCCTAGCGCCGGCGACAGGAAACGCCCCAAAGCGCAACGTGGACACAGCCAAATTTTTGAAGGAAAACAGAGGTGTTTTTTGCAAAGTGCTTACCTGTAGATTTTGGCCTGTAGCTCAGCAGCCACCTAGGGAAACCTACCAAACCTGTGCATTTCTGAAAACTAGAGACCTAGGGGAATCCAAGATGGGGTGACTTGTGTGGCTCGGACCACGTTCTGTTACCCAGAATCCATTGCAAACCTCAAAATTTGGCTAAAAAAACACATGTTCCTCACATTTCTGTGGCAGAAAGTTCTGGAATCTGACAGGAGCCACAAATTTCCTTCCACCCAGCGTTCCCCCACGTCTCCCGATAAAAATGATACCTCACTTGTGTGGGTAGGCCTAGCGCCGGCGACAGGAAACGGCCCAAAGCACAACGTGGACACAGCCAAATTTTTGAAGGAAAACAGAGGTGTTTTTTGCAAAGTGCCTACCTGTAGATTTTGGCTTGTAGCTCAGCCGCCACCTAGGGAAACCTACCAAACCTGTGCATTTCTGAAAACTAGAGACCTAGGGGAATCCAAGATGGGGTGACTTATATGGCTCGGACCAGGTTCTGTTACCCAGAATCCTTTGCAAACCTCAAAATTTTGGCTAAAAAAACACATGTTCCTCACATTTCTGTGGCAGAAAGTTCTGGAATCTTAGAGGAGCCACAAATTTCCTTTCACCCAGCGTTCCCCCACGTCTCCCGATAAAAATGATACCTCACTTGTGTGGGTAGGCCTAGCGCCCGCGACAGGAAACGCCCCAAAGCGCAACGTGGGCAGAGCCAAATTTTTGAAGGAAAACGGAGGTGTTTTTTGCAAAGTGCCTACCTGTAGATTTTGGCCTCTAGCTCAGACGCCACCTAGGGAAACCTACCAAACCTGTGCATTTCTGAAAACTAGAGACCTAGGGGAATCCAAGATTGGGTGACTTGTGTGGCTCGGACCAGGTTCTGTTACCCAGAATCCATTGCAAACCTCAAAATTTGGCTAAAAAAACACATGTTCCTCACATTTCTGTGGCAGAAAGTTCTGGAATCTGAGAGGAGCCACAAATTTCTTCCACCCAGCGTTCCCCCACGTCTCCCGATAAAAATGATACTTCACTTTTGTGGGTAGGCCTAGCGCCCGCGACAGGAAACGCCCCAAAGCGCAACGTGGACACATCCAAATTTTTGAAGGAAAACAGAGGTGTTTTTTGCAAAGTGCCTACCTGTAGATTTTGGCTTGTAGCTCAGCCGCCACCTAGGGAAACCTACCAAACCTGTGCATTTCTGAAAACTAGAGACCTAGGGGAATCCAAGATGGGGTGACTTGTGTGGCTCGGACCAGGTTCTGTTACCCAGAATCCTTTGCAAACCTCAAAATTTGGCTAAAAAAACACATGTTCCTCACATTTCTGTGGCAGAAAGTTCTGGAATCTGAGAGGAGCCACATATTTCCTTTCACCCAGCGTTCCCCCACGTCTCCCGATAAAAATGATACCTCACTTGTGTGGGTAGGCCTAGCGCCGGCGACAGGAAACGCCCCAAAGCGCAACGTGGACACAGCCAAATTTTTGAAGGAAAACAGAGGTGTTTTTTGCAAAGTGCTTACCTGTAGATTTTGGCCTGTAGCTCAGCAGCCACCTAGGGAAACCTACCAAACCTGTGCATTTCTGAAAACTAGAGACCTAGGGGAATCCAAGATGGGGTGACTTGTGTGGCTCGGACCACGTTCTGTTACCCAGAATCCATTGCAAACCTCAAAATTTGGCTAAAAAAACACATGTTCCTCACATTTCTGTGGCAGAAAGTTCTGGAATCTGAGAGGAGCCACAAATTTCCTTCCACCCAGCGTTCCCCCACGTCTCCCGATAAAAATGATACCTCACTTTTGTGGGTAGGCCTAGCGCCCGCGACAGGAAACGGCCCAAAGCACAACGTGGACACAGCCAAATTTTTGAAGGAAAACAGAGGTGTTTTTTGCAAAGTGCCTACCTGTAGATTTTGGCTTGTAGCTCAGCCGCCACCTAGGGAAACCTACCAAACCTGTGCATTTCTGAAAACTAGAGACCTAGGGGAATCCAAGATGGGGTGACTTATATGGCTCGGACCAGGTTCTGTTACCCAGAATCCTTTGCAAACCTCAAAATTTTGGCTAAAAAAACACATGTTCCTCACATTTCTGTGGCAGAAAGTTCTGGAATCTTAGAGGAGCCACAAATTTCCTTTCACCCAGCGTTCCCCCACGTCTCCCGATAAAAATGATACCTCACTTGTGTGGGTAGGCCTAGCGCCCGCGACAGGAAACGCCCCAAAGCGCAACGTGGGCAGAGCCAAATTTTTGAAGGAAAACGGAGGTGTTTTTTGCAAAGTGCCTACCTGTAGATTTTGGCCTCTAGCTCAGACGCCACCTAGGGAAACCTACCAAACCTGTGCATTTCTGAAAACTAGAGACCTAGGGGAATCCAAGATTGGGTGACTTGTGTGGCTCGGACCAGGTTCTGTTACCCAGAATCCATTGCAAACCTCAAAATTTGGCTAAAAAAACACATGTTCCTCACATTTCTGTGGCAGAAAGTTCTGGAATCTAAGAGCAGCCACAAATTTCCTTCCACCCAGCGTTCCCCCACGTCTCCCGATAAAAATTATACCTCACTTGTGTGGGTAGGCCTAGCGCCCGCGACAGGAAACGCCCCAAAGCGCAACGTGGACACAGCCAAATGTTTGAAGGAAAACAGACGTGTTTTTTGCAAAGTGCCTACCTGTAGATTTTGGCCTGTAGCTCAGCCGCCACCTAGGGAAACCTACCAAACCTGTGCATTTCTGAAAACTAGAGTCCTAGGGGAATCCAAGATGGGGTGACTTGTGTGGCTCGGACCAGGTTCTGTTACCCAGAATCCATTGCAAACCCCAAAATTTGGCTAAAAAAACACACGTCCCTCACATTTCTGTGGCAGAAAGTTCTGGAATCTGAGAGGAGCCACAAATTTCCTTCCACCCAGCGTTCCCCCACGTCTCCCGATAAAAATGATACCTCACTTTGTGTGGGTAGGCCTAGCCCCCGCGACAGGAAACGCCCCAAAGCGCAACGTGGACACAGCCACAATTTTGATGGAAAACAGAGGTGTTTTTTGCAAAGTGCCTACCTGTAGATTTTGGCCTGTAGCTCAGCCGCCACCTAGGGAAACCTACCAAACCTGTGCATTTCTGAAAACTAGAGACCTAGGGGAATCCAAGATGGGGTGACTTGTGTGGCTCGGACCAGGTTCTGTTACCCAGAATCCATTGCAAACCTCAAAATTTGGCTAAAAAAACACATGTTCCTCACATTTCTGTGGCAGAAAGTTCTGGAATCTGAGAGGAGCCACAAATTTCCTTCCACCCAGCGTTCCCCCACGTCTCCCGATAAAAATTATACCTCACTTGTGTGGGTAGGCCTAGCGCCCGCGACAGGAAACGCCCCAAAGCGCAACGTGGACACAGCCAAATTTTTGAAGGAAAACAGAGGTGTTTTTTGCAAAGTGCCTACCTGTAGATTTTGGCTTGTAGCTCAGCCTCCACCTAGGAAAACCTACCAAACCTGTGCATTTCTGAAAACTAGAGACCTAGGGGAATCCAAGATGGGGTGACTTGTGTGGCTCGGACCAGGTTCTGTTACCCAGAATCCTTTGCAAACCTCTAAATTTGGCTAAAAAAACACATGTTCCTCACATTTCTGTGGCAGAAAGTTCTGGAATCTGAGAGGAGCCACAAATTTCCTTTCACCCAGCGTTCCCCCACGTCTCCCGATAAAAATGATACCTCACTTGTGTGGGTAGGCCTAGCGCCCGTGACAGGAAACGCCCCAAAGCGCAACGTGGACACAGCCAAATGTTTGAAGGAAAACAGACGTGTTTTTTGCAAAGTGCCTACCTGTAGATTTTGGCCTGTAGCTCAGCCGCCACCTAGGGAAACCTACCAAACCTGTGCATTTCTGAAAACTAGAGTCCTAGGGGAATCCAAGATGGGGTGACTTGTGTGGCTCGGACCAGGTTCTGTTACCCAGAATCCATTGCAAACCTCAAAATTTGGCTAAAAAAACACATGTTCCTCACATTTCTGTGGCAGAAAGTTCTGGAATCTGAGAGGAGCCACAAATTTCCTTCCACCCAGCGTTCCCCCACGTCTCCCGATAAAAATGATACCTCACTTTGTGTGGGTAGGCCTAGCCCCCGCGACAGGAAACACCCCAAAGCGCAACGTGGACACAGCCACATTTTTGATGGAAAACAGAGGTGTTTTTTGCAAAGTGCCTACCTGTAGATTTTGGCCTGTAGCTCAGCCGCCACCTAGGGAAACCTACCAAACCTGTGCATTTCTGAAAACTAGAGACCAAGGGGAATCCAAGATGGGGTGACTTGTGTGGCTCGGACCAGGTTCTGTTACCCAGAATCCATTGCAAACCTCAAAATTTGGCTAAAAAAACACATGTTCCTCACATTTCTGTGGCAGAAAGTTCTGGAATCTGAGAGGAGCCACAAATTTCCTTCCACCCAGCGTTCCCCCACGTCTCCCGATAAAAATGATACCTCACTTGTGTGGGTAGGCCTAGCGCCCGCGACAGGAAACGCCCCAAAGCGCAACGTGGACACAGCCAAATGTTTGAAGGAAAACAGACGTGTTTTTTGCAAAGTGCCTACCTGTAGATTTTGGCCTGTAGCTCAGCCGCCACCTAGGGAAACCTACCAAACCTGTGCATTTCTGAAAACTAGAGTCCTAGGGGAATCCAAGATGGGGTGACTTGTGTGGCTCGGACCAGGTTCTGTTACCCAGAATCCATTGCAAGCCTCAAAATTTGGCTAAAAAAACACATGTTCCTTACATTTCTGTGGCAGAAAGTTCTGGAATCTGAGAGGAACCACAAATTTCCTTCCACCCAGCGTTCCCCCACGTCTCCCGATAAAAATGATACCTCACTTGTGTGGGTAGGCCTAGCGCCCGCGACAGGAAACGCCCCAAAGCGCAACGTGGACACAGCCAAATTTTTTAAGGAAAACAGAGGTGTTTTTTGCAAAGTGCCTACCTGTAGATTTTGGCCTGTAGCTCAGCCGCCACCTAGGGAAACCTACCAAACCTGTGCATTTCTGAAAACTAGAGACCTAGGGGAATCCAAGATGGGGTGACTTGTGTGGCTCGGACCAGGTTCTGTTACCCAGAATCCTTTGCAAACCTCAAAATTTGGGTAAAAAAACACATGTTCCTCACATTTCTGTGTCAGAAAGTTCTGGAATCTGAGAGGAGCCACAAATTTCTTCCACCCAGCGTTCCCCCACGTCTCCCGATAAAAATGATACTTCACTTTTGTGGGTAGGCCTAGCGCCCGCGACAGGAAACGCCCCAAAGCGCAACGTGGACACATCCAAATTTTTGAAGGAAAACAGAGGTGTTTTTTGCAAAGTGCCTACCTGTAGATTTTGGCTTGTAGCTCAGCCGCCACCTAGGGAAACCTACCAAACCTGTGCATTTCTGAAAACTAGAGACCTAGGGGAATACAAGATGGGGTGACTTGTGTGGCTCGGACCAGGTTCTGTTACCCAGAATCCTTTGCAAACATCAAAATTTGGGTAAAAAAACACATGTTCCTCACATTTCTGTGGCAGAAAGTTCTGGAATCTGAGAGGAACCACATATTTCCTTTCACCCAGCGCTCCCCCACGTCTCCCGATACAAATGATACCTCACTTGTGTGGGTAGGCCTAGCGCCGGCGACAGGAAACGCCCCAAAGCGCAACGTGGACACAGCCAAATTTTTTAAGGAAAACAGAGGTGTTTTTTGCAAAGTGCCTACCTGTAGATTTTGGCCTGTAGCTCAGCAGCCACCTAGGGAAACCTACCAAACCTGTGCATTTCTGAAAACTAGAGTCCTAGGGGAATCCAAGATGGGGTGACTTGTGTGGCTCGGACCAGGTTCTGTTACCCAGAATCCATTGCAAACCTCAAAATTTGGCTAAAAAAACACATGTTCCTCACATTTCTGTGGCAGAAAGTTCTGGAATCTGAGAGGAACCACAAATTTCCTTCCACCCAGCGTTCCCCCACGTCTCCCGATAAAAATGATACCTCACTTGTGTGGGTAGGCCTAGCGCCGGCGACAGGAAACGCCCCAAAGCGCAACGTGGACACAGCCAAATTTTTGAAGGAAAACAGAGGTGTTTTTTGCAAAGTGCCTACCTGTAGATTTTGGCCTGTAGCTCAGCCGCCACCTAGGGAAACCTACCAAACCTGTGCATTTCTGAAAACTAGAGACCTAGGGGAATCCAAGATGGGGTGACTTGTGTGGCTCGGACCAGGTTCTGTTACCCAGAATCCTTTGCAAACCTCAAAATTTGGCTAAAAAAACACATGTTCCTCACATTTCTGTGTCAGAAAGTTCTGGAATCTGAGAGGAGCCACAAATTTCTTCCACCCAGCGTTCCCCCACGTCTCTCGATAAAAATGATACTTCACTTTTGTGGGTAGGCCTAGCGCCCGCGACAGGAAACGCCCCAAAGCGCAACGTGGACACATCCAAATTTTTGAAGGAAAACAGAGGTGTTTTTTGCAAAGTGCCTACCTGTAGATTTTGGCTTGTAGCTCAGCCGCCACCTAGGGAAACCTACCAAACCTGTGCATTTCTGAAAACTAGAGACCTAGGGGAATCTAAGATGGGGTGACTTGTGTGGCTCGGACCAGGTTCTGTTACCCAGAATCCTTTGCAAACCTCAAAATTTGGCTAAAAAAACACATGTTCCTCACATTTCTGTGGCAGAAAGTTCTGGAATCTGAGAGGAGCCACAAATTTCTTTCACCCAGCGTTCCCCCACGTCTCCCGATAAAAATGATACCTCACTTGTGTGGGTAGGCCTAGCACCGGCGACAGGAAACGCCCCAAAGCGCAACGTGGACACAACCAAATTTTTGAAGGAAAACAGAGGTGTTTTTTGCAAAGTGCCTACCTGTAGATTTTGGCTTGTAGCTCAGCCGCTACCTAGGGAAACCTACCAAACCTGTGCATTTCTGAAAACTAGAGACCTAGGGGAATCCAAGATGGGGTGACTTGTGTGGCTCGGACCAGGTTCTGTTACCCAGAATCCATTGCAAACCTCAAAATTTGGCTAAAAAAACACATGTTCCTCACATTTCTGTGGCAGAAAGTTCTGGAATCTGAGAGGAACCACAAATTTCCTTCCACCCAGCGTTCCCCCACGTCTCCTGATAAAAATTATACCTCACTTGTGTGGGTAGGCCTAGCGCCGGCGACAGGAAACGCCCCAAAGCGCAACGTGGACACAGCCAAATTTTTGAAGGAAAACAGAGGTGTTTTTTGCAAAGTGCCTACCTGTAGATTTTGGCCTGTAGCTCAGCCGCCACCTAGGGAAACCTACCAAACCTGTGCATTTCTGAAAACTAGAGACCTAGGGGAATCCAAGATGGGGTGACTTGTGTGGCTCGGACCAGGTTCTGTTACCCAGAATCCTTTGCAAACCTCAAAATTTGGCTAAAAAAACACATGTTCCTCACATTTCTGTGTCAGAAAGTTCTGGAATCTGAGAGGAGCCACAAATTTCTTCCACCCAGCGTTCCCCCACGTCTCTCGATAAAAATGATACTTCACTTTTGTGGGTAGGCCTAGCGCCCGCGACAGGAAACGCCCCAAAGCGCAACGTGGACACATCCAAATTTTTTAAGGAAAACAGAGGTGTTTTTTGCAAAGTGCCTACCTGTAGATTTTGGCTTGTAGCTCAGCCGCCACCTAGGGAAACCTACCAAACCTGTGCATTTCTGAAAACTAGAGACCTAGGGGAATCTAAGATGGGGTGACTTGTGTGGCTCGGACCAGGTTCTGTTACCCAGAATCCTTTGCAAACCTCAAAATTTGGCTAAAAAAACACATGTTCCTCACATTTCTGTGGCAGAAAGTTCTGGAATCTGAGAGGAGCCACAAATTTCTTTCACCCAGCGTTCCCCCACGTCTCCCGATAAAAATGATACCTCACTTGTGTGGGTAGGCCTAGCACCGGCGACAGGAAACGCCCCAAAGCGCAACGTGGACACAACCAAATTTTTGAAGGAAAACAGAGGTGTTTTTTGCAAAGTGCCTACCTGTAGATTTTGGCTTGTAGCTCAGCCGCTACCTAGGGAAACCTACCAAACCTGTGCATTTCTGAAAACTAGAGACCTAGGGGAATCCAAGATGGGGTGACTTGTGTGGCTCGGACCAGGTTCTGTTACCCAGAATCCATTGCAAACCTCAAAATTTTGCTAAAAAAACACATGTTCCTCACATTTCTGTGGCAGAAAGTTCTGGAATCTGAGAGGAGCCACAAATTTCCTTCCACCCAGCGTTCCCCCACGTCTCCCGATAAAAATGATACCTCACTTGTGTGGGTAGGCCTAGCGCCCGCGACAGGAAACGGCCCAAAGCGCAACGTGGACACAGCCACATTTTTGAAGGAAAACAGAGGTGTTTTTTGCAAAGTGCCTACCTGTAGATTTTGGCTTGTAGCTCAGCCGCCACCTAGGGAAACCTACCAAACCTGTGCATTTCTGAAAACTAGAGACCTAGGGGAATCCAAGATGGGGTGACTTATATGGCTCGGACCAGGTTCTGTTACCCAGAATCCTTTGCAAACCTCAAAATTTTGGCTAAAAAAACACATGTTCCTCACATTTCTGTGGCAGAAAGTTCTGGAATCTTAGAGGAGCCACAAATTTCCTTTCACCCAGCGTTCCCCCACGTCTCCCGATAAAAATGATACCTCACTTGTGTGGGTAGGCCTAGCGCCCGCGACAGGAAACGCCCCAAAGCGCAGCGTGGGCAGAGCCAAATTTTTGAAGGAAAACGGAGGTTTTTTTTGCAAAGTGCCTACCTGTAGATTTTGGCCTCTAGCTCAGACGCCACCTAGGGAAACCTACCAAACCTGTGCATTTCTGAAAACTAGAGACCTAGGGGAATCCAAGATGGGGTGACTTGTGTGGCTCGGACCCGGTTCTGTTACCCAGAATCCATTGCAAACCTCAAAATTTGGCTAAAAAAACACATGTTCCTCACATTTCTGTGGCACAAAGTTCTGGAATCTAAGAGGAGCCACAAATTTCCTTCCACCCAGCGTTCCCCCATGTCTCCCGATAAAAATTATACCTCACTTGTGTGGGTAGGCCTAGCGCCCGCGACAGGAAACGCCCCAAAGCGCAACGTGGACACAGCCAAATGTTTGAAGGAAAACAGACGTGTTTTTTGCAAAGTGCCTACCTGTAGATTTTGGCCTGTAGCTCAGCCGCCACCTAGGGAAACCTACCAAACCTGTGCATTTCTGAAAACTAGAGTCCTAGGGGAATCCAAGATGGGGTGACTTGTGTGGCTCGGACCAGGTTCTGTTACCCAGAATCCATTGCAAACCTCAAAATTTGGCTAAAAAAACACATGTTCCTCACATTTCTGTGGCAGAAAGTTCTGGAATCTGAGAGGAGCCACAAATTTCCTTCCACCCAGCGTTCCCCACGTCTCCCGATAAAAATGATACCTCACTTGTGTGGGTAGGCATAGCCCCCGCGACAGGAAACGCCCCAAAGCGCAACGTGGACACAGCCACATTTTTGACGGAAAACAGAGGTGTTTTTTGCAAAGTGCCTACCTGTAGATTTTGGCCTGTAGCTCAGCCGCCACCTAGGGAAACCTACCAAACCTGTGCATTTCTGAAAACTAGAGACCTAGGGGAATCCAAGATGGGGTGACTTGTGTGGCTCGGACCAGGTTCTGTTACCCAGAATCCATTGCAAACCTCAAAATTTGGCTAAAAAAACACATGTTCCTCACATTTCTGTGGCAGAAAGTTCTGGAATCTGAGAGAAGCCACAAATTTCCTTCAACCCAGCGTTCCCCCACGTCTCCCGATAAAAATGATACCTCACTTGTGTGGGTAGGCCTAGCGCCCGCGACAGGAAACGCCCCAAAGCGCAACGTGGACACAGCCAAATTTTTGAAGGAAAACAGAGGTGTTTTTTGCAAAGTGCCTTCCTGTAGATTTTGGCTTGTAGCTCAGCCTCCACCTAGGAAAACCTACCAAACCTGTGCATTTCTGAAAACTAGAGACCTAGGGGAATCCAAGATGGGGTGACTTGTGTGGCTCGGACCAGGTTCTGTTACCCAGAATCCTTTGCAAACCTCAAAATTTGGCTAAAAAAACACATGTTCCTCACATTTCTGTGCAGAAAGTTCTGGAATCTGAGAGGAGCCACAATTTTCCTTTCACCCAACGTTCCCCCACGTCTCCCGATAAAAATGATACCTCACTTGTGTGGGTAGGCCTAGTGCCCGTGACAGGAAACGCCCCAAAGCGCACTGTGGACACAGCCAAATGTTTGAAGGAAAACAGACGTGTTTTTTGCAAAGTGCCTACCTGTAGATTTTGGCCTGTAGCTCAGCCGCCACCTAGGGAAACCTACCAAACCTGTGCATTTCTGAAAACTAGAGTCCTAGGGGAATCCAAGATGGGGTGACTTGTGTGGCTCGGACCAGGTTCTGTTACCCAGAATCCATTGCAAACCTCAAAATTTGGCTAAAAAAACACATGTTCCTTACATTTCTGTGGCAGAAAGTTCTGGAATCTGAGAGGAACCACAAATTTCCTTCCACCCAGCGTTCCCTCACGTCTCCCGATAAAAATGATACCTCACTTGTGTGGGTAGGCCTAGCGCCCGCGACAGGAAACGCCCCAAAGCGCAACGTGGACACAGCCAAATTTTTGAAGGAAAACAGAGGTGTTTTTTGCAAAGTGCCTTCCTGTAGATTTTGGCTTGTAGCTCAGCCTCCACCTAGGAAAACCTACCAAACCTGTGCATTTCTGAAAACTAGAGACCTAGGGGAATCCAAGATGGGGTGACTTGTGTGGCTCGGACTAGGTTCTGTTACCCAGAATCCTTTGCAAACCTCAAAATTTGGCTAAAAAAACACATGTTCCTCACATTTCTGTGTCAGAAAGTTCTGGAATCTGAGAGGAGCCACAAATTTCTTCCACCCAGCGTTCCCCCACGTCTCCTGATAAACATGATACTTCACTTTTGTGGGTAGGCCTAGCGCCCGCGACAGGAAACGCCCCAAAGCGCAACGTGGACACATCCAAATTTTTGAAGGAAAACAGAGGTGTTTTTTGCAAAGTGCCTACCTGTAGATTTTGGCTTGTAGCTCAGCCGCCACCTAGGGAAACCTACCAAACCTGTGCATTTCTGAAAACTAGAGACCTAGGGGAATCCAAGATGGGGTGACTTGTGTGGCTCGGACCAGGTTCTGTTACCCAGAATCCTTTGCAAACCTCAAAATTTGGCTAAAAAACACATGTTCCTCACATTTCTGTGGCAGAAAGTTGTGGAATCTGAGAGGAGCCACATATTTCCTTTCACCCAGCGTTCCCCCACGTCTCCCGATAAAAATGATACCTCACTTGTGTGGGTAGGCCTAGCGCCGGCGACAGGAAACGCCCCAAAGCGCAACGTGGACACAGCCAAATTTTTGAAGGAAAACAGAGGTGTTTTTTGCAAAGTGCCTACCTGTAGATTTTGGCCTGTAGCTCAGCAGCCACCTAGGGAAACCTACCAAACCTGTGCATTTCTGAAAACTAGAGACCTAGGGGAATCCAAGATGGGGTGACTTGTGTGGCTCGGACCACATTCTGTTACCCAGAATCCATTGCAAACCTCAAAATTTGGCTAAAAAAACACATGTTCCTCACATTTCTGTGGCAGAAAGTTCTGGAATCTGAGAGGAGCCACAAATTTCCTTCCACCCAGCGTTCCCCCACGTCTCCCGATAAAAATGATACCTCACTTGTGTGGGTAGGCCTAGCACCCGCGACAGGAAACGGCCCAAAGCGCAACGTGGACACAGCCAAATTTTTGAAGGAATACAGAGGTGTTTTTTGCAAAGTGCCTACCTGTAGATTTTGGCTTGTAGCTCAGCCGCCACCTAGGGAAACCTACCAAACCTGTGCATTTCTGAAAACTAGAGACCTAGGGGAATCCAAGATGGGGTGACTTGTATGGCTCGGACCAGGTTCTGGTACCCAGAATCCTTTGCAAACCTCAAAATTTTGGCTAAAAAAACACATGTTCCTCACATTTCTGTGCCAAAAAGTTCTGGAATCTTAGAGGAGCCACAAATTTCCTTTCACCCAGCGTTCCCCCACGTCTCCCGATAAAAATGATACCTCACTTGTGTGGGTAGGCCTAGCGCCCGCGACAGGAAACGCCCCAAAGCGCAACGTGGGCACAGCCAAATGTTTGAAGGAAAACAGAGGTGTTTTTTGCAAAGTGCCTACCTGTAGATTTTGGCCTGTAGCTCAGACGCCACCTAGGGAAACCTACCAAACCTGTGCATTTTTGAAAACTAGAGCCCTAGGGGAATCCAAGATGGGGTGACTTGTGTGGCTCGGACCAGGTTCTGTTACCCAGAATCCATTGCAAACCTCAAAATTTGGCTAAAAAAACACATGTTCCTCACATTTCTGTGGCACAAAGTTCTGGAATCTAAGAGGAGCCACAAATTTCCTTCCACCCAGCGTTCCCCCACGTCTCCCGATAAAAATGATACTTCACTTGTGTGGGTAGGCCTAGCGCCCGCGACAGGAAACGCCCCAAGCGCAACGTGGACACATCCAAATTTTTGAAGGAAAACAGAGGTGTTTTTTGCAAAGTGCCTACCTGTAGATTTTGGCTTGTAGCTCAGCCGCCACCTAGGGAAACCTACCAAACCTGTGCATTTCTGAAAACTAGAGACCTAGGGGAATCCAAGATGGGGTGACTTGTGTGGCTCGGACCAGGTTCTGTTACCCAGAATCCTTTGCAAACCTCAAAATTTGGCTAAAAAAACACATGTTCCTCACATTTCTGTGTCAGAAAGTTCTGGAATCTGAGAGGAGCCACAAATTTCTTTCACCCAGCGTTCCCCCACGTCTCCCGATAAAAATGATACCTCACTTGTGTGGGTAGGCCTAGCGCCGGCGACAGGAAACGCCCCAAAGCGCAACGTGGACACAGCCAAATTTTTGAAGGAAAACAGATGTGTTTTTTGCAAAGTGCTTACCTGTAGATTTTGGCCTGTAGCTCAGCAGCCACCTAGGGAAACATACCAAACCTGTGCATTTCTGAAAACTAGAGACCTAGGGGAATCCAAGATGGGGTGACTTGTGTGGCTCGGACCACGTTCTGTTACCCAGAATCCATTGCAAACCTCAAAATTTGGCTAAAAAAACACATGTTCCTCACATTTCTGAGGCAGAAAGTTCTGGAATCTGAGAGGAGCCACAAATTTCCTTCCACCCAGCGTTCCCCCACGTCTCCCGATAAAAATGATACCTCACTTGTGTGGGTAGGCCTAGCGCCCGCGACAGGAAACGGCCCAAAGCGCAACGTGGACACAGCCAAATTTTTGAAGGAAAACAGAGGTGTTTTTTGCAAAGTGCCTACCTGTAGATTTTGGCTTGTAGCTCAGCCGCCACCTAGGGAAACCTACCAAACCTGTGCATTTCTGAAAACTAGAGACCTAGGGGAATCCAAGATGGGGTGACTTATATGGCTCGGACCAGGTTCTGTTACCCTGAATCCTTTGCAAACCTCAAAATTTTGGCTAAAAAAACACATGTTCCTCACATTTCTGTGGCAGAAAGTTCTGGAATCTTAGAGGAGCCACAAATTTCCTTTCACCCAGCGTTCCCCCACGTCTCCCGATAAAAATGATACCTCACTTGTGTGGGTAGGCCTAGCGCCCGCGACAGGAAACGCCCCAAAGCGCAGCGTGGGCAGAGCCAAATTTTTGAAGGAAAACGGAGGGTTTTTTTGCAAAGTGCCTACCTGTAGATTTTGGCCTCTAGCTCAGACGCCACCTAGGGAAACCTACCAAACCTGTGCATTTCTGAAAACTAGAGACCTAGGGGAATCCAAGATGGGGTGACTTGTGTGGCTCGGACCAGGTTCTGTTACCCAGAATCCATTGCAAACCTCAAAATTTGGCTAAAAAAACACATGTTCCTCACATTTCTGTGGCACAAAGTTCTGGAATCTAAGAGGAGCCACAAATTTCCTTCCACCCAGCGTTCCCCCACGTCTCTCGATAAAAATGATACTTCACTTTTGTGGGTAGGCCTAGCGCCCGCGACAGGAAACGCCCCAAAGCGCAACGTGGACACATCCAAATTTTTGAAGGAAAACAGAGGTGTTTTTTGCAAAGTGCCTACCTGTAGATTTTGGCTTGTAGCTCAGCCGCCACCTAGGGAAACCTACCAAACCTGTGCATTTCTGAAAACTAGAGACCTAGGGGAATCCAAGATGGGGTGACTTGTGTGGCTCGGACCAGGTTCTGTTACCCAGAATCCTTTGCAAACCTCAAAATTTGGCTAAAAAAACACATGTTCCTCACATTTCTGTGGCAGAAAGTTCTGGAATCTGAGAGGAGCCACAAATTTCTTTCACCCAGCGTTCCCCCACGTCTCCCGATAAAAATGATACCTCACTTGTGTGGGTAGGCCTAGCACCGGCGACAGGAAACGCCCCAAAGCGCAACGTGGACACAACCAAATTTTTGAAGGAAAACAGAGGTGTTTTTTGCAAAGTGCCTACCTGTAGATTTTGGCTTGTAGCTCAGCCGCTACCTAGGGAAACCTACCAAACCTGTGCATTTCTGAAAACTAGAGACCTAGGGGAATCCAAGATGGGGTGACTTGTGTGGCTCGGACCAGGTTCTGTTACCCAGAATCCATTGCAAACCTCAAAATTTTGCTAAAAAAACACATGTTCCTCACATTTCTGTGGCAGAAAGTTCTGGAATCTGAGAGGAGCCACAAATTTCCTTCCACCCAGCGTTCCCCCACGTCTCCCGATAAAAATGATACCTCACTTGTGTGGGTAGGCGTAGCGCCCGCGACAGGAAACGGCCCAAAGCGCAACGTGGACACAGCCAAATTTTTGAAGGAAAACAGAGGTGTTTTTTGCAAAGTGCCTACCTGTAGATTTTGGCTTGTAGCTCAGCCGCCACCTAGGGAAACCTACCAAACCTGTGCATTTCTGAAAACTAGAGACCTAGGGGAATCCAAGATGGGGTGACTTATAAGGCTCGGACCAGGTTCTGTTACCCAGAATCCTTTGCAAACCTCAAAATTTTGGCTAAAAAAACACATGTTCCTCACATTTCTGTGGCAGAAAGTTCTGGAATCTTAGAGGAGCCACAAATTTCCTTTCACCCAGCGTTCCCCCACGTCTCCCGATAAAAATGATACCTCACTTGTGTGGGTAGGCCTAGCGCCCGCGACAGGAAACGCCCCAAAGCGCAGCGTGGGCAGAGCCAAATTTTTAAAGGAAAACGGAGGTTTTTTTTGCAAAGTGCCTACCTGTAGATTTTGGCCTCTAGCTCAGACGCCACCTAGGGAAACCTACCAAACCTGTGCATTTCTGAAAACTAGAGACCTAGGGGAATCCAAGATGGGGTGACTTGTGTGGCTCGGACCAGGTTCTGTTACCCAGAATCCATTGCAAACATCAAAATTTGGCTAAAAAAACACATGTTCCTCACATTTCTGTGGCACAAAGTTCTGGAATCTAAGAGGAGCCACAAATTTCCTTCCACCCAGCGTTCCCCCATGTCTCCCGATAAAAATTATACCTCACTTGTGTGGGTAGGCCTAGCGCCCGCGACAGGAAACGCCCCAAAGCGCAACGTGGACACAGCCAAATGTTTGAAGGAAAACAGACGTGTTTTTTGCAAAGTGCCTACCTGTAGATTTTGGCCTGTAGCTCAGCCGCCACCTAGGGAAACCTACCAAACCTGTGCATTTCTGAAAACTAGAGTCCTAGGGGAATCCAAGATGGGGTGACTTGTGTGGCTCGGACCAGGTTCTGTTACCCAGAATCCATTGCAAACCTCAAAATTTGGCTAAAAAAACACATGTTCCTCACATTTCTGTGGCAGAAAGTTCTGGAATCTGAGAGGAGCCACAAATTTCCTTCCACCCAGCGTTCCCCCACGTCTCCCGATAAAAATGATACCTCACTTGTGTGGGTAGGCATAGCCCCCGCGACAGGAAACGCCCCAAAGCGCAACGTGGACACAGCCACATTTTTGACGGAAAACAGAGGTGTTTTTTGCAAAGTGCCTACCTGTAGATTTTGGCCTGTAGCTCAGCCGCCACCTAGGGAAACCTACCAAACCTGTGCATTTCTGAAAACTAGAGACCTAAGGGAATCCAAGATGGGGTGACTTGTGTGGCTCGGACCAGGTTCTGTTACCCAGAATCCATTGCAAACCTCAAAATTTGGCTAAAAAAACACATGTTCCTCACATTTCTGTGGCAGAAAGTTCTGGAATCTGAGAGAAGCCACAAATTTCCTTCAACCCAGCGTTCCCCCACGTCTCCCGATAAAAATGATACCTCACTTGTGTGGGTAGGCCTAGCGCCCGCGACAGGAAACGCCCCAAAGCGCAACGTGGACACAGCCAAATTTTTGAAGGAAAACAGAGGTGTTTTTTGCAAAGTGCCTTCCTGTAGATTTTGGCTTGTAGCTCAGCCTCCACCTAGGAAAACCTACCAAACCTGTGCATTTCTGAAAACTAGAGACCTAGGGGAATCCAAGATGGGGTGACTTGTGTGGCTCGGACCAGGTTCTGTTACCCAGAATCCTTTGCAAACCTCAAAATTTGGCTAAAAAAACACATGTTCCTCACATTTCTGTGGCAGAAAGTTCTGGAATCTGAGAGGAGCCACAATTTTCCTTTCACCCAGCGTTCCCCCACGTCTCCCGATAAAAATGATACCTCACTTGTGTGGGTAGGCCTAGTGCCCGTGACAGGAAACGCCCCAAAGCGCACCGTGGACACAGCCAAATGTTTGAAGGAAAACAGACGTGTTTTTTGCAAAGTGCCTACCTGTAGATTTTGGCCTGTAGCTCAGCCGCCACCTAGGGAAACCTACCAAACCTGTGCATTTCTGAAAACTAGAGTCCTAGGGGAATCCAAGATGGGGTGACTTGTGTGGCTCGGACCAGGTTCTGTTACCCAGAATCCATTGCAAACCTCAAAATTTGGCTAAAAAAACACATGTTCCTCACATTTCTGTGGCAGAAAGTTCTGGAATCTGAGAGGAACCACAAATTTCCTTCCACCCAGCGTTCCCTCACGTCTCCCGATAAAAATGATACCTCACTTGTGTGGGTAGGCCTAGCGCCCGCGACAGGAAACGCCCCAAAGCGCAACGTGGACACAGCCAAATTTTTGAAGGAAAACAGAGGTGTTTTTTGCAAAGTGCCTACCTGTAGATTTTGGCCTGTAGCTCAGCCGCCACCTAGGGAAACCTACCAAACCTGTGCATTTCTGAAAACTAGAGACCTAGGGGAATCCAAGATGGGGTGACTTGTGTGGCTCGGACCAGGTTCTGTTACCCAGAATCCTTTGCAAACCTCAAAATTTGGCTAAAAAAACACATGTTCCTCACATTTCTGTGTCAGAAAGTTCTGGAATCTGAGAGGAGCCACAAATTTCTTCCACCCAGCGTTCCCCCACGTCTCCTGATAAACATGATACTTCACTTTTGTGGGTAGGCCTAGCGCCCGCGACAGGAAACGCCCCAAAGCGCAACGTGGACACATCCAAATTTTTGAAGGAAAACAGAGGTGTTTTTTGCAAAGTGCCTACCTGTAGATTTTGGCTTGTAGCTCAGCCGCCACCTAGGGAAACCTACCAAACCTGTGCATTTCTGAAAACTAGAGACCTAGGGGAATCCAAGATGGGGTGACTTGTGTGGCTCGGACCAGGTTCTGTTACCCAGAATCCTTTGCAAACCTCAAAATTTGGCTAAAAAACACATGTTCCTCACATTTCTGTGGCAGAAAGTTGTGGAATCTGAGAGGAGCCACATATTTCCTTTCACCCAGCGTTCCCCCACGTCTCCCGATAAAAATGATACCTCACTTGTGTGGGTAGGCCTAGCGCCGGCGACAGGAAACGCCCCAAAGCGCAACGTGGACACAGCCAAATTTTTGAAGGAAAACAGAGGTGTTTTTTGCAAAGTGCCTACCTGTAGATTTTGGCCTGTAGCTCAGCAGCCACCTAGGGAAACCTACCAAACCTGTGCATTTCTGAAAACTAGAGACCTAGGGGAATCCAAGATGGGGTGACTTGTCTGGCTCGGACCACATTCTGTTACCCAGAATCCATTGCAAACCTCAAAATTTGGCTAAAAAAACACATGTTCCTCACATTTCTGTGGCAGAAAGTTCTGGAATCTGAGAGGAGCCACAAATTTCCTTCCACCCAGCGTTCCCCCACGTCTCCCGATAAAAATGATACCTCACTTGTGTGGGTAGGCCTAGCACCCACGACAGGAAACGGCCCAAAGCGCAACGTGGACACAGCCAAATTTTTGAAGGAATACAGAGGTGTTTTTTGCAAAGTGCCTACCTGTAGATTTTGGCTTGTAGCTCAGCCGCCACCTAGGGAAACCTACCAAACCTGTGCATTTCTGAAAACTAGAGACCTAGGGGAATCCAAGATGGGGTGACTTGTATGGCTCGGACCAGGTTCTGGTACCCAGAATCCTTTGCAAACCTCAAAATTTTGGCTAAAAAAACACATGTTCCTCACATTCCTGTGCCAAAAAGTTCTGGAATCTTAGAGGAGCCACAAATTTCCTTTCACCCAGCGTTCCCCCACGTCTCCCGATAAAAATGATACCTCACTTGTGTGGGTAGGCCTAGCGCCCGCGACAGGAAACGCCCCAAAGCGCAACGTGGGCACAGCCAAATGTTTGAAGGAAAACAGAGGTGTTTTTTGCAAAGTGCCTACCTGTAGATTTTGGCCTGTAGCTCAGACGCCACCTAGGGAAACCTACCAAACCTGTGCATTTCTGAAAACTAGAGCCCTAGGGGAATCCAAGATGGGGTGACTTGTGTGGCTCGGACCAGGTTCTGTTACCCAGAATCCATTGCAAACCTCAAAATTTGGCTAAAAAAACACATGTTCCTCACATTTCTGTGGCACAAAGTTCTGGAATCTAAGAGGAGCCACAAATTTCCTTCCACCCAGCGTTCCCCCACGTCTCCCGATAAAAATGATACTTCACTTGTGTGGGTAGGCCTAGCGCCCGCGACAGGAAACGCCCCAAGCGCAACGTGGACACATCCAAATTTTTGAAGGAAAACAGAGGTGTTTTTTGCAAAGTGCCTACCTGTAGATTTTGGCTTGTAGCTCAGCCGCCACCTAGGGAAACCTACCAAACCT
Source organism: Pleurodeles waltl (assembly GCF_031143425.1). NCBI lineage: Eukaryota > Metazoa > Chordata > Amphibia > Caudata > Salamandridae > Pleurodeles > Pleurodeles waltl. Next base: position 248,344,646 of record NC_090436.1, read on the forward strand.
GTGCATTTCTGAAAACTAGAGACCTAGGGGAATCCAAGATGGGGTGACTTGTGTGGCTCGGACCAGGTTCTGTTACCCAGAATCCTTTGCAAACCTCAAAATTTGGCTAAAAAAACACATGTTCCTCACATTTCTGTGTCAGAAAGTTCTGGAATCTGAGAGGAGCCACAAATTTCTTTCACCCAGCGTTCCCCCACGTCTCCCGATAAAAATGATACCTCACTTGTGTGGGTAGGCCTAGCGCCGGCGACAGGAAACGCCCCAAAGCGCAACGTGGACACAGCCAAATTTTTGAAGGAAAACAGATGTGTTTTTTGCAAAGTGCTTACCTGTAGATTTTGGCCTGTAGCTCAGCAGCCACCTAGGGAAACATACCAAACCTGTGCATTTCTGAAAACTAGAGACCTAGGGGAATCCAAGATGGGGTGACTTGTGTGGCTCGGACCACGTTCTGTTACCCAGAATCCATTGCAAACCTCAAAATTTGGCTAAAAAAACACATGTTCCTCACATTTCTGAGGCAGAAAGTTCTGGAATCTGAGAGGAGCCACAAATTTCCTTCCACCCAGCGTTCCCCCACGTCTCCCGATAAAAATGATACCTCACTTGTGTGGGTAGGCCTAGCGCCCGCGACAGGAAACGGCCCAAAGCGCAACGTGGACACAGCCAAATTTTTGAAGGAAAACAGAGGTGTTTTTTGCAAAGTGCCTACCTGTTGATTTTGGCTTGTAGCTCAGCCGCCACCTAGGGAAACCTACCAAACCTGTGCATTTCTGAAAACTAGAGACCTAGGGGAATCCAAGATGGGGTGACTTATATGGCTCGGACCAGGTTCTGTTACCCAGAATCCTTTGCAAACCTCAAAATTTTGGCTAAAAAAACACATGTTCCTCACATTTCTGTGGCAGAAAGTTCTGGAATCTTAGAGGAGCCACAAATTTCCTTTCACCCAGCGTTCCCCCACGTCTCCCGATAAAAATGATACCTCACTTGTGTGGGTAGGCCTAGCGCCCGCGACAGGAAACGCCCCAAAGCGCAGCGTGGGCAGAGCCAAATTTTTGAAGGAAAACAGAGGTTTTTTTTGCAAAGTGCCTACCTGTAGATTTTGGCCTCTAGCTCAGACGCCACCTAGGGAAACCTACCAAACCTGTGCATTTCTGAAAACTAGAGACCTAGGGGAATCCAAGATGGGGTGACTTGTGTGGCTCGGACCAGGTTCTGTTACCCAGAATCCATTGCAAACCTCAAAATTTGGCTAAAAAAAACACATGTTCCTCACATTTCTGTGGCACAAAGTTCTGGAATCTAAGAGGAGCCACAAATTTCCTTCCACCCAGCGTTCCCCCATGTCTCCCGATAAAAATTATACCTCACTTGTGTGGGTAGGCCTAGCGCCGGCGACAGGAAACGCCCCAAAGCGCAACGTGGACACAGCCAAATGTTTGAAGGAAAACAGACGTGTTTTTTGCAAAGTGCCTACCTGTAGATTTTGGCCTGTAGCTCAGCCGCCACCTAGGGAAACCTACCAAACCTGTGCATTTCTGAAAACTAGAGTCCTAGGGGAATCCAAGATGGGGTGACTTGTGTGGCTCGGACCAGGTTCTGTTACCCAGAATCCATTGCAAACCTCAAAATTTGGCTAAAAAAACACATGTTCCTCACATTTCTGTGGCAGAAAGTTCTGGAATCTGAGAGGAGCCACAAATTTCCTTCCACCCAGCGTTCCCCCACGTCTCTCGATAAAAATGATACCTCACTTGTGTGGGTAGGCCTAGCCCCCGCGACAGGAAACGCCCCAAAGCGCAACGTGGACACAGCCACATTTTTGACGGAAAACAGAGGTGTTTTTTGCAAAGTGCCTACCTGTAGATTTTGGCCTGTAGCTCAGCCGCCACCTAGGGAAACCTACCAAACCTGTGCATTTCTGAAAACTAGAGACCTAGGGGAATCCAAGATGGGGTGACTTGTGTGGCTCGGACCAGGTTCTGTTACCCAGAATCCATTGCAAACCTCAAAATTTGGCTAAAAAAACACATGTTCCTCACATTTCTGTGGCAGAAAGTTCTGGAATCTGAGAGAAGCCACAAATTTCCTTCAACCCAGCGTTCCCCCACGTCTCCCGATAAAAATGATACCTCACTTGTGTGGGTAGGCCTAGCGCCCGCGACAGGAAACGCCCCAAAGCGCAACATGGACACAGCCAAATTTTTGAAGGAAAACAGAGGTGTTTTTTGCAAAGTGCCTTCCTGTAGATTTTGGCTTGTAGCTCAGCCTCCACCTAGGAAAACCTACCAAACCTGTGCATTTCTGAAAACTAGAGACCTAGGGGAATCCAAGATGGGGTGACTTGTGTGGCTCGGACCAGGTTTTGTTACCCAGAATCCTTTGCAAACCTCAAAATTTCTAAAAAAACACATGTTCCTCACATTTCTGTGGCAGAAAGTTCTGGAATCTGAGAGGAGCCACAATTTTCCTTTCACCCAGCGTTCCCCCATGTCTCCCGATAAAAATGATACCTCACTTGTGTGGGTAGGCCTAGTGCCCGTGACAGGAAACGCCCCAAAGCGCACCGTGGACACAGCCAAATGTTTGAAGGAAAACAGACGTGTTTTTTGCAAAGTGCCTACCTGTAGATTTTGGCCCGTAGCTCAGCCGCCACCTAGGGAAACCTACCAAACCTGTGCATTTCTGAAAACTAGAGTCCTAGGGGAATCCAAGATGGGGTGACTTGTGTGGCTCGGACCAGGTTCTGTTACCCAGAATCCATTGCAAACCTCAAAATTTGGCTAAAAAAACACATGTTCCTTACATTTCTGTGGCTGAAAGTTCTGGAATCTGAGAGGAACCACAAATTTCCTTCCACCCAGCGTTCCCTCACGTCTCCCGATAAAAATGATACCTCACTTGTGTGGGTAGGCCTAGCGCCCGCGACAGGAAACGCCCCAAAGCGCAACGTGGACACAGCCAAATTTTTGAAGGAAAACAGAGGGTTTTTTGCAAAGTGCCTACCTGTAGATTTTGGCCTGTAGCTCAGCCGCCACCTAGGGAAACCTACCAAACCTGTGCATTTCTGAAAACTAGAGACCTAGGGGAATCCAAGATGGGGTGACTTGTGTGGCTCGGACCAGGTTCTGTTACCCAGAATCCTTTGCAAACCTCACAATTTGGCTAAAAAACACATGTTCCTCACATTTCTGTGGCAGAAAGTTGTGGAATCTGAGAGGAGCCACATATTTCCTTTCACCCAGCGTTCCCCCATGTCTCCCGATAAAAATGATACCTCACTTGTGTGGGTAGGCCTAGCGCCGGCGACAGGAAACGCCCCAAAGCGCAACGTGGACACAGCCAAATTTTTGAAGGAAAACAGAGGTGTTTTTTGCAAAGTGCCTACCTGTAGATTTTGGCCTGTAGCTCAGCCGCCACCTAGGGAAACCTACCAAACCTGTGCATTTCTGAAAACTAGAGACCTAGGGGAATCCAAGATGGGGTGACTTGTCTGGCTCGGACCACGTTCTGTTACCCAGAATCCATTGCAAACCTCAAAATTTGGCTAAAAAAACACATGTTCCTCACATTTCTGTGGCAGAAAGTTCTGGAATCTGAGAGGAGCCACAAATTTCCTTCCACCCAGCGTTCCCCCACGTCTCCCGATAAAAATGATACCTCACTTGTGTGGGTAGGCCTAGCACCCGCGACAGGAAACGGCCCAAAGCGCAACGTGGACACAGCCAAATTTTTGAAGGAAAACAGAGGTGTTTTTTGCAAAGTGCCTACCTGTAGATTTTGGCTTGTAGCTCAGCCGCCACCTAGGGAAACCTACCAAACCTGTGCATTTCTGAAAACTAGAGACCTAGGGGAATCCAAGATGGGGTGACTTGTGTGGCTCGGACCAGGTTCTGTTACCCAGAATCCTTTGCAAACCTCAAAATTTGGCTAAAAAAACACATGTTCCTCACATTTCTGTGTCAGAAAGTTCTGGAATCTGAGAGGAGCCACAAATTTCTTTCACCCAGCGTTCCCCCACGTCTCCCGATAAAAATGATACCTCACTTGTGTGGGTAGGCCTAGCGCCGGCGACAGGAAACGCCCCAAAGCGCAACGTGGACACAGCCAAATTTTTGAAGGAAAACAGATGTGTTTTTTGCAAAGTGCTTACCTGTAGATTTTGGTCTGTAGCTCAGCAGCCACCTAGGGAAACATACCAAACCTGTGCATTTCTGAAAACTAGAGACCTAGGGGAATCCAAGATGGGGTGACTTGTGTGGCTCGGACCACGTTCTGTTACCCAGAATCCTTTGCAAACCTCAAAATTTGGCTAAAAAACACATGTTCCTCACATTTCTGTGGCAGAAAGTTGTGGAATCTGAGAGGAGCCACATATTTCCTTTCACCCAGCGTTCCCCCACGTCTCCCGATAAAAATGATACCTCACTTGTGTGCGTAGGCCTAGCGCCGGCGACAGGAAACGCCCCAAAGCGCAACGTGGACACAGCCAAATTTTTGAAGGAAAACAGAGGTGTTTTTTGCAAAGTGCCTACCTGTAGATTTTGGCCTGTAGCTCAGCAGCCACCTAGGGAAACCTACCAAACCTGTGCATTTCTGAAAACTAGAGACCTAGGGGAATCCAAGATGGGGTGACTTGTGTGGCTCGGACCACGTTCTGTTACCCAGAATCCATTGCAAACCTCAAAATTTGGCTAAAAAAACACATGTTCCTCACATTTCTGTGGCAGAAAGTTCTGGAATCTGAGAGGAGCCACAAATTTCCTTCCACCCAGCGTTCCCCCACGTCTCCCGATAAAAATGATACCTCACTTGTGTGGGTAGGCCTAGCGCCGGCGACAAGAAACGCCCCAAAGCGCAACGTGGACACAGCCAAATTTTTGAAGGAATACAGAGGTGTTTTTTGCAAAGTGCCTACCTGTAGATTTTGGCCTGTAGCTCAGCCGCCACCTAGGGAAACCTACCAAACCTGTGCATTTCTGAAAACTAGAGACCTAGGGGAATCCAAGATGGGGTGACTTGTGTGGCTCGGACCAGGTTCTGTTACCCAGAATCCTTTGCAAACCTCAAAATTTGGCTAAAAAAACACATGTTCCTCACATTTCTGTGTCAGAAAGTTCTGGAATCTGAGAGGAGCCACAAATTTCTTCCACCCAGCGTTCCCCCACGTCTCCTGATAAACATGATACTTCACTTTTGTGGGTAGGCCTAGCGCCCGCGACAGGAAACGCCCCAAAGCGCAACGTGGACACATCCAAATTTTTGAAGGAAAACAGAGGTGTTTTTTGCAAAGTGCCTACCTGTAGATTTTGGCTTGTAGCTCAGCCGCCACCTAGGGAAACCTACCAAACCTGTGCATTTCTGAAAACTAGAGACCTAGGGGAATCCAAGATGGGGTGACTTGTGTGGCTCGGACCAGGTTCTGTTACCCAGAATCCATTGCAAACCTCAAAATTTGGCTAAAAAAACACATGTTCCTCACATTTCTGTGGCAGAAAGTTGTGGAATCTGAGAGGAGCCACAAATTTGCTTCCACCCAGCGTTCCCCCATGTCTGCCGATAAAAATGATACCTCACTTGTGTGGGTAGGCCTAGCGCCGGCGACAGGAAACGCCCCAAAGCGCAACGTGGACACAGCCAAATTTTTGAAGGAAAACAGAGGTGTTTTTTGCAAAGTGCCTACCTGTAGATTTTGGCCTGTAGCTCAGCCGCCACCTAGGGAAACCTACCAAACCTGTGCATTTCTGAAAACTAGAGACCTAGGGGAATCCAAGATGGGGTGACTTGTGTGGCTCGGACCAGGTTCTGTTACCCAGAATCCATTGCAAACCTCAAAATTTGGCTAAAAAAACACATGTTCCTCACATTTCTGTGGCAGAAAGTTCTGGAATCTGAGAGGAGCCACAAATTTCCTTCCACCCAGCGTTCCCCCACGTCTCCCGATAAAAATGATACCTCACTTGTGTGGGTAGGCCTAGCACCCGCGACAGGAAACGGCCCAAAGCGCAACGTGGACACAGCCAAATTTTTGAAGGAAAACAGAGGTGTTTTTTGCAAAGTGCCTACCTGTAGATTTTGGCTTGTAGCTCAGCCGCCACTTAGGGAAACCTACCAAACCTGTGCATTTCTGAAAACTAGAGACCTAGGGGAATCCAAGATGGGGTGACTTGTGTGGCTCGGACCAGGTTCTGTTACCCAGAATCCATTGCAAACCTCAAAATTTGGCTAAAAAACACATGTTCCTCACATTTCTGTGCCAAAAAGTTCTGGAATCTGAGAGGAGCCACATATTTCCTTTCACCCATCGTTCCCCCACGTCTCCCGATAAAAATGATACCTCACTTGTGTGGGTAGGCCTAGCGCCGGCGACAGGAAACGCCCCAAAGCGCAACGTGGGCACAGCCAAATTTTTGAAGGAAAACAGAGGTGTTTTTTGCAAAGTGCCTACCTGTAGATTTTGGCCTGTAGCTCAGCAGCCACCTAGGGAAACCTACCAAACCTGTGCATTTCTGAAAACTAGAGACCTAGGGGAATCCAAGATGGGGTGACTTGTGTGGCTCGGACCAGGTTCTGTTACCCAGAATCCATTGCAAACCTCAAAATTTGGCTAAAAAAACACATGTTCCTCACATTTCTGTGGCACAAAGTTCTGGAATCTAAGAGGAGCCACAAATTTCCTTCCACCCAGCGTTCCCCCACGTCTCCCGATAAAAATGATACCTCACTTGTGTGGGTAGGCCTAGCGCCCGCGACAGGAAACGCCCCTAAGCGCAACGTGGACAAAGCCAAATGTTTGAAGGAAAACAGACGTGTTTTTTGCAAAGTGCCTACCTGTAGATTTTGGCCTGTAGCTCAGCCGCCACCTAGGAAAACCTACCAAACCTGTGCATTTCTGAAAACTAGAGTCCTAGGGGAATCCAAGATGGGGTGACTTGAGTGGCTCGGACCAGGTTCTGTTACCCAGAATCCATTGCAAACCTCAAAATTTGGCTAAAAAAACACATGTTCCTCACATTTCTGTGGCAGAAAGTTCTGGAATCTGTGAGGAGCCACAAATGTCCTTCCACCCAGCGTTCCCCCACGTCTGCTGATAAAAATGATACCTCACTTGTGTGGGTAGGCCTAGCGCCCGCGACAGGAAAGGCCCCAAAGCGCAACGTGGACACAGCCAAATTTTTGAAGGAAAACAGAGGTGTTTTTTGCAAAGTGCCTACCTGTAGATTTTGGCCTGGAGCTCAGCCGCCACCTAGGGAAACCTACCAAACCTGTGCATTTCTGAAAACTAGACACCTAGGGGAATCCAAGATGGGGTGACTTGTGTGGCTCGGACCAGGTTCTGTTACCCAGAATCCTTTGCAAACCTCAAAATTTGGCTAAAAAAACACATGTTCCTCACATTTCTGTGGCAGAAAGTTCTGGAATCTGAGAGGAGCCACAAATTTCCTTTCACCCAGCGTTCCCCCACGTCTCCCGATAAAAATGATACCTCACTTGTGTGGGTAGGCCTAGCGCCCGCGACAGGAAACGCCCCAAAGCGCAACGTGGACACAGCCAAATTTTTGAAGGAAAACAGAGGTGTTTTTTGCAAAGTGCCTACCTGTAGATTTTGGCTTGTAGCTCAGCCTCCACCTAGGAAAACCTACCAAACCTGTGCATTTCTGAAAACTAGAGACCTAGGGGAATCCAAGATGGGGTGACTTGTGTGGCTCGGACCAGGTTCTGTTACCCAGAATCCTTTGCAAACCTCAAAATTTGGCTAAAAAAACACATGTTCCTCACATTTCTGTGGCAGAAAGTTCTGGAATCTGAGAGGAGCCACAAATTTCTTCCACCCAGCGTTCCCCCACGTCTCCTGATAAACATGATACTTCACTTTTGTGGGTAGGCCTAGCGCCGGCGACAGGAAACGCCCCAAAGCGCAACGTGGGCACAGCCAAATTTTTGAAGGAAAACAGAGGTGTTTTTTGCAAAGTGCCTACCTGTAGATTTTGGCCTGTAGCTCAGCAGCCACCTAGGGAAACCTACCAAACCTGTGCATTTCTGAAAACTAGAGACCTAGGGGAATCCAAGATGGGGTGACTTGTGTGGCTCGGACCAGGTTCTGTTACCCAGAATCCATTGCAAACCTCAAAATTTGGCTAAAAAAACACATGTTCCTCACATTTCTGTGGCACAAAGTTCTGGAATCTAAGAGGAGCCACAAATTTCCTTCCACCCAGCGTTCCCCCACGTCTCCCGATAAAAATGATACCTCACTTGTGTGGGTAGGCCTAGCGCCCGCGACAGGAAACGCCCCAAAGCGCAACGTGGACAAAGCCAAATGTTTGAAGGAAAACAGACGTGTTTTTTGCAAAGTGCCTACCTGTAGATTTTGGCCTGTAGCTCAGCCGCCACCTAGGAAAACCTACCAAACCTGTGCATTTCTGAAAACTAGAGTCCTAGGGGAATCCAAGATGGGGTGACTTGAGTGGCTCGGACCAGGTTCTGTTACCCAGAATCCATTGCAAACCTCAAAATTTGGCTAAAAAAACACATGTTCCTCACATTTCTGTGGCAGAAAGTTCTGGAATCTGTGAGGAGCCACAAATGTCCTTCCACCCAGCGTTCCCCCACGTCTGCTGATAAAAATGATACCTCACTTGTGTGGGTAGGCCTAGCGCCCGCGACAGGAAAGGCCCCAAAGCGCAACGTGGACACAGCCAAATTTTTGAAGGAAAACAGAGGTGTTTTTTGCAAAGTGCCTACCTGTAGATTTTGGCCTGGAGCTCAGCCGCCACCTAGGGAAACCTACCAAACCTGTGCATTTCTGAAAACTAGACACCTAGGGGAATCCAAGATGGGGTGACTTGTGTGGCTCGGACCAGGTTCTGTTACCCAGAATCCTTTGCAAACCTCAAAATTTGGCTAAAAAAACACATGTTCCTCACATTTCTGTGGCAGAAAGTTCTGGAATCTGAGAGGAGCCACAAATTTCCTTTCACCCAGCGTTCCCCCACGTCTCCCGATAAAAATGATACCTCACTTGTGTGGGTAGGCCTAGCGCCCGCGACAGGAAACGCCCCAAAGCGCAACGTGGACACAGCCAAATTTTTGAAGGAAAACAGAGGTGTTTTTTGCAAAGTGCCTACCTGTAGATTTTGGCTTGTAGCTCAGCCTCCACCTAGGAAAACCTACCAAACCTGTGCATTTCTGAAAACTAGAGACCTAGGGGAATCCAAGATGGGGTGACTTGTGTGGCTCGGACCAGGTTCTGTTACCCAGAATCCTTTGCAAACCTCAAAATTTGGCTAAAAAAACACATGTTCCTCACATTTCTGTGGCAGAAAGTTCTGGAATCTGAGAGGAGCCACATATTTCCTTTCACCCAGCGTTCCCCCACGTCTCCCGATAAAAATGATACCTCACTTGTGTGGGTAGGCCTAGCGCCCGTGACAGGAAACGCCCCAAAGCGCACCGTTGACACAGCCAAATGTTTGAAGGAAAACAGACGTGTTTTTTGCAAAGTGCCTACCTGTAGATTTTGGCCTGTAGCTCAGCCGCCACCTAGGGAAACCTACCAAACCTGTGCATTTCTGAAAACTAGAGTCCTAGGGGAATCCAAGATGGGGTGACTTGTGTGGCTCGGACCAGGTTCTGTTACCCAGAATCCATTGCAAGCCTCAAAATTTGGCTAAAAAAACACATGTTCCTTACATTTTTGTGGCAGAAAGTTCTGGAATCTGAGAGGAACCACAAATTTCCTTCCACCCAGCGTTCCCCCACGTCTCCCGATAAAAATGATACCTCACTTGTGTGGGTAGGCCTAGCGCCCGCGACAGGAAACGCCCCAAAGCGCAATGTGGACACAGCCAAATTTTTGAAGGAAAAAAAAGGTGTTTTTTGCAAAGTGCCTACCTGTAGATTTTGGCCTGTAGCTCAGCCGCCACCTAGGGAAACCTACCAAACCTGTGCATTTCTGAAAACTAGAGTCCTAGGGGAATCCAAGATGGGGTGACTTGAGTGGCTCGGACCAGGTTCTGTTACCCAGAATCCATTGCAAACCTCAAAATTTGGCTAAAAAAACACATGTTCCTCACATTTCTGTGGCAGAAAGTTCTGGAATCTGTGAGGAGCCACAAATGTCCTTCCACCCAGCGTTCCCCCACGTCTGCTGATAAAAATGATACCTCACTTGTGTGGGTAGGCCTAGCGCCCGCGACAGGAAAGGCCCCAAAGCGCAACGTGGACACAGCCAAATTTTTGAAGGAAAACAGAGGTGTTTTTTGCAAAGTGCCTACCTGTAGATTTTGGCCTGGAGCTCAGCCGCCACCTAGGGAAACCTACCAAACCTGTGCATTTCTGAAAACTAGACACCTAGGGGAATCCAAGATGGGGTGACTTGTGTGGCTCGGACCAGGTTCTGTTACCCAGAATCCTTTGCAAACCTCAAAATTTGGCTAAAAAAACACATGTTCCTCACATTTCTGTGGCAGAAAGTTCTGGAATCTGAGAGGAGCCACAAATTTCCTTTCACCCAGCGTTCCCCCACGTCTCCCGATAAAAATGATACCTCACTTGTGTGGGTAGGCCTAGCGCCCGCGACAGGAAACGCCCCAAAGCGCAACGTGGACACAGCCAAATTTTTGAAGGAAAACAGAGGTGTTTTTTGCAAAGTGCCTACCTGTAGATTTTGGCTTGTAGCTCAGCCTCCACCTAGGAAAACCTACCAAACCTGTGCATTTCTGAAAACTAGAGACCTAGGGGAATCCAAGATGGGGTGACTTGTGTGGCTCGGACCAGGTTCTGTTACCCAGAATCCTTTGCAAACCTCAAAATTTGGCTAAAAAAACACATGTTCCTCACATTTCTGTGGCAGAAAGTTCTGGAATCTGAGAGGAGCCACATATTTCCTTTCACCCAGCGTTCCCCCACGTCTCCCGATAAAAATGATACCTCACTTGTGTGGGTAGGCCTAGCGCCCGTGACAGGAAACGCCCCAAAGCGCACCGTTGACACAGCCAAATGTTTGAAGGAAAACAGACGTGTTTTTTGCAAAGTGCCTACCTGTAGATTTTGGCCTGTAGCTCAGCCGCCACCTAGGGAAACCTACCAAACCTGTGCATTTCTGAAAACTAGAGTCCTAGGGGAATCCAAGATGGGGTGACTTGTGTGGCTCGGACCAGGTTCTGTTACCCAGAATCCATTGCAAGCCTCAAAATTTGGCTAAAAAAACACATGTTCCTTACATTTTTGTGGCAGAAAGTTCTGGAATCTGAGAGGAACCACAAATTTCCTTCCACCCAGCGTTCCCCCACGTCTCCCGATAAAAATGATACCTCACTTGTGTGGGTAGGCCTAGCGCCCGCGACAGGAAACGCCCCAAAGCGCAATGTGGACACAGCCAAATTTTTGAAGGAAAAAAAAGGTGTTTTTTGCAAAGTGCCTACCTGTAGATTTTGGCCTGTAGCTCAGCCGCCACCTAGGGAAACCTACCAAACCTGTGCATTTCTGAAAACTAGAGACCTAGGGGAATCCAAGATGGGGTGACTTGTGTGGCTCGGACCAGGTTCTGTTACCCAGAATCCTTTGCAAACCTCAAAATTTGGGTAAAAAAACACATGTTCCTCACATTTCTGTGTCAGAAAGTTCTGGAATCTGAGAGGAGCCACAAATTTCTTCCACCCAGCGTTCCCCCACGTCTCCCGATAAAAATGATACTTCACTTTTGTGGGTAGGCCTAGCGCCCGCGACAGGAAACGCCCCAAAGCGCAACGTGGACACATCCAAATTTTTGAAGGAAAACAGAGGTGTTTTTTGCAAAGTGCCTACCTGTAGATTTTGGCTTGTAGCTCAGCCGCCACCTAGGGAAACCTACCAAACCTGTGCATTTCTGAAAACTAGAGACCTAGGGGAATCCAAGATGGGTGACTTGTGTGGCTCGGACCAGGTTCTGTTACCCAGAATCCTTTGCAAACCTCAAAATTTGGCTAAAAAAACACATGTTCCTCACATTTCTGTGGCAGAAAGTTCTGGAATCTGAGAGGAGCCACATATTTCCTTTCACCCAGCGTTCCCCCACGTCTCCCGATAAAAATGATACCTCACTTGTGTGGGTAGGCCTAGCGCCGGCGACAGGAAACGCCCCAGAGCGCAACGTGGACACAGCCAAATTTTTGAAGGAAAACAGAGGTGTTTTTTGCAAAGTGCTTACCTGTAGATTTTGGCCTGTAGCTCAGCAGCCACCTAGGGAAACCTACCAAACCTGTGCATTTCTGAAAACTAGAGACCTAGGGGAATCCAAGATGGGGTGACTTGTGTGGCTCGGACCACGTTCTCTTACCCAGAATCCATTGCAAACCTCAAAATGTGGCTAAAAAAACACATGTTCCTCACATTTCTGTGGCACAAAGTTCTGGAATCTAAGAGGAGCCACAAATTTCCTTCCACCCAGCGTTCCCCCACGTCTCCCGATAAAAATTATACCTCACTTGTGTGGGTAGGCCTAGCGCCCGCGACAGGAAACGCCCCAAAGCGCAACGTGGACACAGCCAAATGTTTGAAGGAAAACAGACGTGTTTTTTGCAAAGTGCCTACCTGTAGATTTTGGCCTGTAGCTCAGCCGCCACCTAGGGAAACCTACCAAACCTGTGCATTTCTGAAAACTAGAGTCCTAGGGGAATCCAAGATGGGGTGACTTGTGTGGCTCGGACCAGGTTCTGTTACCCAGAATCCATTGCAAACCTCAAAATTTGGCTAAAAAAACACATGTTCCTCACATTTCTGTGGCAGAAAGTTCTGGAATCTGAGAGGAGCCACAAATTTCCTTCCACCCAGCGTTCCCCCACGTCTCCCGATAAAAATGATACCTCACTTGTGTGGGTAGGCCTAGCCCCCGAGACAGGAAACGCCCCAAAGCGCAACGTGGACACAGCCACATTTTTGACGGAAAACAGAGGTGTTTTTTGCAAAGTGCCTACCTGTAGAATTTGGCCTGTAGCTCAGCCGCCACCTAGGGAAACCTACCAAACCTATGCATTTCTGAAAACTAGAGACCTAGGGGAATCCAAGATGGGGTGACTTGTGTGGCTCGGACCAGGTTCTGTTACCCAGAATCCATTGCAAACCTCAAAATTTGGCTAAAAAAACACATGTTCCTCACATTTCTGTGGCAGAAAGTTCTGGAATCTGAGAGGAGCCACAAATTTCCTTCCACCCAGCGTTCCCCCACGTCTCCCGATAAAAATGATACCTCACTTGTGTGGGTAGGCCTAGCGCCCGCGACAGGAAACGCCCCAAAGCGCAACGTGGACACAGCCAAATTTTTGAAGGAAAACAGAGGTGTTTTTTGCAAAGTGACTACCTGTAGATTTTGGCTTGTAGCTCAGCCTCCACCTAGGAAAACCTACCAAACCTGTGCATTTCTGAAAACTAGAGACCTAGGGGAATCCAAGATGGGGTGACTTGTGTGGCTCGGACCAGGTTCTGTTACCCAGAATCCTTTGCAAACCTCAAAATTTGGCTAAAAAAACACATGTTCCTCACATTTCTGTGGCAGAAAGTTCTGGAATCTGAGAGGAGCCACAAATTTCCTTTCACCCAGCGTTCCCCCACGTCTCCCGATAAAAATGATACCTCACTTGTGTGGGTAGGCCTAGCGCCCGTGACAGGAAACGCCCCAAAGCGCACCGTGGACACAGCCAAATGTTTGAAGGAAAACAGACGTGTTTTTTGCAAAGTGCCTACCTGTAGATTTTGTCCTGTAGCTCAGCCGCCACCTAGGGAAACCTACCAAACCTGTGCATTTCTGAAAACTAGAGTCCTAGGGGAATCCAAGATGGGGTGACTTGTGTGGCTCGGACCAGGTTCTGTTACCCAGAATCCATTGCAAGCCTCAAAATTTGGCTAAAAAAACACATGTTCCTTACATTTCTGTGGCAGAAAGTTCTGGAATCTGAGAGGAACCACAAATTTCCTTCCACCCAGCGTTCCCCCACGTCTCCCGATAAAAATGATACCTCACTTGTGTGGGTAGGCCTAGCGCCCGCGACAGGAAACGCCCCAAAGCGCAATGTGGACACAGCCAAATTTTCGAAGGAAAAAAAAGGTGTTTTTTGCAAAGTGCCTACCTGTAGATTTTGGCCTGTAGCTCAGCCGCCACCTAGGGAAACCTACCAAACCTGTGCATTTCTGAAAACTAGAGACCTAGGGGAATCCAAGATGGGGTGACTTGTGTGGCTCGGACCAGGTTCTGTTACCCAGAATCCTTTGCAAACCTCAAAATTTGGCTAAAAAAACACATGTTCCTCACATTTCTGTGGCAGAAAGTTCTGGAATCTGAGAGGAGCCACATATTTCCTTTCACCCAGCGTTCCCCCACGTCTCCCGATAAAAATGATACCTCACTTGTGTGGGTAGGCCTAGCGCCGGCGACAGGAAACGCCCCAAAGCGCAACGTGGACACAGCCAAATTTTTGAAGGAAAACAGAGGTGTTTTTTGCAAAGTGCTTACCTGTAGATTTTGGCCTGTAGCTCAGCAGCCACCTAGGGAAACCTACCAAACCTGTGCATTTCTGAAAACTAGAGACCTAGGGGAATCCAAGATGGGGTGACTTGTGTGGCTCGGACCACGTTCTGTTACCCAGAATCCATTGCAAACCTCAAAATTTGGCTAAAAAAACACATGTTCCTCACATTTCTGTGGCAGAAAGTTCTGGAATCTGAGAGGAGCCACAAATTTCCTTCCACCCAGCGTTCCCCCACGTCTCCCGATAAAAATGATACCTCACTTGTGTGGGTAGGCCTAGCGCCCGCGACAGGAAACGGCCCAAAGCACAACGTGGACACAGCCAAATTTTTGAAGGAAAACAGAGGTGTTTTTTGCAAAGTGCCTACCTGTAGATTTTGGCTTGTAGCTCAGCCGCCACCTAGGGAAACCTACCAAACCTGTGCATTTCTGAAAACTAGAGACCTAGGGGAATCCAAGATGGGGTGACTTATATGGCTCGGACCAGGTTCTGTTACCCAGAATCCTTTGCAAACCTCAAAATTTTGGCTAAAAAAACACATGTTCCTCACATTTCTGTGGCAGAAGGTTCTGGAATCTTAGAGGAGCCACAAATTTCCTTTCACCCAGCGTTCCCCCACGTCTCCCGATAAAAATGATACCTCACTTGTGTGGGTAGGCCTAGCGCCCGCGACAGGAAACGCCCCAAAGCGCAAAGTGGGCAGAGCCAAATTTTTGAAGGAAAACGGAGGTGTTTTTTGCAAAGTGCCTACCTGTAGATTTTGGCCTGTAGCTCAGACGCCACCTAGGGAAACCTACCAAACCTGTGCATTTCTGAAAACTAGAGACCTAGGGGAATCCAAGATTGGGTGACTTGTGTGGCTCGGACCAGGTTCTGTTACCCAGAATCCATTGCAAACCTCAAAATTTGGCTAAAAAAACACATGTTCCTCACATTTCTGTGGCACAAAGTTCTGGAATCTAAGAGCAGCCACAAATTTCCTTCCACCCAGCGTTCCCCCACGTCTCCCGATAAAAATTATACCTCACTTGTGTGGGTAGGCCTAGCGCCCGCGACAGGAAACGCCCCAAAGCGCAACGTGGACACAGCCAAATGTTTGAAGGAAAACAGACGTGTTTTTTGCAAAGTGCCTACCTGTAGATTTTGGCCTGTAGCTCAGCCGCCACCTAGGGAAACCTACCAAACCTGTGCATTTCTGAAAACTAGAGTCCTAGGGGAATCCAAGATGGGGTGACTTGTGTGGCTCGGACCAGGTTCTGTTACCCAGAATCCATTGCAAACCTCAAAATTTGGCTAAAAAAACACATGTTCCTCACATTTCTGTGGCAGAAAGTTCTGGAATCTGAGAGGAGCCACAAATTTCCTTCCACCCAGCGTTCCCCCACGTCTCCCGATAAAAATGATACCTCACTTTCTGTGGGTAGGCCTAGCCCCCGCGACAGGAAACGCCCCAAAGCGCAACGTGGACACAGCCACATTTTTGATGGAAAACAGAGGTGTTTTTTGCAAAGTGCCTACCTGTAGATTTTGGCCTGTAGCTCAGCCGCCACCTAGGGAAACCTACCAAACCTGTGCATTTCTGAAAACTAGAGACCTAGGGGAATCCAAGATGGGGTGACTTGTGTGGCTCGGACCAGGTTCTGTTACCCAGAATCCATTGCAAACCTCAAAATTTGGCTAAAAAAACACATGTTCCTCACATTTCTGTGGCAGAAAGTTCTGGAATCTGAGAGGAGCCACAAATTTCCTTCCACCCAGCGTTCCCCCACGTCTCCCGATAAAAATGATACCTCACTTGTGTGGGTAGGCCTAGCGCCCGCGACAGGAAACGCCCCAAAGCGCAACGTGGACACAGCCAAATTTTTGAAGGAAAACAGAGGTGTTTTTTGCAAAGTGCCTACCTGTAGATTTTGGCTTGTAGCTCAGCCTCCACCTAGGAAAACCTACCAAACCTGTGCATTTCTGAAAACTAGAGACCTAGGGGAATCCAAGATGGGGTGACTTGTGTGGCTCGGACCAGGTTCTGTTACCCAGAATCCTTTGCAAACCTCTAAATTTGGCTAAAAAAACACATGTTCCTCACATTTCTGTGGCAGAAAGTTCTGGAATCTGAGAGGAGCCACAAATTTCCTTTCACCCAGCGTTCCCCCACGTCTCCCGATAAAAATGATACCTCACTTGTGTGGGTAGGCCTAGCGCCCGTGACAGGAAACGCCCCAAAGCGCACCGTGGACACAGCCAAATGTTTGAAGGAAAACAGACGTGTTTTTTGCAAAGTGCCTACCTGTAGATTTTGGCCTGTAGCTCAGCCGCCACCTAGGGAAACCTACCAAACCTGTGCATTTCTGAAAACTAGAGTCCTAGGGGAATCCAAGATGGGGTGACTTGTGTGGCTCGGACCAGGTTCTGTTACCCAGAATCCTTTGCAAACCTCAAAATTTGGGTTAAAAAACACATGTTCCTCACATTTCTGTGGCAGAAAGTTCTGGAATCTGAGAGGAGCCACAAATTTCCTTCCACCCAGCGTTCCCCCACGTCTCCCGATAAAAATGATACCTCACTTGTGTGGGTAGGCCTAGCGCCCGCGACAGGAAACGCCCCAAAGCGCAACGTGGACACAGCCAAATTTTTGAAGGAAAACAGAGGTGTTTTTTGCAAAGTGCCTACCTGTAGATTTTGGCCTGTAGCTCAGCCGCCACCTAGGGAAACCTACCAAACCTGTGCATTTCTGAAAACTAGACACCTAGGGGAATCCAAGATGGGGTGACTTGTGTGGCTCGGACCAGGTTCTGTTACCCAGAATCCATTGCAAACCTCAAAATTTGGCTAAAAAAACACATGTTCCTCACATTTCTGTGGCAGAAAGTTCTGGAATCAGAGAGGAGCCACAAATTTCCTTCCACCCAGCGTTCCCCCACGTCTCCCGATAAAAATGATACCTCACTTGTGTGGGTAGGCCTAGCGCCCGCGACAGGAAACGCCCCAAAGCGCAACGTGGACACAGCCAAATTTTTGAAGGAAAACAGAGGTGTTTTTTGCAAAGTGCCTACCTGTAGATTTTGGCTTGTAGCTCAGCCTCCACCTAGGAAAACCTACCAAACCTGTGCATTTCTGAAAACTAGAGACCTAGGGGAATCCAAGATGGGGTGACTTGTGTGGCTCGGACCAGGTTCTGTTACCCAGAATCCTTTGCAAACCTCTAAATTTGGCTAAAAAAACACATGTTCCTCACATTTCTGTGGCAGAAAGTTCTGGAATCTGAGAGGAGCCACAAATTTCCTTTCACCCAGCGTTCCCCCACGTCTCCCGATAAAAATGATACCTCACTTGTGTGGGTAGGCCTAGCGCCCGTGACAGGAAACGCCCCAAAGCGCACCGTGGACACAGCCAAATGTTTGAAGGAAAACAGACGTGTTTTTTGCAAAGTGCCTACCTGTAGATTTTGGCCTGTAGCTCAGCCGCCACCTAGGGAAACCTACCAAACCTGTGCATTTCTGAAAACTAGAGTCCTAGGGGAATCCAAGATGGGGTGACTTGTGTGGCTCGGACCAGGTTCTGTTACCCAGAATCCATTGCAAGCCTCAAAATTTGGCTAAAAAAACACATGTTCCTTACATTTCTGTGGCAGAAAGTTCTGGAATCTGAGAGGAACCACAAATTTCCTTCCACCCAGCGTTCCCCCACGTCTCCCGATAAAAATGATACCTCACTTGTGTGGGTAGGCCTAGCGCCCGCGACAGGAAACGCCCCAAAGCGCAACGTGGACACAGCCAAATTTTTGAAGGAAAACAGAGGTGTTTTTTGCAAAGTGCCTACCTGTAGATTTTGGCCTGTAGCTCAGCCGCCACCTAGGGAAACCTACCAAACCTGTGCATTTCTGAAAACTAGAGACCTAGGGGAATCCAAGATGGGGTGACTTGTGTGGCTCGGACCAGGTTCTGTTACCCAGAATCCTTTGCAAACCTCATAATTTGGGTAAAAAAACACATGTTCCTCACATTTCTGTGTCAGAAAGTTCTGGAATCTGAGAGGAGCCACAAATTTCTTCCACCCAGCGTTCCCCCACGTCTCCCGATAAAAATGATACTTCACTTTTGTGGGTAGGCCTAGCGCCCGCGACAGGAAACGCCCCAAAGCGCAACGTGGACACATCCAAATTTTTGAAGGAAAACAGAGGTGTTTCTTGCAAAGTGCCTACCTGTAGATTTTGGCTTGTAGCTCAGCCGCCACCTAGGGAAACCTACCAAACCTGTGCATTTCTGAAAACTAGAGACCTAGGGGAATCCAAGATGGGGTGACTTGTGTGGCTCGGACCAGGTTCTGTTACCCAGAATCCTTTGCAAATCTCAAAATTTGGCTAAAAAAACACATGTTCCTCACATTTCTGTGTCAGAAAGTTCTGGAATCTGAGAGGAGCCACAAATTTTTTCCACCCAGCGTTCCCCCACGTCTCCCGATAAAAATGATACTTCACTTTTGTGGGTAGGCCTAGCGCCCGCGACAGGAAACGCCCCAAAGCGCAACGTGGACACATCCAAATTTTTGAAGGAAAACAGAGGTGTTTTTTGCAAAGTGCCTACCTGTAGATTTTGGCTTGTAGCTCAGCCGCCACCTAGGGAAACCTACCAAACCTGTGCATTTCTGAAAACTAGAGACCTAGGGGAATCCAAGATGGGGTGACTTGTGTGGCTCGGACCAGGTTCTGTTACCCAGAATCCTTTGCAAACCTCAAAATTTGGCTAAAAAAACACATGTTCCTCACATTTCTGTGTCAGAAAGTTCTGGAATCTGAGAGGCGCCACAAATTTCTTTCACCCAGCGTTCCCCCACGTCTCCCGATAAAAATGATACCTCACTTGTGTGGGTAGGCCTAGCGCCGGCGACAGGAAACGCCCCAAAGCGCAACGTGGACACAGCCAAATTTTTGAAGGAAAACAGATGTGTTTTTTGCAAAGTGCTTACCTGTAGATTTTGGTCTGTAGCTCAGCAGCCACCTAGGGAAACATACCAAACCTGTGCATTTCTGAAAACTAGAGACCTAGGGGAATCCAAGATGGGGTGACTTGTGTGGCTCGGACCACGTTCTGTTACCCAGAATCCATTGCAAACCTCAGAATTTGGCTAAAAAAACACATGTTCCTCACATTTCTGAGGCAGAAAGTTCTGGAATCTGAGAGGAGCCACAAATTTCCTTCCACCCAGCGTTCCCCCACGTCTCCCGATAAAAATGATACCTCACTTGTGTGGGTAGGCCTAGCGCCCGCGACAGGAAACGGCCCAAAGCGCAACGTGGACACAGCCAAATTTTTGAAGGAAAACAGAGGTGTTTTTTGCAAAGTGCCTACCTGTAGATTTTGGCTTGTAGCTCAGCCGCCACCTAGGGAAAAATACCAAACCTGTGCATTTCTGAAAACTAGAGACCTAGGGGAATCCAAGATGG
The DNA here is from genome assembly GCF_031143425.1 of Pleurodeles waltl. Taxonomy (NCBI): domain Eukaryota; kingdom Metazoa; phylum Chordata; class Amphibia; order Caudata; family Salamandridae; genus Pleurodeles; species Pleurodeles waltl. The sequence continues at coordinate 248,364,593 of NC_090436.1, forward strand.
GGTGACTTATATGGCTCGGACCAGGTTCTGTTACCCAGAATCCTTTGCAAACCTCAAAATTTTGGCTAAAAAAACACATGTTCCTCACATTTCTGTGGCAGAAAGTTCTGGAATCTTAGAGGAGCCACAAATTTCCTTTCACCCAGCGTTCCCCCACGTCTCCCGATAAAAATGATACCTCACTTGTGTGGGTAGGCCTAGCGCCCGCGACAGGAAACGCCCCAAAGCGCAGCGTGGGCAGAGCCAAATTTTTGAAGGAAAACAGAGGTTTTTTTTGCAAAGTGCCTACCTGTAGATTTTGGCCTCTAGCTCAGACGCCACCTAGGGAAACCTACCAAACCTGTGCATTTCTGAAAACTAGAGACCTAGGGGAATCCAAGATGGGGTGACTTGTTTGGCTCGGACCAGGTTCTGTTACCCAGAATCCATTGCAAACCTCAAAATTTGGCTAAAAAAACACATGTTCCTCACATTTCTGTGGCAGAAAGTTCTGGAATCTGAGAGGAGCCACAAATTTCCTTCCACCCAGCGTTCCCCCACGTCTCCCGATAAAAATGATACCTCACTTGTGTGGGTAGGCCTAGCCCCCGCGACAGGAAACGCCCCAAAGCGCAACGTGGACACAGCCACATTTTTGACGGAAAACAGAGGTGTTTTTTGCAAAGTGCCTACCTGTAGATTTTGGCCTGTAGCTCAGCCGCCACCTAGGGAAACCTACCAAACCTGTGCATTTCTGAAAACGAGAGACCTAGGGGAATCCAAGATGGGGTGACTTGTGTGGCTCGGACCAGGTTCTGTTACCCAGAATCCTTTGCAAACCTCAAAATTTGGCTAAAAAACACATGTTCCTCACATTTCTGTGGCAGAAAGTTGTGGAATCTGAGAGGAGCCACATATTTCCTTTCACCCAGCGTTCCCCCACGTCTCCCGATAAAAATGATACCTCACTTGTGTGGGTAGGCCTAGCGCCGGCGACAGGAAACGCCCCAAAGCGCAACGTGGACACAGCCAAATTTTTGAAGGAAAACAGAGGTGTTTTTTGCAAAGTGCCTACCTGTAGATTTTGGCCTGTAGCTCAGCAGCCACCTAGGGAAACCTACCAAACCTGTGCATTTCTGAAAACTAGAGACCTAGGGGAATCCAAGATGGGGTGACTTGTGTGGCTCGGACCACGTTCTGTTACCCAGAATCCATTGCAAACCTCAAAATTTGGCTAAAAAAACACATGTTCCTCACATTTCTGTGGCAGAAAGTTCTGGAATCTGAGAGGAGCCACAAATTTCCTTCCACCCAGCGTTCCCCCACGTCTCCCGATAAAAATGATACCTCACTTGTGTGGGTAGGCCTAGCGCCCGCGACAGGAAACGCCCCAAAGCGCAACGTGGACACAGCCAAATTTTTGAAGGAATACAGAGGTGTTTTTTGCAAAGTGCCTACCTGTGGATTTTGGCCTGTAGCTCAGCCGCCACCTAGGGAAACCTACCAAACCTGTGCATTTCTGAAAACTAGAGACCTAGGGGAATCCAAGATGGGGTGACTTGTGTGGCTCGGACCAGGTTCTGTTACCCAGAATCCTTTGCAAACCTCAAAATTTGGCTAAAAAAACACATGTTCCTCACATTTCTGTGTCAGAAAGTTCTGGAATCTGAGAGGAGCCACAAATTTCTTCCACCCAGCGTTCCCCCACGTCTCCTGATAAACATGATACTTCACTTTTGTGGGTAGGCCTAGCGCCCGCGACAGGAAACGCCCCAAAGCGCAACGTGGACACATCCAAATTTTTGAAGGAAAACAGAGGTGTTTTTTGCAAAGTGCCTACCTGTAGATTTTGGCTTGTAGCTCAGCCGCCACCTAGGGAAACCTACCAAACCTGTGCATTTCTGAAAACTAGAGACCTAGGGGAATCCAAGATGGGGTGACTTGTGTGGCTCGGACCAGGTTCTGTTACCCAGAATCCATTGCAAACCTCAAAATTTGGCTAAAAAAACACATGTTCCTCACATTTCTGTGGCAGAAAGTTGTGGAATCTGAGAGGAGCCACAAATTTGCTTCCACCCAGCGTTCCCCCATGTCTGCCGATAAAAATGATACCTCACTTGTGTGGGTAGGCCTAGCGCCGGCGACAGGAAACGCCCCAAAGCGCAACGTGGACACAGCCAAATTTTTGAAGGAAAACAGAGGTGTTTTTTGCAAAGTGCCTACCTGTAGATTTTGGCCTGTAGCTCAGCCGCCACCTAGGGAAACCTACCAAACCTGTGCATTTCTGAAAACTAGAGACCTAGGGGAATCCAAGATGGGGTGACTTGTGTGGCTCGGACCAGGTTCTGTTACCCAGAATCCATTGCAAACCTCAAAATTTGGCTAAAAAAACACATGTTCCTCACATTTCTGTGGCAGAAAGTTCTGGAATCTGTGAGGAGCCACAAATTTCCTTCCACCCAGCGTTCCCCCACGTCTCCCGATAAAAATGATACCTCACTTGTGTGGGTAGGCCTAGCACCCGCGACAGGAAACGGCCCAAAGCGCAACGTGGACACAGCCATATTTTTGAAGGAAAACAGAGGTGTTTTTTGCAAAGTGCCTACCTGTAGATTTTGGCTTGTAGCTCAGCCGCCACCTAGGGAAACCTACCAAACCTGTGCATTTCTGAAAACTAGAGACCTAGGGGAATCCAAGATGGGGTGACTTGTGTGGCTCGGACCAGGTTCTGTTACCCAGAATCCATTGCAAACCTCAAAATTTGGCTAAAAAACACATGTTCCTCACATTTCTGTGCCAAAAAGTTCTGGAATCTGAGAGGAGCCACATATTTCCTTTCACCCAGCGTTCCCCCACGTCTCCCGATAAAAATGATACCTCACTTGTGTGGGTAGGCCTAGCGCCGGCGACAGGAAACGCCCCAAAGCGCAACGTGGGCACAGCCAAATTTTTGAAGGAAAACAGAGGTGTTTTTTGCAAAGTGCCTACCTGTAGATTTTGGCCTGTAGCTCAGCAGCCACCTAGGGAAACCTACCAAACCTGTGCATTTCTGAAAACTAGAGACCTAGGGGAATCCAAGATGGGGTGACTTGTGTGGCTCGGACCAGGTTCTGTTACCCAGAATCCATTGCAAACCTCAAAATTTGGCTAAAAAAACACATGTTCCTCACATTTCTGTGGCACAAAGTTCTGGAATCTAAGAGGAGCCACAAATTTCCTTCCACCCAGCGTTCCCCCACGTCTCCCGATAAAAATGATACCTCACTTGTGTGGGTAGGCCTAGCGCCCGCGACAGGAAACGCCCCAAAGCGCAACGTGGACAAAGCCAAATGTTTGAAGGAAAACAGACGTGTTTTTTGCAAAGTGCCTACCTGTAGATTTTGGCCTGTAGCTCAGCCGCCACCTAGGAAAACCTACCAAACCTGTGCATTTCTGAAAACTAGAGTCCTAGGGGAATCCAAGATGGGGTGACTTGAGTGGCTCGGACCAGGTTCTGTTACCCAGAATCCATTGCAAACCTCAAAATTTGGCTAAAAAAACACATGTTCCTCACATTTCTGTGGCAGAAAGTTCTGGAATCTGTGAGGAGCCACAAATTTCCTTCCACCCAGCGTTCCCCCACGTCTGCTGATAAAAATGATACCTCACTTGTGTGGGTAGGCCTAGCGCCCGCGACAGGAAAGGCCCCAAAGCGCAACGTGGACACAGCCAAATTTTTGAAGGAAAACAGAGGTGTTTTTTGCAAAGTGCCTACCTGTAGATTTTGGCCTGTAGCTCAGCCGCCACCTAGGGAAACCTACCAAACCTGTGCATTTCTGAAAACTAGACACCTAGGGGAATCCAAGATGGGGTGACTTGTGTGGCTCGGACCAGGTTCTGTTACCCAGAATCCTTTGCAAACCTCAAAATTTGGCTAAAAAAACACATGTTCCTCACATTTCTGTGGCAGAAAGTTCTGGAATCTGAGAGGAGCCACAAATTTCCTTTCACCCAGCGTTCCCCCACGTCTCCCGATAAAAATGATACCTCACTTGTGTGGGTAGGCCTAGCGCCCGCGACAGGAAACGCCCCAAAGCGCACCGTGGACACAGCCAAATGTTTGAAGGAAAACAGACGTGTTTTTTGCAAAGTGCCTACCTGTAGATTTTGGCCTGTAGCTCAGCCGCCACCTAGGGAAACCTACCAAACCTGTGCATTTCTGAAAACTAGAGTCCTAGGGGAATCCAAGATGGGGTGACTTGTGTGGCTCGGACCAGGTTCTGTTACCCAGAATCCATTGCAAACCTAAAAAAATTTGGCTAAAAAAACACATGTTCCTCACATTTCTGTGGCAGAAAGTTCTGGAATCTGAGAAGAGCCACATATTTCCTTTCACCCAGCGTTCCCCCACGTCTCCCGATAAAAATGATACCTCACTTGTGTGGGTAGGCCTAGCGCCCGTGACAGGAAACGCCCCAAAGCGCACCGTGGACACAGCCAAATGTTTGAAGGAAAACAGACGTGTTTTTTGCAAAGTGCCTACCTGTAGATTTTGGCCTGTAGCTCAGCCGCCACCTAGGGAAACCTACCAAACCTGTGCATTTCTGAAAACTAGAGTCCTAGGGGAATCCAAGATGGGGTGACTTGTGTGGCTCGGACCAGGTTCTGTTACCCAGAATCCATTACAAGCCTCAAAATTTGGCTAAAAAAACACATGTTCCTTACATTTTTGTGGCAGAAAGTTCTGGAATCTGAGAGGAACCACAAATTTCCTTCCACCCAGCGTTCCCCCACGTCTCCCGATAAAAATGATACCTCACTTGTGTGGGTAGGCCTAGCGCCCGCGACAGGAAACGCCCCAAAGCGCAATGTGGACACAGCCAAATTTTTGAAGGAAAAAAAAGGTGTTTTTTGCAAAGTGCCTACCTGTAGATTTTGGCCTGTAGCTCAGCCGCCACCTAGGGAAACCTACCAAACCTGTGCATTTCTGAAAACTAGAGACCTAGGGGAATCCAAGATGGGGTGACTTGTGTGGCTCGGACCAGGTTCTGTTACGCAGAATCCTTTGCAAACCTCAAAATTTGGGTAAAAAAACACATGTTCCTCACATTTCTGTGTCAGAAAGTTCTGGAATCTGAGAGGAGCCACAAATTTCTTCCACCCAGCGTTCCCCCACGTCTCCCGATAAAAATGATACTTCACTTTTGTGGGTAGGCCTAGCGCCCGCGACAGGAAACGCCCCAAAGCGCAACGTGGACACATCCAAATTTTTGAAGGAAAACAGAGGTGTTTTTTGCAAAGTGCCTACCTGTAGATTTTGGCTTGTAGCTCAGCCGCCACCTAGGGAAACCTACCAAACCTGTGCATTTCTGAAAACTAGAGACCTAGGGGAATCCAAGATGGGGTGACTTGTGTGGCTCGGACCATGTTCTGTTACCCAGAATCCTTTGCAAACCTCAAAATTTGGCTAAAAAAACACATGTTCCTCACATTTCTGTGGCAGAAAGTTCTGGAATCTGAGAGGAGCCACATATTTCCTTTCACCCAGCGTTCCCCCACGTCTCCCGATAAAAATGATACCTCACTTGTGTGGGTAGGCCTAGCGCCGGCGACAGGAAACGCCCCAGAGCGCAACGTGGACACAGCCAAATTTTTGAAGGAAAACAGAGGTGTTTTTTGCAAAGTGCTTACCTGTAGATTTTGGCCTGTAGCTCAGCAGCCACCTAGGGAAACCTACCAAACCTGTGCATTTCTGAAAACTAGAGACCTAGGGGAATCCAAGATGGGGTGACTTGTGTGGCTCGGACCATGTTCTGTTACCCAGAATCCTTTGCAAACCTCAAAATTTGGCTAAAAAAACACATGTTCCTCACATTTCTGTGGCAGAAAGTTCTGGAATCTGAGAGGAGCCACATATTTCCTTTCACCCAGCGTTCCCCCACGTCTCCCGATAAAAATGATACCTCACTTGTGTGGGTAGGCCTAGCGCCGGCGACAGGAAACGCCCCAGAGCGCAACGTGGACACAGCCAAATTTTTGAAGGAAAACAGAGGTGTTTTTTGCAAAGTGCTTACCTGTAGATTTTGGCCTGTAGCTCAGCAGCCACCTAGGGAAACCTACCAAACCTGTGCATTTCTGAAAACTAGAGACCTAGGGGAATCCAAGATGGGGTGACTTGTGTGGCTCGGACCACGTTCTCTTACCCAGAATCCATTGCAAACCTCAAAATTTGGCTAAAAAAACACATGTTCCTCACATTTCTGTGGCACAAAGTTCTGGAATCTAAGAGGAGCCACAAATTTCCTTCCACCCAGCGTTCCCCCACGTCTCCCGATAAATATTATACCTCACTTGTGTGGGTAGGCCTAGCGCCCGCGACAGGAAACGCCCCAAAGCGCAACGTGGACACAGACAAATGTTTGAAGGAAAACAGACGTGTTTTTTGCAAAGTGCCTACCTGTAGATTTTGGCCTGTAGCTCAGCCGCCACCTAGGGAAACCTACCAAACCTGTGCATTTCTGAAAACTAGAGTCCTAGGGGAATCCAAGATGGGGTGACTTGTGTGGCTCGGACCAGGTTCTGTTACCCAGAATCCATTGCAAACCTCAAAATTTGGCTAAAAAAACACATGTTCCTCACATTTCTCTGGCAGAAAGTTCTGGAATCTGAGGGGAGCCACAAATTTCCTTCCACCCAGCGTTCCCCCACGTCTCCCGATAAAAATGATACCTCACTTGTGTGGGTAGGCCTAGCCCCCGCGACAGGAAACGCCCCAAAGCGCAACGTGGACACAGCCACATTTTTGACGGAAAACAGAGGTGTTTTTTGCAAAGTGCCTACCTGTAGATTTTGGCCTGTAGCTCAGCCGCCACCTAGGGAAACCTACCAAACCTGTGCATTTCTGAAAACTAGAGACCTAGGGGAATCCAAGATGGGGTGACTTGTCTGGCTCGGACCAGGTTCTGTTACCCAGAATCCATTGCAAACCTCAAAATTTGGCTAAAAAAACACATGTTCCTCACATTTCTGTGGCAGAAAGTTCTGGAATCTGAGAGGAGCCACAAATTTCCTTCCACCCAGCGTTCCCCCACGTCTCCCGATAAAAATGATACCTCACTTGTGTGGGTAGGCCTAGCGCCCGCAACAGGAAACGCCCCAAAGCGCAACGTGGACACAGCCAAATTTTTGAAGGAAAACAGAGGTGTTTTTTGCAAAGTGCCTACCTGTAGATTTTGGCTTGTAGCTCAGCCTCCACCTAGGAAAACCTACCAAACCTGTGCATTTCTGAAAACTAGAGACCTAGGGGAATCCAAGATGGGGTGACTTGTGTGGCTCGGACCAGGTTCTGTTACCCAGAATCCTTTGCAAACCTCAAAATTTGGCTAAAAAAACACATGTTCCTCACATTTCTGTGGCAGAAAGTTCTGGAATCTGAGAGGAGCCACAAATTTCCTTTCACCCAGCGTTCCCCCACGTCTCCCGATAAAAATGATACCTCACTTGTGTGGGTAGGCCTAGCGCCCGTGACAGGAAACGCCCCAAAGCGCACCGTGGACACAGCCAAATGTTTGAAGGAAAACAGACGTGTTTTTTGCAAAGTGCCTACCTGTAGATTTTGGCCTGTAGCTCAGCCGCCACCTAGGGAAACCTACCAAACCTGTGCATTTCTGAAAACTAGAGTCCTAGGGGAATCCAAGATGGGGTGACTTGTGTGGCTCGGACCAGGTTCTGTTACCCAGAATCCATTGCAAGCCTCAAAATTTGGCTAAAAAAACACATGTTCCTTACATTTCTGTGGCAGAAAGTTCTGGAATCTGAGAGGAACCACAAATTTCCTTCCACCCAGCGTTCCCCCACGTCTCCCGATAAAAATGATACCTCACTTGTGTGGGTAGGCCTAGCGCCCGCGACAGGAAACGCCCCAAAGCGCAATGTGGACACAGCCAAATTTTCGAAGGAAAAAAAAGGTGTTTTTTGCAAAGTGCCTACCTGTAGATTTTGGCCTGTAGCTCAGCCGCCACCTAGGGAAACCTACCAAACCTGTGCATTTCTGAAAACTAGAGACCTAGGGGAATCCAAGATGGGGTGACTTGTGTGGCTCGGACCAGGTTCTGTTACCCAGAATCCTTTGCAAACCTCAAAATTTGGGTAAAAAAACACATGTTCCTCACATTTCTGTGTCAGAAAGTTCTGGAATCTGAGAGGAGCCACAAATTTCTTCCACCCAGCGTTCCCCCACGTCTCCCGATAAAAATGATACTTCACTTTTGTGGGTAGGCCTAGCGCCCGCGACAGGAAACGCCCCAAAGCGCAACGTGGACACATCCAAATTTTTGAAGGAAAACAGAGGTGTTTTTTGCAAAGTGCCTACCTGTAGATTTTGGCTTGTAGCTCAGCCGCCACCTAGGGAAACCTACCAAACCTGTGCATTTCTGAAAACTAGAGACCTAGGGGAATCCAAGATGGGGTGACTTGTGTGGCTCGGACCAGGTTCTGTTACCCAGAATCCTTTGCAAACCTCAAAATTTGGCTAAAAAAACACATGTTCCTCACATTTCTGTGGCAGAAAGTTCTGGAATCTGAGAGGAGCCACATATTTCCTTTCACCCAGCGTTCCCCCACGTCTCCCGATAAAAATGATACCTCACTTGTGTGGGTAGGCCTAGCGCCGGCGACAGGAAACGCCCCAAAGCGCAACGTGGACACAGCCAAATTTTTGAAGGAAAACAGAGGTGTTTTTTGCAAAGTGCTTACCTGTAGATTTTGGCCTGTAGCTCAGCAGCCACCTAGGGAAACCTACCAAACCTGTGCATTTCTGAAAACTAGAGACCTAGGGGAATCCAAGATGGGGTGACTTGTGTGGCTCGGACCACGTTCTGTTACCCAGAATCCATTGCAAACCTCAAAATTTGGCTAAAAAAACACATGTTCCTCACATTTCTGTGGCAGAAAGTTCTGGAATCTGAGAGGAGCCACAAATTTCCTTCCACCCAGCGTTCCCCCACGTCTCCCGATAAAAATGATACCTCACTTGTGTGGGTAGGCCTAGCGCCCGCGACAGGAAACGGCCCAAAGCACAACGTGGACACAGCCAAATTTTTGAAGGAAAACAGAGGTGTTTTTTGCAAAGTGCCTACCTGTAGATTTTGGCTTGTAGCTCAGCCGCCACCTAGGGAAACCTACCAAACCTGTGCATTTCTGAAAACTAGAGACCTAGGGGAATCCAAGATGGGGTGACTTGTGTGGCTCGGACCAGGTTCTGTTACCCAGAATCCTTTGCAAACCTCTAAATTTGGCTAAAAAAACACATGTTCCTCACATTTCTGTGGCAGAAAGTTCTGGAATCTGAGAGGAGCCACAAATTTCCTTTCACCCAGCGTTCCCCCACGTCTCCCGATAAAAATGATACCTCACTTGTGTGGGTAGGCCTAGCGCCCGTGACAGGAAACGCCCCAAAGCGCAACGTGGACACAGCCAAATGTTTGAAGGAAAACAGACGTGTTTTTTGCAAAGTGCCTACCTGTAGATTTTGGCCTGTAGCTCAGCCGCCACCTAGGGAAACCTACCAAACCTGTGCATTTCTGAAAACTAGAGTCCTAGGGGAATCCAAGATGGGGTGACTTGTGTGGCTCGGACCAGGTTCTGTTACCCAGAATCCATTGCAAACCTCAAAATTTGGCTAAAAAAACACATGTTCCTCACATTTCTGTGGCAGAAAGTTCTGGAATCTGAGAGGAGCCACAAATTTCCTTCCACCCAGCGTTCCCCCACGTCTCCCGATAAAAATGATACCTCACTTTGTGTGGGTAGGCCTAGCCCCCGCGACAGGAAACGCCCCAAAGCGCAACGTGGACACAGCCACATTTTTGATGGAAAACAGAGGTGTTTTTTGCAAAGTGCCTACCTGTAGATTTTGGCCTGTAGCTCAGCCGCCACCTAGGGAAACCTACCAAACCTGTGCATTTCTGAAAACTAGAGACCTAGGGGAATCCAAGATGGGGTGACTTGTGTGGCTCGGACCAGGTTCTGTTACCCAGAATCCATTGCAAACCTCAAAATTTGGATAAAAAAACACATGTTCCTCAAATTTCTGTGGCAGAAAGTTCTGGAATCTGAGAGGAGCCACAAATTTCCTTCCACCCAGCGTTCCCCCACGTCTCCTGTTAAAAATGATACCTCACTTGTGTGGGTAGGCCTAGCGCCCGCGACAGGAAACGCCCCAAAGCGCAACGTGGACACAGCCAAATTTTTGAAGGAAAACAGAGGTGTTTTTTGCAAAGTGCCTACCTGTAGATTTTGGCTTGTAGCTCAGCCTCCACCTAGGAAAACCTACCAAACCTGTGCATTTCTGAAAACTAGAGACCTAGGGGAATCCAAGATGGGGTGACTTGTGTGGCTCGGACCAGGTTCTGTTACCCAGAATCCTTTGCAAACCTCTAAATTTGGCTAAAAAAACACATGTTCCTCACATTTCTGTGGCAGAAAGTTCTGGAATCTGAGAGGAGCCACAAATTTCCTTTCACCCAGCGTTCCCCCACGTCTCCCGATAAAAATGATACCTCACTTGTGTGGGTAGGCCTAGCGCCCGTGACAGGAAACGCCCCAAAGCGCACCGTGGACACAGCCAAATGTTTGAAGGAAAACAGACGTGTTTTTTGCAAAGTGCCTACCTGTAGATTTTGGCCTGTAGCTCAGCCGCCACCTAGGGAAACCTACCAAACCTGTGCATTTCTGAAAACTAGAGTCCTAGGGGAATCCAAGATGGGGTGACTTGTGTGGCTCGGACCAGGTTCTGTTACCCAGAATCCATTGCAAGCCTCAAAATTTGGCTAAAAAAACACATGTTCCTTACATTTCTGTGGCAGAAAGTTCTGGAATCTGAGAGGAACCACAAATTTCCTTCCACCCAGCGTTCCCCCACGTCTCCCGATAAAAATGATACCTCACTTGTGTGGGTAGGCCTAGCGCCCACGACAGGAAACGCCCCAAAGCGCAACGTGGACACAGCCAAATTTTTTAAGGAAAACAGAGGTGTTTTTTGCAAAGTGCCTACCTGTAGATTTTGGCCTGTAGCTCAGCCGCCACCTAGGGAAACCTACCAAACCTGTGCATTTCTGAAAACTAGAGACCTAGGGGAATCCAAGATGGGTGACTTGTGTGGCTCGGACCAGGTTCTGTTACCCAGAATCCTTTGCAAACCTCAAAATTTGGGTAAAAAAACACATGTTCCTCACATTTCTGTGGCAGAAAGTTCTGGAATCTGAGAGGAGCCACAAATTTCTTCCACCCAGCGTTCCCCCACGTCTCCCGATAAAAATGATACCTCACTTGTGTGGGTAGGCCTAGCGCCGGCGACAGGAAACGCCCCAGAGCGCAACGTGGACACAGCCAAATTTTTGAAGGAAAACAGAGGTGTTTTTTGCAAAGTGCTTACCTGTAGATTTTGGCCTGTAGCTCAGCAGCCACCTAGGGAAACCTACCAAACCTGTGCATTTCTGAAAACTAGAGACCTAGGGGAATCCAAGATGGGGTGACTTGTGTGGCTCGGACCACGTTCTCTTACCCAGAATCCATTGCAAACCTCAAAATTTGGCTAAAAAAACACATGTTCCTCACATTTCTGTGGCACAAAGTTCTGGAATCTAAGAGGAGCCACAAATTTCCTTCCACCCAGCGTTCCCCCACGTCTCCCGATAAATATTATACCTCACTTGTGTGGGTAGGCCTAGCGCCCGCGACAGGAAACGCCCCAAAGCGCAACGTGGACACAGCCAAATGTTTGAAGGAAAACAGACGTGTTTTTTGCAAAGTGCCTACCTGAAGATTTTGGCCTGTAGCTCAGCCGCCACCTAGGGAAACCTACCAAACCTGTGCATTTCTGAAAACTAGAGTCCTAGGGGAATCCAAGATGGGGTGACTTGTGTGGCTCGGACCAGGTTCTGTTACCCAGAATCCATTGCAAACCTCAAAATTTGGCTAAAAAAACACATGTTCCTCACATTTCTGTGGCAGAAAGTTCTGGAATCTGAGAGGAGCCACAAATTTCCTTCCACCCAGCGTTCCCCCACGTCTCCCGATAAAAATGATACCTCACTTGTGTGGGTAGGCCTAGCCCCCGCGACAGGAAACGCCCCAAAGCGCAACGTGGACACAGCCACATTTTTGACGGAAAACAGAGGTGTTTTTTGCAAAGTGCCTACCTGTAGATTTTAGCCTGTAGCTCAGCCGCCACCTAGGGAAACCTACCAAACCTGTGCATTTCTGAAAACTAGAGACCTAGGGGAATCCAAGATGGGGTGACTTGTGTGGCTCGGACCAGGTTCTGTTACCCAGAATCCATTGCAAACCTCAAAATTTGGCTAAAAAAACACATGTTCCTCACATTTCTGTGGCAGAAAGTTCTGGAATCTGAGAGGAGCCACAAATTTCCTTCCACCCAGCGTTCCCCCACGTCTCCCGATAAAAATGATACCTCACTTGTGTGGGTAGGCCTAGCGCCCGCAACAGGAAACGCCCCAAAGCGCAACGTGGACACAGCCAAATTTTTGAAGGAAAACAGAGGTGTTTTTTGCAAAGTGCTTACCTGTAGATTTTGGCTTGTAGCTCAGCCTCCACCTAGGAAAACCTACCAAACCTGTGCATTTCTGAAAACTAGAGACCTAGGGGAATCCAAGATGGGGTGACTTGTGTGGCTCGGACCAGGTTCTGTTACCCAGAATCCTTTGCAAACCTCAAAATTTGGCTAAAAAAACACATGTTCCTCACATTTCTGTGGCAGAAAGTTCTGGAATCTGAGAGGAGCCACAAATTTCCTTTCACCCAGCGTTCCCCCACGTCTCCCGATAAAAATGATACCTCACTTGTGTGGGTAGGCCTAGCGCCCGTGACAGGAAACGCCCCAAAGCGCACCGTGGACACAGCCAAATGTTTGAAGGAAAACAGAGGTGTTTTTTGCAAAGTGCCTACCTGTAGATTTTGGCCTGTAGCTCAGCCGCCACCTAGGGAAACCTACCAAACCTGTGCATTTCTGAAAACTAGAGTCCTAGGGGAATCCAAGATGGGGTGACTTGTGTGGCTCGGACCAGGTTCTGTTACCCAGAATCCATTGCAAGCCTCAAAATTTGGCTAAAAAAACACATGTTCCTTACATTTCTGTGGCAGAAAGTTCTGGAATCTGAGAGGAACCACAAATTTCCTTCCACCCAGCGTTCCCCCACGTCTCCCGATAAAAATGATACCTCACTTGTGTGGGTAGGCCTAGCGCCCGCGACAGGAAACGCCCCAAAGCGCAATGTGGACACAGCCAAATTTTCGAAGGAAAAAAAAGGTGTTTTTTGCAAAGTGCCTACCTGTAGATTTTGGCCTGTAGCTCAGCCGCCACCTAGGGAAACCTACCAAACCTGTGCATTTCTGAAAACTAGAGACCTAGGGGAATCCAAGATGGGGTGACTTGTGTGGCTCGGACCAGGTTCTGTTACCCAGAATCCTTTGCAAACCTCAAAATTTGGGTAAAAAAACACATGTTCCTCACATTTCTGTGTCAGAAAGTTCTGGAATCTGAGAGGAGCCACAAATTTCTTCCACCCAGCGTTCCCCCACGTCTCCCGATAAAAATGATACTTCACTTTTGTGGGTAGGCCTAGCGCCCGCGACAGGAAACGCCCCAAAGCGCAACGTGGACACATCCAAATTTTTGAAGGAAAACAGAGGTGTTTTTTGCAAAGTGCCTACCTGTAGATTTTGGCTTGTAGCTCAGCCGCCACCTAGGGAAACCTACCAAACCTGTGCATTTCTGAAAACTAGAGACCTAGGGGAATCCAAGATGGGGTGACTTGTGTGGCTCGGACCAGGTTCTGTTACCCAGAATCCTTTGCAAACCTCAAAATTTGGCTAAAAAAACACATGTTCCTCACATTTCTGTGGCAGAAAGTTCTGGAATCTGAGAGGAGCCACATATTTCCTTTCACCCAGCGTTCCCCCACGTCTCCCGATAAAAATGATACCTCACTTGTGTGGGTAGGCCTAGCGCCGGCGACAGGAAACGCCCCAAAGCGCAACGTGGACACAGCCAAATTTTTGAAGGAAAACAGAGGTGTTTTTTGCAAAGTGCTTACCTGTAGATTTTGGCCTGTAGCTCAGCAGCCACCTAGGGAAACCTACCAAACCTGTGCATTTCTGAAAACTAGAGACCTAGGGGAATCCAAGATGGGGTGACTTGTGTGGCTCGGACCACGTTCTGTTACCCAGAATCCATTGCAAACCTCAAAATTTGGCTAAAAAAACACATGTTCCTCACATTTCTGTGGCAGAAAGTTCTGGAATCTGAGAGGAGCCACAAATTTCCTTCCACCCAGCGTTCCCCCACGTCTCCCGATAAAAATGATACCTCACTTGTGTGGGTAGGCCTAGCGCCCGCGACAGGAAACGGCCCAAAGCACAACGTGGACACAGCCACATTTTTGAAGGAAAACAGAGGTGTTTTTTGCAAAGTGCCTACCTGTAGATTTTGGCTTGTAGCTCAGCCGCCACCTAGGGAAACCTACCAAACCTGTGCATTTCTGAAAACTAGAGACCTAGGGGAATCCAAGATGGGGTGACTTGTGTGGCTCGGACCAGGTTCTGTTACCCAGAATCCTTTGCAAACCTCTAAATTTGGCTAAAAAAACACATGTTCCTCACATTTCTGTGGCAGGAAGTTCTGGAATCTGAGAGGAGCCACAAATTTCCTTTCACCCAGCGTTCCCTCACGTCTCCCGATAAAAATGATACCTCACTTGTGTGGGTAGGCCTAGCGCCCGTGACAGGAAACGCCCCAAAGCGCAAAGTGGACACAGCCAAATGTTTGAAGGAAAACAGACGTGTTTTTTGCAAAGTGCCTACCTGTAGATTTTGGCCTGTAGCTCAGCCGCCACCTAGGGAAACCTACCAAACCTGTGCATTTCTGAAAACTAGAGTCCTAGGGGAATCCAAGATGGGTTGACTTGTGTGGCTCGGACCAGGTTCTGTTACCCAGAATCCATTGCAAACCTCAAAATTTGGCTAAAAAAACACATGTTCCTCACATTTCTGTGGCAGAAAGTTCTGGAATCTGAGAGGAGCCACAAATTTCCTTCCACCCAGCGTTCCCCCACGTCTCCCGATAAAAATGATACCTCACTTTGTGTGGGTAGTCCTAGCCCCCGCGACAGGAAACGCCCCAAAGCGCAACGTGGACACAGCCACATTTTTGATGGAAAACAGAGGTGTTTTTTGCAAAGTGCCTACCTGTAGATTTTGGCCTGTAGCTCAGCCGCCACCTAGGGAAACCTACCAAACCTGTGCATTTCTGAAAACTAGAGACCTAGGGGAATCCAAGATGGGGTGACTTGTGTGGCTCGGACCAGGTTCTGTTACCCAGAATCCATTGCAAACCTCAAAATTTGGATAAAAAAACACATGTTCCTCAAATTTCTGTGGCAGAAAGTTCTGGAATCTGAGAGGAGCCACAAATTTCCTTCCACCCAGCGTTCCCCCACGTCTCCTGATAAAAATGATACCTCACTTGTGTGGGTAGGCCTAGCGCCCGCGACAGGAAACGCCCCAAAGCGCAACGTGGACACAGCCAAATTTTTGAAGGAAAACAGAGGTGTTTTTTGCAAAGTGCCTACCTGTAGATTTTGGCTTGTAGCTCAGCCTCCACCTAGGAAAACCTACCAAACCTGTGCATTTCTGAAAACTAGAGACCTAGGGGAATCCAAGATGGGGTGACTTGTGTGGCTCGGACCAGGTTCTGTTACCCAGAATCCTTTGCAAACCTCAAAATTTGGCTAAAAAAACACATGTTCCTCACATTTCTGTGGCAGAAAGTTCTGGAATCTGAGAGGAGCCACAAATTTCCTTTCACCCAGCGTTCCCCCACGTCTCCCGATAAAAATGATACCTCACTTGTGTGGGTAGGCCTAGCGCCCGTGACAGGAAACGCCCCAAAGCGCACCGTGGACACAGCCAAATGTTTGAAGGAAAACAGACGTGTTTTTTGCAAAGTGCCTACCTGTAGATTTTGGCCTGTAGCTCAGCCGCCACCTAGGGAAACCTACCAAACCTGTGCATTTCTGAAAACTAGAGTCCTAGGGGAATCCAAGATGGGGTGACTTGTGTGGCTCGGACCAGGTTCTGTTACCCAGAATCCATTGCAAGCCTCAAAATTTGGCTAAAAAAACACATGTTCCTTACATTTCTGTGGCAGAAAGTTCTGGAATCTGAGAGGAACCACAAATTTCCTTCCACCCAGCGTTCCCCCACGTCTCCCGATAAAAATGATACCTCACTTGTGTGGGTAGGCCTAGCGTCCGCGACAGGAAACGCCCCAAAGCGCAACGTGGACACAGCCAAATTTTTTAAGGAAAACAGAGGTGTTTTTTGCAAAGTGCCTACCTGTAGATTTTGGCCTGTAGCTCAGCCGCCACCTAGGGAAACCTACCAAACCTGTGCATTTCTGAAAACTAGAGACCTAGGGGAATCCAAGATGGGGTGACTTGTGTGGCTCGGACCAGGTTCTGTTACCCAGAATCCTTTGCAAACCTCAAAATTTGGGTAAAAAAACACATGTTCCTCACATTTCTGTGTCAGAAAGTTCTGGAATCTGAGAGGAGCCACAAATTTCTTCCACCCAGCGTTCCCCCACGTCTCCAGATAAAAATGATACTTCACTTTCGTGGGTAGGCCTAGCGCCCGCGACAGGAAACGCCCCAAAGCGCAACGTGGACACATCCAAATTTTTGAAGGAAAACAGAGGTGTTTTTTGCAAAGTGCCTACCTGTAGATTTTGGCTTGTAGCTCAGCCGCCACCTAGGGAAACCTACCAAACCTGTGCATTTCTGAAAACTAGAGACCTAGGGGAATACAAGATGGGGTGACTTGTGTGGCTCGGACCAGGTTCTGTTACCCAGAATCCTTTGCAAACCTCAAAATTTGGCTAAAAAAACACATGTTCCTCACATTTCTGTGGCAGAAAGTTCTGGAATCTGAGAGGAACCACATATTTCCTTTCACCCAGCGTTCCCCCACGTATCCCGATAAAAATGATACCTCACTTGTGTGGGTAGGCCTAGCGCCGGCGACAGGAAACGCCCCAAAGCGCAACGTGGACACAGCCAAATTTTTTAAGGAAAACAGAGGTGTTTTTTGCAAAGTGCCTACCTGTAGATTTTGGCCTGTAGCTCAGCAGCCACCTAGGGAAACTTACCAAACCTGTGCATTTCTGAAAACTAGAGTCCTAGGGGAATCCAAGATGGGGTGACTTGTGTGGCTCGGACCAGGTTCTGTTACCCAGAATCCATTGCAAACCTCAAAATTTGGCTAAAAAAACACATGTTCCTCACATTTCTGTGGCAGAAAGTTCTGGAATCTGAGAGGAACCACAAATTTCCTTCCACCCAGCGTTCCCCCACGTCTCCCGATAAAAATGATACCTCACTTGTGTGGGTAGGCCTAGCGCCCGCGACAGGAAACGCCCCAAAGCGCAACGTGGACACAGCCAAATTTTTGAAGGAAAACAGAGGTGTTTTTTGCAAAGTGCCTACCTGTAGATTTTGGCCTGTAGCTCAGCCGCCACCTAGGGAAACCTACCAAACCTGTGCATTTCTGAAAACTAGAGACCTAGGGGAATCCAAGATGGGGTGACTTGTGTGGCTCGGACCAGGTTCTGTTACCCAGAATCCTTTGCAAATCTCAAAATTTGGCTAAAAAAACACATGTTCCTCACATTTCTGTGTCAGAAAGTTCTGGAATCTGAGAGGAGCCACAAATTTCTTCCACCCAGCGTTCCCCCATGTCTCCCGATAAAAATGATACTTCACTTTTGTGGGTAGGCCTAGCGCCCGCGACAGGAAACGCCCCAAAGCGCAACGTGGACACATCCAAATTTTTGAAGGAAAACAGAGGTGTTTTTTGCAAAGTGCCTACCTGTAGATTTTGGCTTGTAGCTCAGCCGCCACCTAGGGAAACCTACCAAACCTGTGCATTTCTGAAAACTAGAGACCTAGGGGAATCCAAGATGGGGTGACTTGTGTGGCTCGGACCAGGTTCTGTTACCCAGAATCCTTTGCAAACCTCAAAATTTGGCTAAAAAAACACATGTTCCTCACATTTCTGTGTCAGAAAGTTCTGGAATCTGAGAGGAGCCACAAATTTCTTTCACCCAGCGTTCCCCCACGTCTCCCGATAAAAATGATACCTCACTTGTGTGGGTAGGCCTAGCGCCGGCGACAGGAAACGCCCCAAAGCGCAACGTGGACACAGCCAAATTTTTGAAGGAAAACAGATGTGTTTTTTGCAAAGTGCTTACCTGTAGATTTTGGTCTGTAGCTCAGCAGCCACCTAGGGAAACATACCAAACCTGTGCATTTCTGAAAACTAGAGACCTAGGGGAATCCAAGATGGGGTGACTTGTGTGGCTCGGACCAGGTTCTGTTACCCAGAATCCATTGCAAACCTCAGAATTTGGCTAAAAAAACACATGTTCCTCACATTTCTGAGGCAGAAAGTTCTGGAATCTGAGAGGAGCCACAAATTTCCTTCCACCCAGCGTTCCCCCACGTCTCCCGATAAAAATGATACCTCACTTGTGTGGGTAGGCCTAGTGCCCGCGACAGGAAACGGCCCAAAGCGCAACGTGGACACAGCCAAATTTTTGAAGGAAAACAGAGGTGTTTTTTGCAAAGTTCCTACCTGTAGATTTTGGCTTGTAGCTCAGCCGCCACCTGGGGAAACCTACCAAACCTGTGCATTTCTGAAAACTAGAGACCTAGGGGAATCCAAGATGGGGTGACTTATATGGCTCGGACCAGGTTCTGTTACCCAGAATCCTTTGCAAACCTCAAAATTTTGGCTAAAAAAACACATGTTCCTCACATTTCTGTGGCAGAAAGTTCTGGAATCTTAGAGGAGCCACAAATTTCCTTTTACCCAGCGTTCCCCCACGTCTCCCGATAAAAATGATACCTCACTTGTGTGGGTAGGCCTAGCGCCCGCGACAGGAAACGCCCCAAAGCGCAGCGTGGGCAGAGCCAAATTTTTGAAGGAAAACAGAGGTGTTTTTTGCAAAGTGCCTACCTGTAGATTTTGGCCTGTAGCTCAGCCGCCACCTAGGGAAACCTACCAAACCTGTGCATTTCTGAAAACTAGAGACCTAGGGGAATCCAAGATGGGGTGACTTGTGTGGCTCGGACCAGGTTCTGTTACCCAGAATCCTTTGCAAATCTCAAAATTTGGCTAAAAAAACACATGTTCCTCACATTTCTGTGTCAGAAAGTTCTGGAATCTGAGAGGAGCCACAAATTTCTTCCACCCAGCGTTCCCCCACGTCTCCCGATAAAAATGATACTTCACTTTTGTGGGTAGGCCTAGCGCCCGCGACAGGAAACGCCCCAAAGCGCAACGTGGACACATCCAAATTTTTGAAGGAAAACAGAGGTGTTTTTTGCAAAGTGCCTACCTGTAGATTTTGGCTTGTAGCTCAGCCGCCACCTAGGGAAACCTACCAAACCTGTGCATTTCTGAAAACTAGAGACCTAGGGGAATCCAAGATGGGGTGACTTGTGTGGCTCGGACCAGGTTCTGTTACCCAGAATCCTTTGCAAACCTCAAAATTTGGCTAAAAAAACACATGTTCCTCACATTTCTGTGTCAGAAAGTTCTGGAATCTGAGAGGAGCCACAAATTTCTTTCACCCAGCGTTCCCCCACGTCTCCCGATAAAAATGATACCTCACTTGTGTGGGTAGGCCTAGCGCCGGCGACAGGAAACGCCCCAAAGCGCAACGTGGACACAGCCAAATTTTTGAAGGAAAACAGATGTGTTTTTTGCAAAGTGCTTACCTGTAGATTTTGGTCTGTAGCTCAGCAGCCACCTAGGGAAACATACCGAACCTGTGCATTTCTGAAAACTAGAGACCTAGGGGAATCCAAGATGGGGTGACTTGTGTGGCTCGGACCACGTTCTGTTACCCAGAATCCATTGCAAACCTCAGAATTTGGCTAAAAAAACACATGTTCCTCACATTTCTGAGGCAGAAAGTTCTGGAATCTGAGAGGAGCCACAAATTTCCTTCCACCCAGCGTTCCCCCACGTCTCCCGATAAAAATGATACCTCACTTGTGTGGGTAGGCCTAGCGCCCGCGACAGGAAACGGCCCAAAGCGCAACGTGGACACAGCCAAATTTTTGAAGGAAAACAGAGGTGTTTTTTGCAAAGTGCCTACCTGTAGATTTTGGCTTGTAGCTCAGCCGCCACCTAGGGAAACCTACCAAACCTGTGCATTTCTGAAAACTAGAGACCTAGGGGAATCCAAGATGGGGTGACTTATATGGCTCGGACCAGGTTCTGTTACCCAGAATCCTTTGCAAACCTCAAAATTTTGGCTAAAAAAACACATGTTCCTCACATTTCTGTGGCAGAAAGTTCTGGAATCTTAGAGGAGCCACAAATTTCCTTTCACCCAGCGTTCCCCCACGTCTCCCGATAAAAATGATACCTCACTTGTGTGGGTAGGCCTAGCGCCCGCGACAGGAAACGCCCCAAAGCGCAGCGTGGGCAGAGCCAAATTTTTGAAGGAAAACAGAGTTTTTTTTTGCAAAGTGCCTACCTGTAGATTTTGGCCTCTAGCTCAGACGCCACCTAGGGAAACCTACCAAACCTGTGCATTTCTGAAAACTAGAGACCTAGGGGAATCCAAGATGGGGTGACTTGTGTGGCTCGGACCAGGTTCTGTTACCCAGAATCCATTGCAAACCTCAAAATTTGGCTAAAAAAACACATGTTCCTCACATTTCTGTGGCACAAAGTTCTGGAATCTAAGAGGAGACACAAATTTCCTTCCACCCAGCGTTCCCCCATGTCTCCCGATAAAATTATACCTCACTTGTGTGGGTAGGCCTAGCGCCCGCGACAGGAAACGCCCCAAAGCGCAACGTGGACACAGCCAAATGTTTGAAGGAAAACAGACGTGTTTTTTGCAAAGTGCCTACCTGTAGATTTTGGCCTGTAGCTCAGCCGCCACCTAGGGAAACCTACCAAACCTGTGCATTTCTGAAAACTAGAGTCCTAGGGGAATCCAAGATGGGGTGACTTGTGTGGCTCGGACCAGGTTCTGTTACCCAGAATCCATTGCAAACCTCAAAATTTGGCTAAAAAAACACATGTTCCTCACATTTCTGTGGCAGAAAGTTCTGGAATCTGAGAGGAGCCACAAATTTCCTTCCACCCAGCGTTCCCCCACGTCTCCCGATAAAAATGATACCTCACTTGTGTGGGTAGGCCTAGCCCCCGCGACAGGAAACGCCCCAAAGCGCAACGTGGACACAGCCACATTTTTGACGGAAAACAGAGGTGTTTTTTGCAAAGTGCCTACCTGTAGATTTTGGCCTGTAGCTCAGCCGCCACCTAGGGAAACCTACCAAACCTGTGCATTTCTGAAAACTAGAGACCTAGGGGAATCCAAGATGGGGTGACTTGTGTGGCTCGGACCAGGTTCTGTTACCCAGAATCCATTGCAAACCTCAAAATTTGGCTAAAAAAACACATGTTCCTCACATTTCTGTGGCAGAAAGTTCTGGAATCTGAGAGAAGCCACAAATTTCCTTCAACCCAGCGTTCCCCCACGTCTCCCGATAAAAATGATACCTCACTTGTGTGGGTAGGCCTAGCGCCCGCGACAGGAAACGCCCCAAAGCGCAACGTGGACACAGCCAAATTTTTGAAGGAAAACAGAGGTGTTTTTTGCAAAGTGCCTTCCTGTAGATTTTGGCTTGTAGCTCAGCCTCCACCTAGGAAAACCTACCAAACCTGTACATTTCTGAACACTAGAGACCTAGGGGAATCCAAGATGGGGTGACTTGTGTGGCTCGGACCAGGTTCTGTTACCCAGAATCCTTTGCAAACCTCAAAATTTGGCTAAAAAAACACATGTTCCTCACATTTCTGTGGCAGAAAGTTCTGGAATCTGAGAGGAGCCACAATTTTCCTTTCACCCAGCGTTCCCCCACGTCTCCCGATAAAAATGATACCTCACTTGTGTGGGTAGGCCTAGTGCCCGTGACAGGAAACGCCCCAAAGCGCACCGTGGACACAGCCAAATGTTTGAAGGAAAACAGACGTGTTTTTTGCAAAGTGCCTACCTGTAGATTTTGGCCTGTAGCTCAGCCGCCACCTAGGGAAACCTACCAAACCTGTGCATTTCTGAAAACTAGAGTCCTAGGGGAATCCAAGATGGGGTGACTTGTGTGGCTCGGACCAGGTTCTGTTACCCAGAATCCATTGCAAACCTCAAAATTTGGCTAAAAAAACACATGTTCCTTACATTTCTGTGGCAGAAAGTTCTGGAATCTGAGAGGAACCACAAATTTCCTTCCACCCAGCGTTCCCTCATGTCTCCCGATAAAAATGATACCTCACTTGTGTGGGTAGGCCTAGCGCCCGCGACAGGAAACGCCCCAAAGCGCAACGTGGACACAGCCAAATTTTTGAAGGAAAACAGAGGTGTTTTTTGCAAAGTGCCTACCTGTAGATTTTGGCCTGTAGCTCAGCCGCCACCTAGGGAAACCTACCAAACCTGTGCATTTCTGAAAACTAGAGACCTAGGGGAATCCAAGATGGGGTGACTTGTGTGGCTCGGACCAGGTTCTGTTACCCAGAATCCTTTGCAAACCTCAAAATTTGGCTAAAAAAACACATGTTCCTCACATTTCTGTGTCAGAAAGTTCTGGAATCTGAGGAGCCACAAATTTCTTCCACCCAGCGTTCCCCCACGTCTCCTGATAAACATGATACTTCACTTTTGTGGGTAGGCCTAGCGCCCGCGACAGGAAACGCCCCAAAGCGCAACGTGGACACATCCAAATTTTTGAAGGAAAACAGAGGTGTTTTTTGCAAAGTGCCTACCTGTAGATTTTGGCTTGTAGCTCAGCCGCCACCTAGGGAAACCTACCAAACCTGTGCATTTCTGAAAACTAGAGACCTAGGGGAATCCAAGATGGGGTGACTTGTGTGGCTCGGACCAGGTTCTGTTACCCAGAATCCTTTGCAAACCTCAAAATTTGGCTAAAAAACACATGTTCCTCACATTTCTGTGGCAGAAAGTTGTGGAATCTGAGAGGAGCCACATATTTCCTTTCACCCAGCGTTCCCCCACGTCTCCCGATAAAAATGATACCTCACTTGTGTGGGTAGGCCTAGCGCCGGCGACAGGAAACGCCCCAAAGCGCAACGTGGACACAGCCAAATTTTTGAAGGAAAACAGAGGTGTTTTTTGCAAAGTGCCTACCTGTAGATTTTGGCCTGTAGCTCAGCAGCCACCTAGGGAAACCTACCAAACCTGTGCATTTCTGAAAACTAGAGACCTAGGGGAATCCAAGATGGGGTGACTTGTGTGGCTCGGACCACGTTCTGTTACCCAGAATCCATTGCAAACCTCAAAATTTCGCTAAAAAAACACATGTTCCTCACATTTCTGTGGCAGAAAGTTCTGGAATCTGAGAGGAGCCACAAATTTCCTTCCACCCAGCGTTCCCCCACGTCTCCCAATAAAAATGATACCTCACTTGTGTGGGTAGGCCTAGCACCCGCGACAGGAAACGGCCCAAAGCGCAACGTGGACACAGCCAAATTTTTTAAGGAAAACAGAGGTGTTTTTTGCAAAGTGCCTACCTGTAGATTTTGGCTTGTAGCTCAGCCGCCACCTAGGGAAACCTACCAAACCTGTGCATTTCTGAAAACTAGAGACCTAGGGGAATCCAAGATGGGGTGACTTGTGTGGCTCGGACCAGGTTCTGTTACCCAGAATCCTTTGCAAACCTCAAAATGTGGCTAAAAAACACATGTTCCTCACATTTCTGTGGCAGAAAGTTGTGGAATCTGAGAGGAGCCACATATTTCCTTTCACCCAGAGTTCCCCCACGTCTCCCGATAAAAATGATACCTCACTTGTGTGGGTAGGCCTAGCGCCGGCGACAGGAAACGCCCCAAAGCGCAACGTGGACACAGCCAAATTTTTGAAGGAAAACAGAGGTGTTTTTTGCAAAGTGCCTACCTGTAGATTTTGGCCTGTAGCTCAGCAGCCACCTAGGGAAACCTACCAAACCTGTGCATTTCTGAAAACTAGAGACCTAGGGGAATCCAAGATGGGGTGACTTGTGTAGCTCGGACCACGTTCTGTTACCCAGAATCCATTGCAAACCTCAAAATTTGGCTAAAAAAACACATGTTCCTCACATTTCTGTGGCAGAAAGTTCTGGAATCTGAGAGGAGCCACAAATTTCCTTCCACCCAGCGTTCCCCCACGTCTCCCGATAAAAATGATACCTCACTTGTGTGGGTAGGCCTAGCGCCCGCGACAGGAAACGCCCCAAAGCGCAACGTGGGCACAGCCAAATGTTTGAAGGAAAACAGAGGTGTTTTTTGCAAAGTGCCTACCTGTAGATTTTGGCCTGTAGCTCAGACGCCACCTAGGGAAACCTACCAAACCTGTGCATTTCTGAAAACTAGAGCCCTAGGGGAATCCAAGATGGGGTGACTTGTGTGGCTCGGACCAGGTTCTGTTACCCAGAATCCATTGCAAACCTCAAAATTTGGCTAAAAAAACACATGTTCCTCACATTTCTGTGGCACAAAGTTCTGGAATCTAAGAGGAGCCACAAATTTCCTTCCACCCAGCGTTCCCCCACGTCTCCCGATAAAAATGATACTTCACTTGTGTGGGTAGGCCTAGCGCCCGCGACAGGAAACGCCCCAAAGCGCAACGTGGACAAAGCCAAATGTTTGAAGGAAAACAGACGTGTTTTTTGCAAAGTGCCTACCTGTAGATTTTGGCCTGTAGCTCAGCCGCCACCTAGGAAAACCTACCAAACCTGTGCATTTCTGAAAACTTGAGTCCTAGGGGAATCCAAGATGGGGTGACTTGTGTGGCTCGGACCAGGTTCTGTTACCCAGAATCCATTGCAAACCTCAAAATTTTGGCTAAAAAAACACATGTTCCTCACATTTCTGTGCCAAAAAGTTCTGGAATCTTAGAGGAGCCACAAATTTCCTTTCACCCAGCGTTCCCCCACGTCTCCCGATATAAATGATACCTCACTTGTGTGGGTAGGCCTAGCGCCCGCGACATGAAACGCCCCAAAGCGCAACGTGGGCACAGCCAAATTTTTTAAGGAAAACAGAGGTGTTTTTTGCAAAGTGCCTACCTGTAGATTTTGGCCTGTAGCTCAGCAGCCACCTAGGGAAACCTACCAAACATGTGCATTTCTGAAAACTAGAGCCCTAGGGGAATCCAAGATGGGGTGACTTGTGTGGCTCGGACCAGGTTCTGTTACCCAGAATCCATTGCAAACCTCAAAATTTGGCTAAAAAAACACATGTTCCTCACATTTCTGTGGCACAAAGTTCTGGAATCTAAGAGGAGCCACAAATTTCCTTCAACCCAGCGTTCCCCCACGTCTCCCGATAAAAATGATGCCTCACTTGTGTGGGTAGGCCTAGCGCCCGCGACAGGAAACGCCCCAAAGCGCAACGTGGACAAAGCCAAATGTTTGAAGGAAAACAGACGGGTTTTTTGCAAAGTGCCTACCTGTAGATTTTGGCCTGTAGCTCAGCCGCCACCTAGGAAAACCTACCAAACCTGTGCATTTCTGAAAACTAGAGTCCTAGGGGAATCCAAGATGGGGTGACTTGTGTGGCTCGGACCAGGTTCTGTTACCCAGAATCCATTGCAAACCTCAAAATTTGGCTAAAAAAACACATGTTCCTCACATTTCTGTGGCAGAAAGTTCTGGAATCTGAGAGGAGCCACAAATTTGCTTCCACCCAGCGTTTCCCCACGTCTGCCGATAAAAATGATACCTCACTTGTGTAGGTAGGCCTAGCGCCCGCGACAGGAAAGGCCCCAAAGCGCAACGTGGACACAGCCAAATTTTTGAAGGAAAACAGAGGTGTTTTTTGCAAAGTGCCTACCTGTAGATTTTGGCCTGTAGCTCAGCCGCCACCTAGGGAAACCTACCAAACCTGTGCATTTCTGAAAACTAGAGACCTAGGGGAATCCAAGATGGGGTGACTTGTGTGGCTCGGACCAGGTTCTGTTTCCCAGAATCCATTGCAAACCTCAAAATTTGGCTAAAAAAACACATGTTCCTCACATTTCTGTGGCAGAAAGTTCTGGAATCTGAGAGGAGCCACAAATTTCCTTCCACCCAGCGTTCCCCCACGTCTCCCGATAAAAATGATACCTCACTTGTGTGGGTAGGCCTAGCGCCCGCGACAGGAAAGGCCCCAAAGCGCAACGTGGACACAGCCAAATTTTTGAAGGAAAACAGAGGTGTTTTTTGCAAAGTGCCTACCTGTAGATTTTGGCCTGTAGCTCAGCCGCCACCTAGGGAAACCTACCAAACCTGTGCATTTCTGAAAACTAGACACCTAGGGGAATCCAAGATGGGGTGACTTGTGTGGCTCGGACCAGGTTCTGTTACCCAGAATCCTTTGCAAACCTCAAAATTTGGCTAAAAAAACACATGTTCCTCACATTTCTGTGGCAGAAAGTTCTGGAATCTGAGAGGAGCCACAAATTTCCTTTCACCCAGCGTTCCCCCACGTCTCCCGATAAAAATGATACCTCACTTGTGTGGGTAGGCCTAGCGCCCGCGACAGGAAACGCCCCAAAGCGCACCGTGGACACAGCCAAATGTTTGAAGGAAAACAGACGTGTTTTTTGCAAAGTGCCTACCTGTAGATTTTGGCCTGTAGCTCAGCCGCCACCTAGGGAAACCTACCAAACCTGTGCATTTCTGAAAACTAGAGTCCTAGGGGAATCCAAGATGGGGTGACTTGTGTGGCTCGGACCAGGTTCTGTTACCCAGAATCCATTGCAAACCTAAAAAAATTTGGCTAAAAAAACACATGTTCCTCACATTTCTGTGGCAGAAAGTTCTGGAATCTGAGAAGAGCCACATATTTCCTTTCACCCAGCGTTCCCCCACGTCTCCCGATAAAAATGATACCTCACTTGTGTGGGTAGGCCTAGCGCCCGTGACAGGAAACGCCCCAAAGCGCACCGTGGACACAGCCAAATGTTTGAAGGAAAACAGACGTGTTTTTTGCAAAGTGCCTACCTGTAGATTTTGGCCTGTAGCTCAGCCGCCACCTAGGGAAACCTACCAAACCTGTGCATTTCTGAAAACTAGAGTCCTAGGGGAATCCAAGATGGGGTGACTTGTGTGGCTCGGACCAGGTTCTGTTACCCAGAATCCATTACAAGCCTCAAAATTTGGCTAAAAAAACACATGTTCCTTACATTTTTGTGGCAGAAAGTTCTGGAATCTGAGAGGAACCACAAATTTCCTTCCACCCAGCGTTCCCCCACGTCTCCCGATAAAAATGATACCTCACTTGTGTGGGTAGGCCTAGCGCCCGCGACAGGAAACGCCCCAAAGCGCAATGTGGACACAGCCAAATTTTTGAAGGAAAAAAAAGGTGTTTTTTGCAAAGTGCCTACCTGTAGATTTTGGCCTGTAGCTCAGCCGCCACCTAGGGAAACCTACCAAACCTGTGCATTTCTGAAAACTAGAGACCTAGGGGAATCCAAGATGGGGTGACTTGTGTGGCTCGGACCAGGTTCTGTTACGCAGAATCCTTTGCAAACCTCAAAATTTGGGTAAAAAAACACATGTTCCTCACATTTCTGTGTCAGAAAGTTCTGGAATCTGAGAGGAGCCACAAATTTCTTCCACCCAGCGTTCCCCCACGTCTCCCGATAAAAATGATACTTCACTTTTGTGGGTAGGCCTAGCGCCCGCGACAGGAAACGCCCCAAAGCGCAACGTGGACACATCCAAATTTTTGAAGGAAAACAGAGGTGTTTTTTGCAAAGTGCCTACCTGTAGATTTTGGCTTGTAGCTCAGCCGCCACCTAGGGAAACCTACCAAACCTGTGCATTTCTGAAAACTAGAGACCTAGGGGAATCCAAGATGGGGTGACTTGTGTGGCTCGGACCATGTTCTGTTACCCAGAATCATTTGCAAACCTCAAAATTTGGCTAAAAAAACACATGTTCCTCACATTTCTGTGGCAGAAAGTTCTGGAATCTGAGAGGAGCCACATATTTCCTTTCACCCAGCGTTCCCCCACGTCTCCCGATAAAAATGATACCTCACTTGTGTGGGTAGGCCTAGCGCCGGCGACAGGAAACGCCCCAGAGCGCAACGTGGACACAGCCAAATTTTTGAAGGAAAACAGAGGTGTTTTTTGCAAAGTGCTTACCTGTAGATTTTGGCCTGTAGCTCAGCAGCCACCTAGGGAAACCTACCAAACCTGTGCATTTCTGAAAACTAGAGACCTAGGGGAATCCAAGATGGGGTGACTTGTGTGGCTCGGACCATGTTCTGTTACCCAGAATCCTTTGCAAACCTCAAAATTTGGCTAAAAAAACACATGTTCCTCACATTTCTGTGGCAGAAAGTTCTGGAATCTGAGAGGAGCCACATATTTCCTTTCACCCAGCGTTCCCCCACGTCTCCCGATAAAAATGATACCTCACTTGTGTGGGTAGGCCTAGCGCCGGCGACAGGAAACGCCCCAGAGCGCAACGTGGACACAGCCAAATTTTTGAAGGAAAACAGAGGTGTTTTTTGCAAAGTGCTTACCTGTAGATTTTGGCCTGTAGCTCAGCAGCCACCTAGGGAAACCTACCAAACCTGTGCATTTCTGAAAACTAGAGACCTAGGGGAATCCAAGATGGGGTGACTTGTGTGGCTCGGACCACGTTCTCTTACCCAGAATCCATTGCAAACCTCAAAATTTGGCTAAAAAAACACATGTTCCTCACATTTCTGTGGCACAAAGTTCTGGAATCTAAGAGGAGCCACAAATTTCCTTCCACCCAGCGTTCCCCCACGTCTCCCGATAAATATTATACCTCACTTGTGTGGGTAGGCCTAGCGCCCGCGACAGGAAACGCCCCAAAGCGCAACGTGGACACAGACAAATGTTTGAAGGAAAACAGACGTGTTTTTTGCAAAGTGCCTACCTGTAGATTTTGGCCTGTAGCTCAGCCGCCACCTAGGGAAACCTACCAAACCTGTGCATTTCTGAAAACTAGAGTCCTAGGGGAATCCAAGATGGGGTGACTTGTGTGGCTCGGACCAGGTTCTGTTACCCAGAATCCATTGCAAACCTCAAAATTTGGCTAAAAAAACACATGTTCCTCACATTTCTCTGGCAGAAAGTTCTGGAATCTGAGGGGAGCCACAAATTTCCTTCCACCCAGCGTTCCCCCACGTCTCCCGATAAAAATGATACCTCACTTGTGTGGGTAGGCCTAGCCCCCGCGACAGGAAACGCCCCAAAGCGCAACGTGGACACAGCCACATTTTTGACGGAAAACAGAGGTGTTTTTTGCAAAGTGCCTACCTGTAGATTTTGGCCTGTAGCTCAGCCGCCACCTAGGGAAACCTACCAAACCTGTGCATTTCTGAAAACTAGAGACCTAGGGGAATCCAAGATGGGGTGACTTGTGTGGCTCGGACCAGGTTCTGTTACCCAGAATCCATTGCAAACCTCAAAATTTGGCTAAAAAAACACATGTTCCTCACATTTCTGTGGCAGAAAGTTCTGGAATCTGAGAGGAGCCACAAATTTCCTTCCACCCAGCGTTCCCCCACGTCTCCCGATAAAAATGATACCTCACTTGTGTGGGTAGGCCTAGCGCCCGCAACAGGAAACGCCCCAAAGCGCAACGTGGACACAGCCAAATTTTTGAAGGAAAACAGAGGTGTTTTTTGCAAAGTGCCTACCTGTAGATTTTGGCTTGTAGCTCAGCCTCCACCTAGGAAAACCTACCAAACCTGTGCATTTCTGAAAACTAGAGACCTAGGGGAATCCAAGATGGGGTGACTTGTGTGGCTCGGACCAGGTTCTGTTACCCAGAATCCTTTGCAAACCTCAAAATTTGGCTAAAAAAACACATGTTCCTCACATTTCTGTGGCAGAAAGTTCTGGAATCTGAGAGGAGCCACAAATTTCCTTTCACCCAGCGTTCCCCCACGTCTCCCGATAAAAATGATACCTCACTTGTGTGGGTAGGCCTAGCGCCCGTGACAGGAAACGCCCCAAAGCGCACCGTGGACACAGCCAAATGTTTGAAGGAAAACAGACGTGTTTTTTGCAAAGTGCCTACCTGTAGATTTTGGCCTGTAGCTCAGCCGCCACCTAGGGAAACCTACCAAACCTGTGCATTTCTGAAAACTAGAGTCCTAGGGGAATCCAAGATGGGGTGACTTGTGTGGCTCGGACCAGGTTCTGTTACCCAGAATCCATTGCAAGCCTCAAAATTTGGCTAAAAAAACACATGTTCCTTACATTTCTGTGGCAGAAAGTTCTGGAATCTGAGAGGAACCACAAATTTCCTTCCACCCAGCGTTCCCCCACGTCTCCCGATAAAAATGATACCTCACTTGTGTGGGTAGGCCTAGCGCCCGCGACAGGAAACGCCCCAAAGCGCAATGTGGACACAGCCAAATTTTCGAAGGAAAAAAAAGGTGTTTTTTGCAAAGTGCCTACCTGTAGATTTTGGCCTGTAGCTCAGCCGCCACCTAGGGAAACCTACCAAACCTGTGCATTTCTGAAAACTAGAGACCTAGGGGAATCCAAGATGGGGTGACTTGTGTGGCTCGGACCAGGTTCTGTTACCCAGAATCCTTTGCAAACCTCAAAATTTGGGTAAAAAAACACATGTTCCTCACATTTCTGTGTCAGAAAGTTCTGGAATCTGAGAGGAGCCACAAATTTCTTCCACCCAGCGTTCCCCCACGTCTCCCGATAAAAATGATACTTCACTTTTGTGGGTAGGCCTAGCGCCCGCGACAGGAAACGCCCCAAAGCGCAACGTGGACACATCCAAATTTTTGAAGGAAAACAGAGGTGTTTTTTGCAAAGTGCCTACCTGTAGATTTTGGCTTGTAGCTCAGCCGCCACCTAGGGAAACCTACCAAACCTGTGCATTTCTGAAAACTAGAGACCTAGGGGAATCCAAGATGGGGTGACTTGTGTGGCTCGGACCAGGTTCTGTTACCCAGAATCCTTTGCAAACCTCAAAATTTGGCTAAAAAAACACATGTTCCTCACATTTCTGTGGCAGAAAGTTCTGGAATCTGAGAGGAGCCACATATTTCCTTTCACCCAGCGTTCCCCCACGTCTCCCGATAAAAATGATACCTCACTTGTGTGGGTAGGCCTAGCGCCGGCGACAGGAAACGCCCCAAAGCGCAACGTGGACACAGCCAAATTTTTGAAGGAAAACAGAGGTGTTTTTTGCAAAGTGCTTACCTGTAGATTTTGGCCTGTAGCTCAGCAGCCACCTAGGGAAACCTACCAAACCTGTGCATTTCTGAAAACTAGAGACCTAGGGGAATCCAAGATGGGGTGACTTGTGTGGCTCGGACCACGTTCTGTTACCCAGAATCCATTGCAAACCTCAAAATTTGGCTAAAAAAACACATGTTCCTCACATTTCTGTGGCAGAAAGTTCTGGAATCTGAGAGGAGCCACAAATTTCCTTCCACCCAGCGTTCCCCCACGTCTCCCGATAAAAATGATACCTCACTTGTGTGGGTAGGCCTAGCGCCCGCGACAGGAAACGGCCCAAAGCACAACGTGGACACAGCCAAATTTTTGAAGGAAAACAGAGGTGTTTTTTGCAAAGTGCCTACCTGTAGATTTTGGCTTGTAGCTCAGCCGCCACCTAGGGAAACCTACCAAACCTGTGCATTTCTGAAAACTAGAGACCTAGGGGAATCCAAGATGGGGTGACTTGTGTGGCTCGGACCAGGTTCTGTTACCCAGAATCCTTTGCAAACCTCTAAATTTGGCTAAAAAAACACATGTTCCTCACATTTCTGTGGCAGAAAGTTCTGGAATCTGAGAGGAGCCACAAATTTCCTTTCACCCAGCGTTCCCCCACGTCTCCCGATAAAAATGATACCTCACTTGTGTGGGTAGGCCTAGCGCCCGTGACAGGAAACGCCCCAAAGCGCAACGTGGACACAGCCAAATGTTTGAAGGAAAACAGACGTGTTTTTTGCAAAGTGCCTACCTGTAGATTTTGGCCTGTAGCTCAGCCGCCACCTAGGGAAACCTACCAAACCTGTGCATTTCTGAAAACTAGAGTCCTAGGGGAATCCAAGATGGGGTGACTTGTGTGGCTCGGACCAGGTTCTGTTACCCAGAATCCATTGCAAACCTCAAAATTTGGCTAAAAAAACACATGTTCCTCACATTTCTGTGGCAGAAAGTTCTGGAATCTGAGAGGAGCCACAAATTTCCTTCCACCCAGCGTTCCCCCACGTCTCCCGATAAAAATGATACCTCACTTTGTGTGGGTAGGCCTAGCCCCCGCGACAGGAAACGCCCCAAAGCGCAACGTGGACACAGCCACATTTTTGATGGAAAACAGAGGTGTTTTTTGCAAAGTGCCTACCTGTAGATTTTGGCCTGTAGCTCAGCCGCCACCTAGGGAAACCTACCAAACCTGTGCATTTCTGAAAACTAGAGACCTAGGGGAATCCAAGATGGGGTGACTTGTGTGGCTCGGACCAGGTTCTGTTACCCAGAATCCATTGCAAACCTCAAAATTTGGATAAAAAAACACATGTTCCTCAAATTTCTGTGGCAGAAAGTTCTGGAATCTGAGAGGAGCCACAAATTTCCTTCCACCCAGCGTTCCCCCACGTCTCCTGTTAAAAATGATACCTCACTTGTGTGGGTAGGCCTAGCGCCCGCGACAGGAAACGCCCCAAAGCGCAACGTGGACACAGCCAAATTTTTGAAGGAAAACAGAGGTGTTTTTTGCAAAGTGCCTACCTGTAGATTTTGGCTTGTAGCTCAGCCTCCACCTAGGAAAACCTACCAAACCTGTGCATTTCTGAAAACTAGAGACCTAGGGGAATCCAAGATGGGGTGACTTGTGTGGCTCGGACCAGGTTCTGTTACCCAGAATCCTTTGCAAACCTCTAAATTTGGCTAAAAAAACACATGTTCCTCACATTTCTGTGGCAGAAAGTTCTGGAATCTGAGAGGAGCCACAAATTTCCTTTCACCCAGCGTTCCCCCACGTCTCCCGATAAAAATGATACCTCACTTGTGTGGGTAGGCCTAGCGCCCGTGACAGGAAACGCCCCAAAGCGCACCGTGGACACAGCCAAATGTTTGAAGGAAAACAGACGTGTTTTTTGCAAAGTGCCTACCTGTAGATTTTGGCCTGTAGCTCAGCCGCCACCTAGGGAAACCTACCAAACCTGTGCATTTCTGAAAACTAGAGTCCTAGGGGAATCCAAGATGGGGTGACTTGTGTGGCTCGGACCAGGTTCTGTTACCCAGAATCCATTGCAAGCCTCAAAATTTGGCTAAAAAAACACATGTTCCTTACATTTCTGTGGCAGAAAGTTCTGGAATCTGAGAGGAACCACAAATTTCCTTCCACCCAGCGTTCCCCCACGTCTCCCGATAAAAATGATACCTCACTTGTGTGGGTAGGCCTAGCGCCCACGACAGGAAACGCCCCAAAGCGCAACGTGGACACAGCCAAATTTTTTAAGGAAAACAGAGGTGTTTTTTGCAAAGTGCCTACCTGTAGATTTTGGCCTGTAGCTCAGCCGCCACCTAGGGAAACCTACCAAACCTGTGCATTTCTGAAAACTAGAGACCTAGGGGAATCCAAGATGGGTGACTTGTGTGGCTCGGACCAGGTTCTGTTACCCAGAATCCTTTGCAAACCTCAAAATTTGGGTAAAAAAACACATGTTCCTCACATTTCTGTGTCAGAAAGTTCTGGAATCTGAGAGGAGCCACAAATTTCTTCCACCCAGCGTTCCCCCACGTCTCCCGATAAAAATGATACCTCACTTGTGTGGGTAGGCCTAGCGCCGGCGACAGGAAACGCCCCAGAGCGCAACGTGGACACAGCCAAATTTTTGAAGGAAAACAGAGGTGTTTTTTGCAAAGTGCTTACCTGTAGATTTTGGCCTGTAGCTCAGCAGCCACCTAGGGAAACCTACCAAACCTGTGCATTTCTGAAAACTAGAGACCTAGGGGAATCCAAGATGGGGTGACTTGTGTGGCTCGGACCACGTTCTCTTACCCAGAATCCATTGCAAACCTCAAAATTTGGCTAAAAAAACACATGTTCCTCACATTTCTGTGGCACAAAGTTCTGGAATCTAAGAGGAGCCACAAATTTCCTTCCACCCAGCGTTCCCCCACGTCTCCCGATAAATATTATACCTCACTTGTGTGGGTAGGCCTAGCGCCCGCGACAGGAAACGCCCCAAAGCGCAACGTGGACACAGCCAAATGTTTGAAGGAAAACAGACGTGTTTTTTGCAAAGTGCCTACCTGAAGATTTTGGCCTGTAGCTCAGCCGCCACCTAGGGAAACCTACCAAACCTGTGCATTTCTGAAAACTAGAGTCCTAGGGGAATCCAAGATGGGGTGACTTGTGTGGCTCGGACCAGGTTCTGTTACCCAGAATCCATTGCAAACCTCAAAATTTGGCTAAAAAAACACATGTTCCTCACATTTCTGTGGCAGAAAGTTCTGGAATCTGAGAGGAGCCACAAATTTCCTTCCACCCAGCGTTCCCCCACGTCTCCCGATAAAAATGATACCTCACTTGTGTGGGTAGGCCTAGCCCCCGCGACAGGAAACGCCCCAAAGCGCAACGTGGACACAGCCACATTTTTGACGGAAAACAGAGGTGTTTTTTGCAAAGTGCCTACCTGTAGATTTTGGCCTGTAGCTCAGCCGCCACCTAGGGAAACCTACCAAACCTGTGCATTTCTGAAAACTAGAGACCTAGGGGAATCCAAGATGGGGTGACTTGTGTGGCTCGGACCAGGTTCTGTTACCCAGAATCCATTGCAAACCTCAAAATTTGGCTAAAAAAACACATGTTCCTCACATTTCTGTGGCAGAAAGTTCTGGAATCTGAGAGGAGCCACAAATTTCCTTCCACCCAGCGTTCCCCCACGTCTCCCGATAAAAATGATACCTCACTTGTGTGGGTAGGCCTAGCGCCCGCAACAGGAAACGCCCCAAAGCGCAACGTGGACACAGCCAAATTTTTGAAGGAAAACAGAGGAGTTTTTTGCAAAGTGCCTACCTGTAGATTTTGGCTTGTAGCTCAGCCTCCACCTAGGAAAACCTACCAAACCTGTGCATTTCTGAAAACTAGAGACCTAGGGGAATCCAAGATGGGGTGACTTGTGTGGCTCGGACCAGGTTCTGTTACCCAGAATCCTTTGCAAACCTCAAAATTTGGCTAAAAAAACACATGTTCCTCACATTTCTGTGGCAGAAAGTTCTGGAATCTGAGAGGAGCCACAAATTTCCTTTCACCCAGCGTTCCCCCACGTCTCCCGATAAAAATGATACCTCACTTGTGTGGGTAGGCCTAGCGCCCGTGACAGGAAACGCCCCAAAGCGCACCGTGGACACAGCCAAATGTTTGAAGGAAAACAGAGGTGTTTTTTGCAAAGTGCCTACCTGTAGATTTTGGCCTGTAGCTCAGCCGCCACCTAGGGAAACCTACCAAACCTGTGCATTTCTGAAAACTAGAGTCCTAGGGGAATCCAAGATGGGGTGACTTGTGTGGCTCGGACCAGGTTCTGTTACCCAGAATCCATTGCAAGCCTCAAAATTTGGCTAAAAAAACACATGTTCCTTACATTTCTGTGGCAGAAAGTTCTGGAATCTGAGAGGAACCACAAATTTCCTTCCACCCAGCGTTCCCCCACGTCTCCCGATAAAAATGATACCTCACTTGTGTGGGTAGGCCTAGCGCCCGCGACAGGAAACGCCCCAAAGCGCAATGTGGACACAGCCAAATTTTCGAAGGAAAAAAAAGGTGTTTTTTGCAAAGTGCCTACCTGTAGATTTTGGCCTGTAGCTCAGCCGCCACCTAGGGAAACCTACCAAACCTGTGCATTTCTGAAAACTAGAGACCTAGGGGAATCCAAGATGGGGTGACTTGTGTGGCTCGGACCAGGTTCTGTTACCCAGAATCCTTTGCAAACCTCAAAATTTGGGTAAAAAAACACATGTTCCTCACATTTCTGTGTCAGAAAGTTCTGGAATCTGAGAGGAGCCACAAATTTCTTCCACCCAGCGTTCCCCCACGTCTCCCGATAAAAATGATACTTCACTTTTGTGGGTAGGCCTAGCGCCCGCGACAGGAAACGCCCCAAAGCGCAACGTGGACACATCCAAATTTTTGAAGGAAAACAGAGGTGTTTTTTGCAAAGTGCCTACCTGTAGATTTTGGCTTGTAGCTCAGCCGCCACCTAGGGAAACCTACCAAACCTGTGCATTTCTGAAAACTAGAGACCTAGGGGAATCCAAGATGGGGTGACTTGTGTGGCTCGGACCAGGTTCTGTTACCCAGAATCCTTTGCAAACCTCAAAATTTGGCTAAAAAAACACATGTTCCTCACATTTCTGTGGCAGAAAGTTCTGGAATCTGAGAGGAGCCACATATTTCCTTTCACCCAGCGTTCCCCCACGTCTCCCGATAAAAATGATACCTCACTTGTGTGGGTAGGCCTAGCGCCGGCGACAGGAAACGCCCCAAAGCGCAACGTGGACACAGCCAAATTTTTGAAGGAAAACAGAGGTGTTTTTTGCAAAGTGCTTACCTGTAGATTTTGGCCTGTAGCTCAGCAGCCACCTAGGGAAACCTACCAAACCTGTGCATTTCTGAAAACTAGAGACCTAGGGGAATCCAAGATGGGGTGACTTGTGTGGCTCGGACCACGTTCTGTTACCCAGAATCCATTGCAAACCTCAAAATTTGGCTAAAAAAACACATGTTCCTCACATTTCTGTGGCAGAAAGTTCTGGAATCTGAGAGGAGCCACAAATTTCCTTCCACCCAGCGTTCCCCCACGTCTCCCGATAAAAATGATACCTCACTTGTGTGGGTAGGCCTAGCGCCCGCGACAGGAAACGGCCCAAAGCACAACGTGGACACAGCCACATTTTTGAAGGAAAACAGAGGTGTTTTTTGCAAAGTGCCTACCTGTAGATTTTGGCTTGTAGCTCAGCCGCCACCTAGGGAAACCTACCAAACCTGTGCATTTCTGAAAACTAGAGACCTAGGGGAATCCAAGATGGGGTGACTTGTGTGGCTCGGACCAGGTTCTGTTACCCAGAATCCTTTGCAAACCTCTAAATTTGGCTAAAAAAACACATGTTCCTCACATTTCTGTGGCAGGAAGTTCTGGAATCTGAGAGGAGCCACAAATTTCCTTTCACCCAGCGTTCCCTCACGTCTCCCGATAAAAATGATACCTCACTTGTGTGGGTAGGCCTAGCGCCCGTGACAGGAAACGCCCCAAAGCGCAAAGTGGACACAGCCAAATGTTTGAAGGAAAACAGACGTGTTTTTTGCAAAGTGCCTACCTGTAGATTTTGGCCTGTAGCTCAGCCGCCACCTAGGGAAACCTACCAAACCTGTGCATTTCTGAAAACTAGAGTCCTAGGGGAATCCAAGATGGGGTGACTTGTGTGGCTCGGACCAGGTTCTGTTACCCAGAATCCATTGCAAACCTCAAAATTTGGCTAAAAAAACACATGTTCCTCACATTTCTGTGGCAGAAAGTTCTGGAATCTGAGAGGAGCCACAAATTTCCTTCCACCCAGCGTTCCCCCACGTCTCCCGATAAAAATGATACCTCACTTTGTGTGGGTAGTCCTAGCCCCCGCGACAGGAAACGCCCCAAAGCGCAACGTGGACACAGCCACATTTTTGATGGAAAACAGAGGTGTTTTTTGCAAAGTGCCTACCTGTAGATTTTGGCCTGTAGCTCAGCCGCCACCTAGGGAAACCTACCAAACCTGTGCATTTCTGAAAACTAGAGACCTAGGGGAATCCAAGATGGGGTGACTTGTGTGGCTCGGACCAGGTTCTGTTACCCAGAATCCATTGCAAACCTCAAAATTTGGATAAAAAAACACATGTTCCTCAAATTTCTGTGGCAGAAAGTTCTGGAATCTGAGAGGAGCCACAAATTTCCTTCCACCCAGCGTTCCCCCACGTCTCCTGATAAAAATGATACCTCACTTGTGTGGGTAGGCCTAGCGCCCGCGACAGGAAACGCCCCAAAGCGCAACGTGGACACAGCCAAATTTTTGAAGGAAAACAGAGGTGTTTTTTGCAAAGTGCCTACCTGTAGATTTTGGCTTGTAGCTCAGCCTCCACCTAGGAAAACCTACCAAACCTGTGCATTTCTGAAAACTAGAGACCTAGGGGAATCCAAGATGGGGTGACTTGTGTGGCTCGGACCAGGTTCTGTTACCCAGAATCCTTTGCAAACCTCAAAATTTGGCTAAAAAAACACATGTTCCTCACATTTCTGTGGCAGAAAGTTCTGGAATCTGAGAGGAGCCACAAATTTCCTTTCACCCAGCGTTCCCCCACGTCTCCCGATAAAAATGATACCTCACTTGTGTGGGTAGGCCTAGCGCCCGTGACAGGAAACGCCCCAAAGCGCACCGTGGACACAGCCAAATGTTTGAAGGAAAACAGACGTGTTTTTTGCAAAGTGCCTACCTGTAGATTTTGGCCTGTAGCTCAGCCGCCACCTAGGGAAACCTACCAAACCTGTGCATTTCTGAAAACTAGAGTCCTAGGGGAATCCAAGATGGGGTGACTTGTGTGGCTCGGACCAGGTTCTGTTACCCAGAATCCATTGCAAGCCTCAAAATTTGGCTAAAAAAACACATGTTCCTTACATTTCTGTGGCAGAAAGTTCTGGAATCTGAGAGGAACCACAAATTTCCTTCCACCCAGCGTTCCCCCACGTCTCCCGATAAAAATGATACCTCACTTGTGTGGGTAGGCCTAGCGTCCGCGACAGGAAACGCCCCAAAGCGCAACGTGGACACAGCCAAATTTTTTAAGGAAAACAGAGGTGTTTTTTGCAAAGTGCCTACCTGTAGATTTTGGCCTGTAGCTCAGCCGCCACCTAGGGAAACCTACCAAACCTGTGCATTTCTGAAAACTAGAGACCTAGGGGAATCCAAGATGGGGTGACTTGTGTGGCTCGGACCAGGTTCTGTTACCCAGAATCCTTTGCAAACTTCAAAATTTGGGTAAAAAAACATATGTTCCTCACATTTCTGTGTCAGAAAGTTCTGGAATCTGAGAGGAGCCACAAATTTCTTCCACCCAGCGTTCCCCCACGTCTCCCGATAAAAATGATACTTCACTTTCGTGGGTAGGCCTAGCGCCCGCGACAGGAAACGCCCCAAAGCGCAACGTGGACACATCCAAATTTTTGAAGGAAAACAGAGGTGTTTTTTGCAAAGTGCCTACCTGTAGATTTTGGCTTGTAGCTCAGCCGCCACCTAGGGAAACCTACCAAACCTGTGCATTTCTGAAAACTAGAGACCTAGGGGAATACAAGATGGGGTGACTTGTGTGGCTCGGACCAGGTTCTGTTACCCAGAATCCTTTGCAAACCTCAAAATTTGGCTAAAAAAACACATGTTCCTCACATTTCTGTGGCAGAAAGTTCTGGAATCTGAGAGGAACCACATATTTCCTTTCACCCAGCGTTCCCCCACGTCTCCCGATAAAAATGATACCTCACTTGTGTGGGTAGGCCTAGCGCCGGCGACAGGAAACGCCCCAAAGCGCAACGTGGACACAGCCAAATTTTTTAAGGAAAACAGAGGTGTTTTTTGCAAAGTGCCTACCTGTAGATTTTGGCCTGTAGCTCAGCAGCCACCTAGGGAAACCTACCAAACCTGTGCATTTCTGAAAACTAGAGTCCTAGGGGAATCCAAGATGGGGTGACTTGTGTGGCTCGGACCAGGTTCTGTTACCCAGAATCCATTGCAAACCTCAAAATTTGGCTAAAAAAACACATGTTCCTCACATTTCTGTGGCAGAAAGTTCTGGAATCTGAGAGGAACCACAAATTTCCTTCCACCCAGCGTTCCCCCACGTCTCCCGATAAAAATGATACCTCACTTGTGTGGGTAGGCCTAGCGCCCGCGACAGGAAACGCCCCAAAGCGCAACGTGGACACAGCCAAATTTTTGAAGGAAAACAGAGGTGTTTTTTGCAAAGTGCCTACCTGTAGATTTTGGCCTGTAGCTCAGCCGCCACCTAGGGAAACCTACCAAACCTGTGCATTTCTGAAAACTAGAGACCTAGGGGAATCCAAGATGGGGTGACTTGTGTGGCTCGGACCAGGTTCTGTTACCCAGAATCCTTTGCAAATCTCAAAATTTGGCTAAAAAAACACATGTTCCTCACATTTCTGTGTCAGAAAGTTCTGGAATCTGAGAGGAGCCACAAATTTCTTCCACCCAGCGTTCCCCCATGTCTCCCGATAAAAATGATACTTCACTTTTGTGGGTAGGCCTAGCGCCCGCGA
Source organism: Pleurodeles waltl (assembly GCF_031143425.1). Taxonomy (NCBI): domain Eukaryota; kingdom Metazoa; phylum Chordata; class Amphibia; order Caudata; family Salamandridae; genus Pleurodeles; species Pleurodeles waltl. The sequence continues at coordinate 248,405,003 of NC_090436.1, forward strand.
CAGGAAACGCCCCAAAGCGCAACGTGGACACATCCAAATTTTTGAAGGAAAACAGAGGTGTTTTTTGCAAAGTGCCTACCTGTAGATTTTGGCTTGTAGCTCAGCCGCCACCTAGGGAAACCTACCAAACCTGTGCATTTCTGAAAACTAGAGACCTAGGGGAATCCAAGATGGGGTGACTTGTGTGGCTCGGACCAGGTTCTGTTACCCAGAATCCTTTGCAAACCTCAAAATTTGGCTAAAAAAACACATGTTCCTCACATTTCTGTGTCAGAAAGTTCTGGAATCTGAGAGGAGCCACAAATTTCTTTCACCCAGCGTTCCCCCACGTCTCCCGATAAAAATGATACCTCACTTGTGTGGGTAGGCCTAGCGCCGGCGACAGGAAACGCCCCAAAGCGCAACGTGGACACAGCCAAATTTTTGAAGGAAAACAGATGTGTTTTTTGCAAAGTGCTTACCTGTAGATTTTGGTCTGTAGCTCAGCAGCCACCTAGGGAAACATACCAAACCTGTGCATTTCTGAAAACTAGAGACCTAGGGGAATCCAAGATGGGGTGACTTGTGTGGCTCGGACCAGGTTCTGTTACCCAGAATCCATTGCAAACCTCAGAATTTGGCTAAAAAAACACATGTTCCTCACATTTCTGAGGCAGAAAGTTCTGGAATCTGAGAGGAGCCACAAATTTCCTTCCACCCAGCGTTCCCCCACGTCTCCCGATAAAAATGATACCTCACTTGTGTGGGTAGGCCTAGTGCCCGCGACAGGAAACGGCCCAAAGCGCAACGTGGACACAGCCAAATTTTTGAAGGAAAACAGAGGTGTTTTTTGCAAAGTTCCTACCTGTAGATTTTGGCTTGTAGCTCAGCCGCCACCTGGGGAAACCTACCAAACCTGTGCATTTCTGAAAACTAGAGACCTAGGGGAATCCAAGATGGGGTGACTTATATGGCTCGGACCAGGTTCTGTTACCCAGAATCCTTTGCAAACCTCAAAATTTTGGCTAAAAAAACACATGTTCCTCACATTTCTGTGGCAGAAAGTTCTGGAATCTTAGAGGAGCCACAAATTTCCTTTTACCCAGCGTTCCCCCACGTCTCCCGATAAAAATGATACCTCACTTGTGTGGGTAGGCCTAGCGCCCGCGACAGGAAACGCCCCAAAGCGCAGCGTGGGCAGAGCCAAATTTTTGAAGGAAAACAGAGGTGTTTTTTGCAAAGTGCCTACCTGTAGATTTTGGCCTGTAGCTCAGCCGCCACCTAGGGAAACCTACCAAACCTGTGCATTTCTGAAAACTAGAGACCTAGGGGAATCCAAGATGGGGTGACTTGTGTGGCTCGGACCAGGTTCTGTTACCCAGAATCCTTTGCAAATCTCAAAATTTGGCTAAAAAAACACATGTTCCTCACATTTCTGTGTCAGAAAGTTCTGGAATCTGAGAGGAGCCACAAATTTCTTCCACCCAGCGTTCCCCCACGTCTCCCGATAAAAATGATACTTCACTTTTGTGGGTAGGCCTAGCGCCCGCGACAGGAAACGCCCCAAAGCGCAACGTGGACACATCCAAATTTTTGAAGGAAAACAGAGGTGTTTTTTGCAAAGTGCCTACCTGTAGATTTTGGCTTGTAGCTCAGCCGCCACCTAGGGAAACCTACCAAACCTGTGCATTTCTGAAAACTAGAGACCTAGGGGAATCCAAGATGGGGTGACTTGTGTGGCTCGGACCAGGTTCTGTTACCCAGAATCCTTTGCAAACCTCAAAATTTGGCTAAAAAAACACATGTTCCTCACATTTCTGTGTCAGAAAGTTCTGGAATCTGAGAGGAGCCACAAATTTCTTTCACCCAGCGTTCCCCCACGTCTCCCGATAAAAATGATACCTCACTTGTGTGGGTAGGCCTAGCGCCGGCGACAGGAAACGCCCCAAAGCGCAACGTGGACACAGCCAAATTTTTGAAGGAAAACAGATGTGTTTTTTGCAAAGTGCTTACCTGTAGATTTTGGTCTGTAGCTCAGCAGCCACCTAGGGAAACATACCGAACCTGTGCATTTCTGAAAACTAGAGACCTAGGGGAATCCAAGATGGGGTGACTTGTGTGGCTCGGACCACGTTCTGTTACCCAGAATCCATTGCAAACCTCAGAATTTGGCTAAAAAAACACATGTTCCTCACATTTCTGAGGCAGAAAGTTCTAGAATCTGAGAGGAGCCACAAATGTCCTTCCACCCAGCGTTCCCCCACGTCTCCCGATAAAAATGATACCTCACTTGTGTGGGTAGGCCTAGCGCCCGCGACAGGAAACGGCCCAAAGCGCAACGTGGACACAGCCAAATTTTTGAAGGAAAACAGAGGTGTTTTTTGCAAAGTGCCTACCTGTAGATTTTGGCTTGTAGCTCAGCCGCCACCTAGGGAAACCTACCAAACCTGTGCATTTCTGAAAACTAGAGACCTAGGGGAATCCAAGATGGGGTGACTTATATGGCTCGGACCAGGTTCTGTTACCCAGAATCCTTTGCAAACCTCAAAATTTTGGCTAAAAAAACACATGTTCCTCACATTTCTGTGGCAGAAAGTTCTGGAATCTTAGAGGAGCCACAAATTTCCTTTCACCCAGCGTTCCCCCACGTCTCCCGATAAAAATGATACCTCACTTGTGTGGGTAGGCCTAGCGCCCGCGACAGGAAACGCCCCAAAGCGCAGCGTGGGCAGAGCCAAATTTTAGAAGGAAAACAGAGTTTTTTTTTGCAAAGTGCCTACCTGTAGATTTTGGCCTCTAGCTCAGACGCCACCTAGGGAAACCTACCAAACCTGTGCATTTCTGAAAACTAGAGACCTAGGGGAATCCAAGATGGGGTGACTTGTGTGGCTCGGACCAGGTTCTGTTACCCAGAATCCATTGCAAACCTCAAAATTTGGCTAAAAAAACACATGTTCCTCACATTTCTGTGGCACAAAGTTCTGGAATCTAAGAGGAGCCACAAATTTCCTTCCACCCAGCGTTCCCCCATGTCTCCCGATAAAATTATACCTCACTTGTGTGGGTAGGCCTAGCGCCCGCGACAGGAAACGCCCCAAAGCGCAACGTGGACACAGCCAAATGTTTGAAGGAAAACAGACGTGTTTTTTGCAAAGTGCCTACCTGTAGATTTTGGCCTGTAGCTCAGCCGCCACCTAGGGAAACCTACCAAACCTGTGCATTTCTGAAAACTAGAGTCCTAGGGGAATCCAAGATGGGGTGACTTGTGTGGCTCGGACCAGGTTCTGTTACCCAGAATCCATTGCAAACCTCAAAATTTGGCTAAAAAAACACATGTTCCTCACATTTCTGTGGCAGAAAGTTCTGGAATCTGAGAGGAGCCACAAATTTCCTTCCACCCAGCGTTCCCCCACGTCTCCCGATAAAAATGATACCTCACTTGTGTGGGTAGGCCTAGCCCCCGCGACAGGAAACGCCCCAAAGCGCAACGTGGACACAGCCACATTTTTGACGGAAAACAGAGGTGTTTTTTGCAAAGTGCCTACCTGTAGATTTTGGCCTGTAGCTCAGCCGCCACCTAGGGAAACCTACCAAACCTGTGCATTTCTGAAAACTAGAGACCTAGGGGAATCCAAGATGGGGTGACTTGTGTGGCTCGGACCAGGTTCTGTTACCCAGAATCCATTGCAAACCTCAAAATTTGGCTAAAAAAACACATGTTCCTCACATTTCTGTGGCAGAAAGTTCTGGAATCTGAGAGAAGCCACAAATTTCCTTCAACCCAGCGTTCCCCCACGTCTCCCGATAAAAATGATACCTCACTTGTGTGGGTAGGCCTAGCGCCCGCGACAGGAAACGCCCCAAAGCGCAACGTGGACACAGCCAAATTTTTGAAGGAAAACAGAGGTGTTTTTTGCAAAGTGCCTTCCTGTAGATTTTGGCTTGTAGCTCAGCCTCCACCTAGGAAAACCTACCAAACCTGTACATTTCTGAACACTAGAGACCTAGGGGAATCCAAGATGGGGTGACTTGTGTGGCTCGGACCAGGTTCTGTTACCCAGAATCCTTTGCAAACCTCAAAATTTGGCTAAAAAAACACATGTTCCTCACATTTCTGTGGCAGAAAGTTCTGGAATCTGAGAGGAGCCACAATTTTCCTTTCACCCAGCGTTCCCCCACGTCTCCCGATAAAAATGATACCTCACTTGTGTGGGTAGGCCTAGTGCCCGTGACAGGAAACGCCCCAAAGCGCACCGTGGACACAGCCAAATGTTTGAAGGAAAACAGACGTGTTTTTTGCAAAGTGCCTACCTGTAGATTTTGGCCTGTAGCTCAGCCGCCACCTAGGGAAACCTACCAAACCTGTGCATTTCTGAAAACTAGAGTCCTAGGGGAATCCAAGATGGGGTGACTTGTGTGGCTCGGACCAGGTTCTGTTACCCAGAATCCATTGCAAACCTCAAAATTTGGCTAAAAAAACACATGTTCCTTACATTTCTGTGGCAGAAAGTTCTGGAATCTGAGAGGAACCACAAATTTCCTTCCACCCAGCGTTCCCTCATGTCTCCCGATAAAAATGATACCTCACTTGTGTGGGTAGGCCTAGCGCCCGCGACAGGAAACGCCCCAAAGCGCAACGTGGACACAGCCAAATTTTTGAAGGAAAACAGAGGTGTTTTTTGCAAAGTGCCTACCTGTAGATTTTGGCCTGTAGCTCAGCCGCCACCTAGGGAAACCTACCAAACCTGTGCATTTCTGAAAACTAGAGACCTAGGGGAATCCAAGATGGGGTGACTTGTGTGGCTCGGACCAGGTTCTGTTACCCAGAATCCTTTGCAAACCTCAAAATTTGGCTAAAAAAACACATGTTCCCCACATTTCTGTGTCAGAAAGTTCTGGAATCTGAGGAGCCACAAATTTCTTCCACCCAGCGTTCCCCCACGTCTCCTGATAAACATGATACTTCACTTTTGTGGGTAGGCCTAGCGCCCGCGACAGGAAACGCCCCAAAGCGCAACGTGGACACATCCAAATTTTTGAAGGAAAACAGAGGTGTTTTTTGCAAAGTGCCTACCTGTAGATTTTGGCTTGTAGCTCAGCCGCCACCTAGGGAAACCTACCAAACCTGTGCATTTCTGAAAACTAGAGACCTAGGGGAATCCAAGATGGGGTGACTTGTGTGGCTCGGACCAGGTTCTGTTACCCAGAATCCTTTGCAAACCTCAAAATTTGGCTAAAAAACACATGTTCCTCACATTTCTGTGGCAGAAAGTTGTGGAATCTGAGAGGAGCCACATATTTCCTTTCACCCAGCGTTCCCCCACGTCTCCCGATAAAAATGATACCTCACTTGTGTGGGTAGGCCTAGCGCCGGCGACAGGAAACGCCCCAAAGCGCAACGTGGACACAGCCAAATTTTTGAAGGAAAACAGAGGTGTTTTTTGCAAAGTGCCTACCTGTAGATTTTGGCCTGTAGCTCAGCAGCCACCTAGGGAAACCTACCAAACCTGTGCATTTCTGAAAACTAGAGACCTAGGGGAATCCAAGATGGGGTGACTTGTGTGGCTCGGACCACGTTCTGTTACCCAGAATCCATTGCAAACCTCAAAATTTCGCTAAAAAAACACATGTTCCTCACATTTCTGTGGCAGAAAGTTCTGGAATCTGAGAGGAGCCACAAATTTCCTTCCACCCAGCGTTCCCCCACGTCTCCCAATAAAAATGATACCTCACTTGTGTGGGTAGGCCTAGCACCCGCGACAGGAAACGGCCCAAAGCGCAACGTGGACACAGCCACATTTTTTAAGGAAAACAGAGGTGTTTTTTGCAAAGTGCCTACCTGTAGATTTTGGCTTGTAGCTCAGCCGCCACCTAGGGAAACCTACCAAACCTGTGCATTTCTGAAAACTAGAGACCTAGGGGAATCCAAGATGGGGTGACTTGTGTGGCTCGGACCAGGTTCTGTTACCCAGAATCCTTTGCAAACCTCAAAATGTGGCTAAAAAACACATGTTCCTCACATTTCTGTGGCAGAAAGTTGTGGAATCTGAGAGGAGCCACATATTTCCTTTCACCCAGAGTTCCCCCACGTCTCCCGATAAAAATGATACCTCACTTGTGTGGGTAGGCCTAGCGCCGGCGACAGGAAACGCCCCAAAGCGCAACGTGGACACAGCCAAATTTTTGAAGGAAAACAGAGGTGTTTTTTGCAAAGTGCCTACCTGTAGATTTTGGCCTGTAGCTCAGCAGCCACCTAGGGAAACCTACCAAACCTGTGCATTTCTGAAAACTAGAGACCTAGGGGAATCCAAGATGGGGTGACTTGTGTAGCTCGGACCACGTTCTGTTACCCAGAATCCATTCCAAACCTCAAAATTTGGCTAAAAAAACACATGTTCCTCACATTTCTGTGGCAGAAAGTTCTGGAATCTGAGAGGAGCCACAAATTTCCTTCCACCCAGCGTTCCCCCACGTCTCCCGATAAAAATGATACCTCACTTGTGTGGGTAGGCCTAGCGCCCGCGACAGGAAACGCCCCAAAGCGCAACGTGGGCACAGCCAAATGTTTGAAGGAAAACAGACGTGTTTTTTGCAAAGTGCCTACCTGTAGATTTTGGCCTGTAGCTCAGCCGCCACCTAGGGAAACCTACCAAACCTGTGCATTTCTGAAAACTAGAGTCCTAGGGGAATCCAAGATGGGGTGACTTGTGTGGCTCGGACCAGGTTCTGTTACCCAGAATCCATTGCAAACCTCAAAATTTGGCTAAAAAAACACATGTTCCTCACATTTCTGTGGCAGAAAGTTCTGGAATCTGAGAGGAGCCACAAATTTCCTTCCACCCAGCGTTCCCCCACGTCTCCCGATAAAAATGATACCTCACTTGTGTGGGTAGGCCTAGCCCCCGCGACAGGAAACGCCCCAAAGCGCAACGTGGACACAGCCACATTTTTGACGGAAAACAGAGGTGTTTTTTGCAAAGTGCCTACCTGTAGATTTTGGCCTGTAGCTCAGCCGCCACCTAGGGAAACCTACCAAACCTGTGCATTTCTGAAAACTAGAGACCTAGGGGAATCCAAGATGGGGTGACTTGTGTGGCTCGGACCAGGTTCTGTTACCCAGAATCCATTGCAAACCTCAAAATTTGGCTAAAAAAACACATGTTCCTCACATTTCTGTGGCAGAAAGTTCTGGAATCTGAGAGAAGCCACAAATTTCCTTCAACCCAGCGTTCCCCCACGTCTCCCGATAAAAATGATACCTCACTTGTGTGGGTAGGCCTAGCGCCCGCGACAGGAAACGCCCCAAAGCGCAACGTGGACACAGCCAAATTTTTGAAGGAAAACAGAGGTGTTTTTTGCAAAGTGCCTTCCTGTAGATTTTGGCTTGTAGCTCAGCCTCCACCTAGGAAAACCTACCAAACCTGTACATTTCTGAACACTAGAGACCTAGGGGAATCCAAGATGGGGTGACTTGTGTGGCTCGGACCAGGTTCTGTTACCCAGAATCCTTTGCAAACCTCAAAATTTGGCTAAAAAAACACATGTTCCTCACATTTCTGTGGCAGAAAGTTCTGGAATCTGAGAGGAGCCACAATTTTCCTTTCACCCAGCGTTCCCCCACGTCTCCCGATAAAAATGATACCTCACTTGTGTGGGTAGGCCTAGTGCCCGTGACAGGAAACGCCCCAAAGCGCACCGTGGACACAGCCAAATGTTTGAAGGAAAACAGACGTGTTTTTTGCAAAGTGCCTACCTGTAGATTTTGGCCTGTAGCTCAGCCGCCACCTAGGGAAACCTACCAAACCTGTGCATTTCTGAAAACTAGAGTCCTAGGGGAATCCAAGATGGGGTGACTTGTGTGGCTCGGACCAGGTTCTGTTACCCAGAATCCATTGCAAACCTCAAAATTTGGCTAAAAAAACACATGTTCCTTACATTTCTGTGGCAGAAAGTTCTGGAATCTGAGAGGAACCACAAATTTCCTTCCACCCAGCGTTCCCTCATGTCTCCCGATAAAAATGATACCTCACTTGTGTGGGTAGGCCTAGCGCCCGCGACAGGAAACGCCCCAAAGCGCAACGTGGACACAGCCAAATTTTTGAAGGAAAACAGAGGTGTTTTTTGCAAAGTGCCTACCTGTAGATTTTGGCCTGTAGCTCAGCCGCCACCTAGGGAAACCTACCAAACCTGTGCATTTCTGAAAACTAGAGACCTAGGGGAATCCAAGATGGGGTGACTTGTGTGGCTCGGACCAGGTTCTGTTACCCAGAATCCTTTGCAAACCTCAAAATTTGGCTAAAAAAACACATGTTCCTCACATTTCTGTGTCAGAAAGTTCTGGAATCTGAGGAGCCACAAATTTCTTCCACCCAGCGTTCCCCCACGTCTCCTGATAAACATGATACTTCACTTTTGTGGGTAGGCCTAGCGCCCGCGACAGGAAACGCCCCAAAGCGCAACGTGGACACATCCAAATTTTTGAAGGAAAACAGAGGTGTTTTTTGCAAAGTGCCTACCTGTAGATTTTGGCTTGTAGCTCAGCCGCCACCTAGGGAAACCTACCAAACCTGTGCATTTCTGAAAACTAGAGACCTAGGGGAATCCAAGATGGGGTGACTTGTGTGGCTCGGACCAGGTTCTGTTACCCAGAATCCTTTGCAAACCTCAAAATTTGGCTAAAAAACACATGTTCCTCACATTTCTGTGGCAGAAAGTTGTGGAATCTGAGAGGAGCCACATATTTCCTTTCACCCAGCGTTCCCCCACGTCTCCCGATAAAAATGATACCTCACTTGTGTGGGTAGGCCTAGCGCCGGCGACAGGAAACGCCCCAAAGCGCAACGTGGACACAGCCAAATTTTTGAAGGAAAACAGAGGTGTTTTTTGCAAAGTGCCTACCTGTAGATTTTGGCCTGTAGCTCAGCAGCCACCTAGGGAAACCTACCAAACCTGTGCATTTCTGAAAACTAGAGACCTAGGGGAATCCAAGATGGGGTGACTTGTGTGGCTCGGACCACGTTCTGTTACCCAGAATCCATTGCAAACCTCAAAATTTCGCTAAAAAAACACATGTTCCTCACATTTCTGTGGCAGAAAGTTCTGGAATCTGAGAGGAGCCACAAATTTCCTTCCACCCAGCGTTCCCCCACGTCTCCCAATAAAAATGATACCTCACTTGTGTGGGTAGGCCTAGCACCCGTGACAGGAAACGGCCCAAAGCGCAACGTGGACACAGCCAAATTTTTTAAGGAAAACAGAGGTGTTTTTTGCAAAGTGCCTACCTGTAGATTTTGGCTTGTAGCTCAGCCGCCACCTAGGGAAACCTACCAAACCTGTGCATTTCTGAAAACTAGAGACCTAGGGGAATCCAAGATGGGGTGACTTGTGTGGCTCGGACCAGGTTCTGTTACCCAGAATCCTTTGCAAACCTCAAAATGTGGCTAAAAAACACATGTTCCTCACATTTCTGTGGCAGAAAGTTGTGGAATCTGAGAGGAGCCACATATTTCCTTTCACCCAGAGTTCCCCCACGTCTCCCGATAAAAATGATACCTCACTTGTGTGGGTAGGCCTAGCGCCGGCGACAGGAAACGCCCCAAAGCGCAACGTGGACACAGCCAAATTTTTGAAGGAAAACAGAGGTGTTTTTTGCAAAGTGCCTACCTGTAGATTTTGGCCTGTAGCTCAGCAGCCACCTAGGGAAACCTACCAAACCTGTGCATTTCTGAAAACTAGAGACCTAGGGGAATCCAAGATGGGGTGACTTGTGTAGCTCGGACCACGTTCTGTTACCCAGAATCCATTCCAAACCTCAAAATTTGGCTAAAAAAACACATGTTCCTCACATTTCTGTGGCAGAAAGTTCTGGAATCTGAGAGGAGCCACAAATTTCCTTCCACCCAGCGTTCCCCCACGTCTCCCGATAAAAATGATACCTCACTTGTGTGGGTAGGCCTAGCGCCCGCGACAGGAAACGCCCCAAAGCGCAACGTGGGCACAGCCAAATGTTTGAAGGAAAACAGAGGTGTTTTTTGCAAAGTGCCTACCTGTAGATTTTGGCCTGTAGCTCAGACGCCACCTAGGGAAACCTACCAAACCTGTGCATTTCTGAAAACTAGAGCCCTAGGGGAATCCAAGATGGGGTGACTTGTGTGGCTCGGACCAGGTTCTGTTACCCAGAATCCATTGCAAACCTCAAAATTTGGCTAAAAAAACACATGTTCCTCACATTTCTGTGGCACAAAGTTCTGGAATCTAAGAGGAGCCACAAATTTCCTTCCACCCAGCGTTCCCCCACGTCTCCCGATAAAAATGATACTTCACTTGTGTGGGTAGGCCTAGCGCCCGCGACAGGAAACGCCCCAAAGCGCAACGTGGACAAAGCCAAATGTTTGAAGGAAAACAGACGTGTTTTTTGCAAAGTGCCTACCTGTAGATTTTGGCCTGTAGCTCAGCCGCCACCTAGGAAAACCTACCAAACCTGTGCATTTCTGAAAACTTGAGTCCTAGGGGAATCCAAGATGGGGTGACTTGTGTGGCTCGGACCAGGTTCTGTTACCCAGAATCCATTGCAAACCTCAAAATTTTGGCTAAAAAAACACATGTTCCTCACATTTCTGTGCCAAAAAGTTCTGGAATCTTAGAGGAGCCACAAATTTCCTTTCACCCAGCGTTCCCCCACGTCTCCCGATATAAATGATACCTCACTTGTGTGGGTAGGCCTAGCGCCCGCGACATGAAACGCCCCAAAGCGCAACGTGGGCACAGCCAAATTTTTTAAGGAAAACAGAGGTGTTTTTTGCAAAGTGCCTACCTGTAGATTTTGGCCTGTAGCTCAGCCGCCACCTAGGGAAACCTACCAAACCTGTGCATTTCTGAAAACTAGAGACCTAGGGGAATCCAAGATGGGGTGACTTGTGTGGCTCGGACCAGGTTCTGTTACCCAGAATCCATTGCAAACCTCAAAATTTGGCTAAAAAAACACATGTTCCTCACATTTCTGTGGCAGAAAGTTCTGGAATCTGAGAGGAGCCACAAATTTCCTTCCACCCAGCGTTCCCCCACGTCTCCCGATAAAAATGATACCTCACTTGTGTGGGTAGGCCTAGCGCCCGCAACAGGAAACGCCCCAAAGCGCAACGTGGACACAGCCAAATTTTTGAAGGAAAACAGAGGTGTTTTTTGCAAAGTGCCTACCTGTAGATTTTGGCTTGTAGCTCAGCCTCCACCTAGGAAAACCTACCAAACCTGTGCATTTCTGAAAACTAGAGACCTAGGGGAATCCAAGATGGGGTGACTTGTGTGGCTCGGACCAGGTTCTGTTACCCAGAATCCTTTGCAAACCTCAAAATTTGGCTAAAAAAACACATGTTCCTCACATTTCTGTGGCAGAAAGTTCTGGAATCTGAGAGGAGCCACAAATTTCCTTTCACCCAGCGTTCCCCCACGTCTCCCGATAAAAATGATACCTCACTTGTGTGGGTAGGCCTAGCGCCCGTGACAGGAAACGCCCCAAAGCGCACCGTGGACACAGCCAAATGTTTGAAGGAAAACAGAGGTGTTTTTTGCAAAGTGCCTACCTGTAGATTTTGGCCTGTAGCTCAGCCGCCACCTAGGGAAACCTACCAAACCTGTGCATTTCTGAAAACTAGAGTCCTAGGGGAATCCAAGATGGGGTGACTTGTGTGGCTCGGACCAGGTTCTGTTACCCAGAATCCATTGCAAGCCTCAAAATTTGGCTAAAAAAACACATGTTCCTTACATTTCTGTGGCAGAAAGTTCTGGAATCTGAGAGGAACCACAAATTTCCTTCCACCCAGCGTTCCCCCACGTCTCCCGATAAAAATGATACCTCACTTGTGTGGGTAGGCCTAGCGCCCGCGACAGGAAACGCCCCAAAGCGCAATGTGGACACAGCCAAATTTTCGAAGGAAAAAAAAGGTGTTTTTTGCAAAGTGCCTACCTGTAGATTTTGGCCTGTAGCTCAGCCGCCACCTAGGGAAACCTACCAAACCTGTGCATTTCTGAAAACTAGAGACCTAGGGGAATCCAAGATGGGGTGACTTGTGTGGCTCGGACCAGGTTCTGTTACCCAGAATCCTTTGCAAACCTCAAAATTTGGGTAAAAAAACACATGTTCCTCACATTTCTGTGTCAGAAAGTTCTGGAATCTGAGAGGAGCCACAAATTTCTTCCACCCAGCGTTCCCCCACGTCTCCCGATAAAAATGATACTTCACTTTTGTGGGTAGGCCTAGCGCCCGCGACAGGAAACGCCCCAAAGCGCAACGTGGACACATCCAAATTTTTGAAGGAAAACAGAGGTGTTTTTTGCAAAGTGCCTACCTGTAGATTTTGGCTTGTAGCTCAGCCGCCACCTAGGGAAACCTACCAAACCTGTGCATTTCTGAAAACTAGAGACCTAGGGGAATCCAAGATGGGGTGACTTGTGTGGCTCGGACCAGGTTCTGTTACCCAGAATCCTTTGCAAACCTCAAAATTTGGCTAAAAAAACACATGTTCCTCACATTTCTGTGGCAGAAAGTTCTGGAATCTGAGAGGAGCCACATATTTCCTTTCACCCAGCGTTCCCCCACGTCTCCCGATAAAAATGATACCTCACTTGTGTGGGTAGGCCTAGCGCCGGCGACAGGAAACGCCCCAAAGCGCAACGTGGACACAGCCAAATTTTTGAAGGAAAACAGAGGTGTTTTTTGCAAAGTGCTTACCTGTAGATTTTGGCCTGTAGCTCAGCAGCCACCTAGGGAAACCTACCAAACCTGTGCATTTCTGAAAACTAGAGACCTAGGGGAATCCAAGATGGGGTGACTTGTGTGGCTCGGACCACGTTCTGTTACCCAGAATCCATTGCAAACCTCAAAATTTGGCTAAAAAAACACATGTTCCTCACATTTCTGTGGCAGAAAGTTCTGGAATCTGAGAGGAGCCACAAATTTCCTTCCACCCAGCGTTCCCCCACGTCTCCCGATAAAAATGATACCTCACTTGTGTGGGTAGGCCTAGCGCCCGCGACAGGAAACGGCCCAAAGCACAACGTGGACACAGCCACATTTTTGAAGGAAAACAGAGGTGTTTTTTGCAAAGTGCCTACCTGTAGATTTTGGCTTGTAGCTCAGCCGCCACCTAGGGAAACCTACCAAACCTGTGCATTTCTGAAAACTAGAGACCTAGGGGAATCCAAGATGGGGTGACTTGTGTGGCTCGGACCAGGTTCTGTTACCCAGAATCCTTTGCAAACCTCTAAATTTGGCTAAAAAAACACATGTTCCTCACATTTCTGTGGCAGGAAGTTCTGGAATCTGAGAGGAGCCACAAATTTCCTTTCACCCAGCGTTCCCTCACGTCTCCCGATAAAAATGATACCTCACTTGTGTGGGTAGGCCTAGCGCCCGTGACAGGAAACGCCCCAAAGCGCAAAGTGGACACAGCCAAATGTTTGAAGGAAAACAGACGTGTTTTTTGCAAAGTGCCTACCTGTAGATTTTGGCCTGTAGCTCAGCCGCCACCTAGGGAAACCTACCAAACCTGTGCATTTCTGAAAACTAGAGTCCTAGGGGAATCCAAGATGGGGTGACTTGTATGGCTCGGACCAGGTTCTGTTACCCAGAATCCATTGCAAACCTCAAAATTTGGCTAAAAAAACACATGTTCCTCACATTTCTGTGGCAGAAAGTTCTGGAATCTGAGAGGAGCCACAAATTTCCTTCCACCCAGCGTTCCCCCACGTCTCCCGATAAAAATGATACCTCACTTTGTGTGGGTAGTCCTAGCCCCCGCGACAGGAAACGCCCCAAAGCGCAACGTGGACACAGCCACATTTTTGATGGAAAACAGAGGTGTTTTTTGCAAAGTGCCTACCTGTAGATTTTGGCCTGTAGCTCAGCCGCCACCTAGGGAAACCTACCAAACCTGTGCATTTCTGAAAACTAGAGACCTAGGGGAATCCAAGATGGGGTGACTTGTGTGGCTCGGACCAGGTTCTGTTACCCAGAATCCATTGCAAACCTCAAAATTTGGATAAAAAAACACATGTTCCTCAAATTTCTGTGGCAGAAAGTTCTGGAATCTGAGAGGAGCCACAAATTTCCTTCCACCCAGCGTTCCCCCACGTCTCCTGATAAAAATGATACCTCACTTGTGTGGGTAGGCCTAGCGCCCGCGACAGGAAACGCCCCAAAGCGCAACGTGGACACAGCCAAATTTTTGAAGGAAAACAGAGGTGTTTTTTGCAAAGTGCCTACCTGTAGATTTTGGCTTGTAGCTCAGCCTCCACCTAGGAAAACCTACCAAACCTGTGCATTTCTGAAAACTAGAGACCTAGGGGAATCCAAGATGGGGTGACTTGTGTGGCTCGGACCAGGTTCTGTTACCCAGAATCCTTTGCAAACCTCAAAATTTGGCTAAAAAAACACATGTTCCTCACATTTCTGTGGCAGAAAGTTCTGGAATCTGAGAGGAGCCACAAATTTCCTTTCACCCAGCGTTCCCCCACGTCTCCCGATAAAAATGATACCTCACTTGTGTGGGTAGGCCTAGCGCCCGTGACAGGAAACGCCCCAAAGCGCACCGTGGACACAGCCAAATGTTTGAAGGAAAACAGACGTGTTTTTTGCAAAGTGCCTACCTGTAGATTTTGGCCTGTAGCTCAGCCGCCACCTAGGGAAACCTACCAAACCTGTGCATTTCTGAAAACTAGAGTCCTAGGGGAATCCAAGATGGGGTGACTTGTGTGGCTCGGACCAGGTTCTGTTACCCAGAATCCATTGCAAGCCTCAAAATTTGGCTAAAAAAACACATGTTCCTTACATTTCTGTGGCAGAAAGTTCTGGAATCTGAGAGGAACCACAAATTTCCTTCCACCCAGCGTTCCCCCACGTCTCCCGATAAAAATGATACCTCACTTGTGTGGGTAGGCCTAGCGTCCGCGACAGGAAACGCCCCAAAGCGCAACGTGGACACAGCCAAATTTTTTAAGGAAAACAGAGGTGTTTTTTGCAAAGTGCCTACCTGTAGATTTTGGCCTGTAGCTCAGCCGCCACCTAGGGAAACCTACCAAACCTGTGCATTTCTGAAAACTAGAGACCTAGGGGAATCCAAGATGGGGTGACTTGTGTGGCTCGGACCAGGTTCTGTTACCCAGAATCCTTTGCAAACCTCAAAATTTGGGTAAAAAAACACATGTTCCTCACATTTCTGTGTCAGAAAGTTCTGGAATCTGAGAGGAGCCACAAATTTCTTCCACCCAGCGTTCCCCCACGTCTCCCGATAAAAATGATACTTCACTTTCGTGGGTAGGCCTAGCGCCCGCGACAGGAAACGCCCCAAAGCGCAACGTGGACACATCCAAATTTTTGAAGGAAAACAGAGGTGTTTTTTGCAAAGTGCCTACCTGTAGATTTTGGCTTGTAGCTCAGCCGCCACCTAGGGAAACCTACCAAACCTGTGCATTTCTGAAAACTAGAGACCTAGGGGAATACAAGATGGGGTGACTTGTGTGGCTCGGACCAGGTTCTGTTACCCAGAATCCTTTGCAAACCTCAAAATTTGGCTAAAAAAACACATGTTCCTCACATTTCTGTGGCAGAAAGTTCTGGAATCTGAGAGGAACCACATATTTCCTTTCACCCAGCGTTCCCCCACGTCTCCCGATAAAAATGATACCTCACTTTGTGTGGGTAGTCCTAGCCCCGGCGACAGGAAACGCCCCAAAGCGCAACGTGGACACAGCCACATTTTTGATGGAAAACAGAGGTGTTTTTTGCAAAGTGCCTACCTGTAGATTTTGGCCTGTAGCTCAGCCGCCACCTAGGGAAACCTACCAAACCTGTGCATTTCTGAAAACTAGAGACCTAGGGGAATCCAAGATGGGGTGACTTGTGTGGCTCGGACCAGGTTCTGTTACCCAGAATCCATTGCAAACCTCAAAATTTGGATAAAAAAACACATGTTCCTCAAATTTCTGTGGCAGAAAGTTCTGGAATCTGAGAGGAGCCACAAATTTCCTTCCACCCAGCGTTCCCCCACGTCTCCTGATAAAAATGATACCTCACTTGTGTGGGTAGGCCTAGCGCCGGCGACAGGAAACGCCCCAAAGCGCAACGTGGACACAGCCAAATTTTTTAAGGAAAACAGAGGTGTTTTTTGCAAAGTGCCTACCTGTAGATTTTGGCCTGTAGCTCAGCAGCCACCTAGGGAAACCTACCAAACCTGTGCATTTCTGAAAACTAGAGTCCTAGGGGAATCCAAGATGGGGTGACTTGTGTGGCTCGGACCAGGTTCTGTTACCCAGAATCCATTGCAAACCTCAAAATTTGGCTAAAAAAACACATGTTCCTCACATTTCTGTGGCAGAAAGTTCTGGAATCTGAGAGGAACCACAAATTTCCTTCCACCCAGCGTTCCCCCACGTCTCCCGATAAAAATGATACCTCACTTGTGTGGGTAGGCCTAGCGCCCGCGACAGGAAACGCCCCAAAGCGCAACGTGGACACAGCCAAATTTTTGAAGGAAAACAGAGGTGTTTTTTGCAAAGTGCCTACCTGTAGATTTTGGCCTGTAGCTCAGCCGCCACCTAGGGAAACCTACCAAACCTGTGCATTTCTGAAAACTAGAGACCTAGGGGAATCCAAGATGGGGTGACTTGTGTGGCTCGGACCAGGTTCTGTTACCCAGAATCCTTTGCAAATCTCAAAATTTGGCTAAAAAAACACATGTTCCTCACATTTCTGTGTCAGAAAGTTCTGGAATCTGAGAGGAGCCACAAATTTCTTCCACCCAGCGTTCCCCCATGTCTCCCGATAAAAATGATACTTCACTTTTGTGGGTAGGCCTAGCGCCCGCGACAGGAAACGCCCCAAAGCGCAACGTGGACACATCCAAATTTTTGAAGGAAAACAGAGGTGTTTTTTGCAAAGTGCCTACCTGTAGATTTTGGCTTGTAGCTCAGCCGCCACCTAGGGAAACCTACCAAACCTGTGCATTTCTGAAAACTAGAGACCTAGGGGAATCCAAGATGGGGTGACTTGTGTGGCTCGGACCAGGTTCTGTTACCCAGAATCCTTTGCAAACCTCAAAATTTGGCTAAAAAAACACATGTTCCTCACATTTCTGTGTCAGAAAGTTCTGGAATCTGAGAGGAGCCACAAATTTCTTTCACCCAGCGTTCCCCCACGTCTCCCGATAAAAATGATACCTCACTTGTGTGGGTAGGCCTAGCGCCGGCGACAGGAAACGCCCCAAAGCGCAACGTGGACACAGCCAAATTTTTGAAGGAAAACAGATGTGTTTTTTGCAAAGTGCTTACCTGTAGATTTTGGTCTGTAGCTCAGCAGCCACCTAGGGAAACATACCAAACCTGTGCATTTCTGAAAACTAGAGACCTAGGGGAATCCAAGATGGGGTGACTTGTGTGGCTCGGACCAGGTTCTGTTACCCAGAATCCATTGCAAACCTCAGAATTTGGCTAAAAAAACACATGTTCCTCACATTTCTGTGGCAGAAAGTTCTGGAATCTGAGAGGAACCACAAATTTCCTTCCACCCAGCGTTCCCCCACGTCTCCCGATAAAAATGATACCTCACTTGTGTGGGTAGGCCTAGCGCCCGCGACAGGAAACGCCCCAAAGCGCAACGTGGACACAGCCAAATTTTTGAAGGAAAACAGAGGTGTTTTTTGCAAAGTGCCTACCTGTAGATTTTGGCCTGTAGCTCAGCCGCCACCTAGGGAAACCTACCAAACCTGTGCATTTCTGAAAACTAGAGACCTAGGGGAATCCAAGATGGGGTGACTTGTGTGGCTCGGACCAGGTTCTGTTACCCAGAATCCTTTGCAAATCTCAAAATTTGGCTAAAAAAACACATGTTCCTCACATTTCTGTGTCAGAAAGTTCTGGAATCTGAGAGGAGCCACAAATTTCTTCCACCCAGCGTTCCCCCATGTCTCCCGATAAAAATGATACTTCACTTTTGTGGGTAGGCCTAGCGCCCGCGACAGGAAACGCCCCAAAGCGCAACGTGGACACATCCAAATTTTTGAAGGAAAACAGAGGTGTTTTTTGCAAAGTGCCTACCTGTAGATTTTGGCTTGTAGCTCAGCCGCCACCTAGGGAAACCTACCAAACCTGTGCATTTCTGAAAACTAGAGACCTAGGGGAATCCAAGATGGGGTGACTTGTGTGGCTCGGACCAGGTTCTGTTACCCAGAATCCTTTGCAAACCTCAAAATTTGGCTAAAAAAACACATGTTCCTCACATTTCTGTGTCAGAAAGTTCTGGAATCTGAGAGGAGCCACAAATTTCTTTCACCCAGCGTTCCCCCACGTCTCCCGATAAAAATGATACCTCACTTGTGTGGGTAGGCCTAGCGCCGGCGACAGGAAACGCCCCAAAGCGCAACGTGGACACAGCCAAATTTTTGAAGGAAAACAGATGTGTTTTTTGCAAAGTGCTTACCTGTAGATTTTGGTCTGTAGCTCAGCAGCCACCTAGGGAAACATACCAAACCTGTGCATTTCTGAAAACTAGAGACCTAGGGGAATCCAAGATGGGGTGACTTGTGTGGCTCGGACCAGGTTCTGTTACCCAGAATCCATTGCAAACCTCAGAATTTGGCTAAAAAAACACATGTTCCTCACATTTCTGAGGCAGAAAGTTCTGGAATCTGAGAGGAGCCACAAATTTCCTTCCACCCAGCGTTCCCCCACGTCTCCCGATAAAAATGATACCTCACTTGTGTGGGTAGGCCTAGTGCCCGCGACAGGAAACGGCCCAAAGCGCAACGTGGACACAGCCAAATTTTTGAAGGAAAACAGAGGTGTTTTTTGCAAAGTTCCTACCTGTAGATTTTGGCTTGTAGCTCAGCCGCCACCTGGGGAAACCTACCAAACCTGTGCATTTCTGAAAACTAGAGACCTAGGGGAATCGAAGATGGGGTGACTTATATGGCTCGGACCAGGTTCTGTTACCCAGAATCCTTTGCAAACCTCAAAATTTTGGCTAAAAAAACACATGTTCCTCACATTTCTGTGGCAGAAAGTTCTGGAATCTTAGAGGAGCCACAAATTTCCTTTTACCCAGCGTTCCCCCACGTCTCCCGATAAAAATGATACCTCACTTGTGTGGGTAGGCCTAGCGCCCGCGACAGGAAACGCCCCAAAGCGCAGCGTGGGCAGAGCCAAATTTTTGAAGGAAAACAGAGGTGTTTTTTGCAAAGTGCCTACCTGTAGATTTTGGCCTGTAGCTCAGCCGCCACCTAGGGAAACCTACCAAACCTGTGCATTTCTGAAAACTAGAGACCTAGGGGAATCCAAGATGGGGTGACTTGTGTGGCTCGGACCAGGTTCTGTTACCCAGAATCCTTTGCAAATCTCAAAATTTGGCTAAAAAAACACATGTTCCTCACATTTCTGTGTCAGAAAGTTCTGGAATCTGAGAGGAGCCACAAATTTCTTCCACCCAGCGTTCCCCCACGTCTCCCGATAAAAATGATACTTCACTTTTGTGGGTAGGCCTAGCGCCCGCGACAGGAAACGCCCCAAAGCGCAACGTGGACACATCCAAATTTTTGAAGGAAAACAGAGGTGTTTTTTGCAAAGTGCCTACCTGTAGATTTTGGCTTGTAGCTCAGCCGCCACCTAGGGAAACCTACCAAACCTGTGCATTTCTGAAAACTAGAGACCTAGGGGAATCGAAGATGGGGTGACTTGTGTGGCTCGGACCAGGTTCTGTTACCCAGAATCCTTTGCAAACCTCAAAATTTGGCTAAAAAAACACATGTTCCTCACATTTCTGTGTCAGAAAGTTCTGGAATCTGAGAGGAGCCACAAATTTCTTTCACCCAGCGTTCCCCCACGTCTCCCGATAAAAATGATACCTCACTTGTGTGGGTAGGCCTAGCGCCGGCGACAGGAAACGCCCCAAAGCGCAACGTGGACACAGCCAAATTTTTGAAGGAAAACAGATGTGTTTTTTGCAAAGTGCTTACCTGTAGATTTTGGTCTGTAGCTCAGCAGCCACCTAGGGAAACATACCGAACCTGTGCATTTCTGAAAACTAGAGACCTAGGGGAATCCAAGATGGGGTGACTTGTGTGGCTCGGACCACGTTCTGTTACCCAGAATCCATTGCAAACCTCAGAATTTGGCTAAAAAAACACATGTTCCTCACATTTCTGAGGCAGAAAGTTCTGGAATCTGAGAGGAGCCACAAATGTCCTTCCACCCAGCGTTCCCCCACGTCTCCCGATAAAAATGATACCTCACTTGTGTGGGTAGGCCTAGCGCCCGCGACAGGAAACGGCCCAAAGCGCAACGTGGACACAGCCAAATTTTTGAAGGAAAACAGAGGTGTTTTTTGCAAAGTGCCTACCTGTAGATTTTGGCTTGTAGCTCAGCCGCCACCTAGGGAAACCTACCAAACCTGTGCATTTCTGAAAACTAGAGACCTAGGGGAATCCAAGATGGGGTGACTTATATGGCTCGGACCAGGTTCTGTTACCCAGAATCCTTTGCAAACCTCAAAATTTTGGCAAAAAAAACACATGTTCCTCACATTTCTGTGGCAGAAAGTTCTGGAATCTTAGAGGAGCCACAAATTTCCTTTCACCCAGCGTTCCCCCACGTCTCCCGATAAAAATGATACCTCACTTGTGTGGGTAGGCCTAGCGCCCGCGACAGGAAACGCCCCAAAGCGCAGCGTGGGCAGAGCCAAATTTTTGAAGGAAAACAGAGTTTTTTTTTGCAAAGTGCCTACCTGTAGATTTTGGCCTCTAGCTCAGACGCCACCTAGGGAAACCTACCAAACCTGTGCATTTCTGAAAACTAGAGACCTAGGGGAATCCAAGATGGGGTGACTTGTGTGGCTCGGACCAGGTTCTGTTACCCAGAATCCATTGCAAACCTCAAAATTTGGCTAAAAAAACACATGTTCCTCACATTTCTGTGGCACAAAGTTCTGGAATCTAAGAGGAGCCACAAATTTCCTTCCACCCAGCGTTCCCCCATGTCTCCCGATAAAATTATACCTCACTTGTGTGGGTAGGCCTAGCGCCCGCGACAGGAAACGCCCCAAAGCGCAACGTGGACACAGCCAAATGTTTGAAGGAAAACAGACGTGTTTTTTGCAAAGTGCCTACCTGTAGATTTTGGCCTGTAGCTCAGCCGCCACCTAGGGAAACCTACCAAACCTGTGCATTTCTGAAAACTAGAGTCCTAGGGGAATCCAAGATGGGGTGACTTGTGTGGCTCGGACCAGGTTCTGTTACCCAGAATCCATTGCAAACCTCAAAATTTGGCTAAAAAAACACATGTTCCTCACATTTCTGTGGCAGAAAGTTCTGGAATCTGAGAGGAGCCACAAATTTCCTTCCACCCAGCGTTCCCCCACGTCTCCCGATAAAAATGATACCTCACTTGTGTGGGTAGGCCTAGCCCCCGCGACAGGAAACGCCCCAAAGCGCAACGTGGACACAGCCACATTTTTGACGGAAAACAGAGGTGTTTTTTGCAAAGTGCCTACCTGTAGATTTTGGCCTGTAGCTCAGCCGCCACCTAGGGAAACCTACCAAACCTGTGCATTTCTGAAAACTAGAGACCTAGGGGAATCCAAGATGGGGTGACTTGTGTGGCTCGGACCAGGTTCTGTTACCCAGAATCCATTGCAAACCTCAAAATTTGGCTAAAAAAACACATGTTCCTCACATTTCTGTGGCAGAAAGTTCTGGAATCTGAGAGAAGCCACAAATTTCCTTCAACCCAGCGTTCCCCCACGTCTCCCGATAAAAATGATACCTCACTTGTGTGGGTAGGCCTAGCGCCCGCGACAGGAAACGCCCCAAAGCGCAACGTGGACACAGCCAAATTTTTGAAGGAAAACAGAGGTGTTTTTTGCAAAGTGCCTTCCTGTAGATTTTGGCTTGTAGCTCAGCCTCCACCTAGGAAAACCTACCAAACCTGTACATTTCTGAACACTAGAGACCTAGGGGAATCCAAGATGGGGTGACTTGTGTGGCTCGGACCAGGTTCTGTTACCCAGAATCCTTTGCAAACCTCAAAATTTGGCTAAAAAAACACATGTTCCTCACATTTCTGTGGCAGAAAGTTCTGGAATCTGAGAGGAGCCACAATTTTCCTTTCACCCAGCGTTCCCCCACGTCTCCCGATAAAAATGATACCTCACTTGTGTGGGTAGGCCTAGTGCCCGTGACAGGAAACGCCCCAAAGCGCACCGTGGACACAGCCAAATGTTTGAAGGAAAACAGACGTGTTTTTTGCAAAGTGCCTACCTGTAGATTTTGGCCTGTAGCTCAGCCGCCACCTAGGGAAACCTACCAAACCTGTGCATTTCTGAAAACTAGAGTCCTAGGGGAATCCAAGATGGGGTGACTTGTGTGGCTCGGACCAGGTTCTGTTACCCAGAATCCATTGCAAACCTCAAAATTTGGCTAAAAAAACACATGTTCCTTACATTTCTGTGGCAGAAAGTTCTGGAATCTGAGAGGAACCACAAATTTCCTTCCACCCAGCGTTCCCTCATGTCTCCCGATAAAAATGATACCTCACTTGTGTGGGTAGGCCTAGCGCCCGCGACAGGAAACGCCCCAAAGCGCAACGTGGACACAGCCAAATTTTTGAAGGAAAACAGAGGTGTTTTTTGCAAAGTGCCTACCTGTAGATTTTGGCCTGTAGCTCAGCCGCCACCTAGGGAAACCTACCAAACCTGTGCATTTCTGAAAACTAGAGACCTAGGGGAATCCAAGATGGGGTGACTTGTGTGGCTCGGACCAGGTTCTGTTACCCAGAATCCTTTGCAAACCTCAAAATTTGGCTAAAAAAACACATGTTCCTCACATTTCTGTGTCAGAAAGTTCTGGAATCTGAGGAGCCACAAATTTCTTCCACCCAGCGTTCCCCCACGTCTCCTGATAAACATGATACTTCACTTTTGTGGGTAGGCCTAGCGCCCGCGACAGGAAACGCCCCAAAGCGCAACGTGGACACATCCAAATTTTTGAAGGAAAACAGAGGTGTTTTTTGCAAAGTGCCTACCTGTAGATTTTGGCTTGTAGCTCAGCCGCCACCTAGGGAAACCTACCAAACCTGTGCATTTCTGAAAACTAGAGACCTAGGGGAATCCAAGATGGGGTGACTTGTGTGGCTCGGACCAGGTTCTGTTACCCAGAATCCTTTGCAAACCTCAAAATTTGGCTAAAAAACACATGTTCCTCACATTTCTGTGGCAGAAAGTTGTGGAATCTGAGAGGAGCCACATATTTCCTTTCACCCAGCGTTCCCCCACGTCTCCCGATAAAAATGATACCTCACTTGTGTGGGTAGGCCTAGCGCCGGCGACAGGAAACGCCCCAAAGCGCAACGTGGACACAGCCAAATTTTTGAAGGAAAACAGAGGTGTTTTTTGCAAAGTGCCTACCTGTAGATTTTGGCCTGTAGCTCAGCAGCCACCTAGGGAAACCTACCAAACCTGTGCATTTCTGAAAACTAGAGACCTAGGGGAATCCAAGATGGGGTGACTTGTGTGGCTCGGACCACGTTCTGTTACCCAGAATCCATTGCAAACCTCAAAATTTCGCTAAAAAAACACATGTTCCTCACATTTCTGTGGCAGAAAGTTCTGGAATCTGAGAGGAGCCACAAATTTCCTTCCACCCAGCGTTCCCCCACGTCTCCCAATAAAAATGATACCTCACTTGTGTGGGTAGGCCTAGCACCCGCGACAGGAAACGGCCCAAAGCGCAACGTGGACACAGCCAAATTTTTTAAGGAAAACAGAGGTGTTTTTTGCAAAGTGCCTACCTGTAGATTTTGGCTTGTAGCTCAGCCGCCACCTAGGGAAACCTACCAAACCTGTGCATTTCTGAAAACTAGAGACCTAGGGGAATCCAAGATGGGGTGACTTGTGTGGCTCGGACCAGGTTCTGTTACCCAGAATCCTTTGCAAACCTCAAAATGTGGCTAAAAAACACATGTTCCTCACATTTCTGTGGCAGAAAGTTGTGGAATCTGAGAGGAGCCACATATTTCCTTTCACCCAGAGTTCCCCCACGTCTCCCGATAAAAATGATACCTCACTTGTGTGGGTAGGCCTAGCGCCGGCGACAGGAAACGCCCCAAAGCGCAACGTGGACACAGCCAAATTTTTGAAGGAAAACAGAGGTGTTTTTTGCAAAGTGCCTACCTGTAGATTTTGGCCTGTAGCTCAGCAGCCACCTAGGGAAACCTACCAAACCTGTGCATTTCTGAAAACTAGAGACCTAGGGGAATCCAAGATGGGGTGACTTGTGTAGCTCGGACCACGTTCTGTTACCCAGAATCCATTCCAAACCTCAAAATTTGGCTAAAAAAACACATGTTCCTCACATTTCTGTGGCAGAAAGTTCTGGAATCTGAGAGGAGCCACAAATTTCCTTCCACCCAGCGTTCCCCCACGTCTCCCGATAAAAATGATACCTCACTTGTGTGGGTAGGCCTAGCGCCCGCGACAGGAAACGCCCCAAAGCGCAACGTGGGCACAGCCAAATGTTTGAAGGAAAACAGAGGTGTTTTTTGCAAAGTGCCTACCTGTAGATTTTGGCCTGTAGCTCAGACGCCACCTAGGGAAACCTACCAAACCTGTGCATTTCTGAAAACTAGAGCCCTAGGGGAATCCAAGATGGGGTGACTTGTGTGGCTCGGACCAGGTTCTGTTACCCAGAATCCATTGCAAACCTCAAAATTTGGCTAAAAAAACACATGTTCCTCACATTTCTGTGGCACAAAGTTCTGGAATCTAAGAGGAGCCACAAATTTCCTTCCACCCAGCGTTCCCCCACGTCTCCCGATAAAAATGATACTTCACTTGTGTGGGTAGGCCTAGCGCCCGCGACAGGAAACGCCCCAAAGCGCAACGTGGACAAAGCCAAATGTTTGAAGGAAAACAGACGTGTTTTTTGCAAAGTGCCTACCTGTAGATTTTGGCCTGTAGCTCAGCCGCCACCTAGGAAAACCTACCAAACCTGTGCATTTCTGAAAACTTGAGTCCTAGGGGAATCCAAGATGGGGTGACTTGTGTGGCTCGGACCAGGTTCTGTTACCCAGAATCCATTGCAAACCTCAAAATTTTGGCTAAAAAAACACATGTTCCTCACATTTCTGTGCCAAAAAGTTCTGGAATCTTAGAGGAGCCACAAATTTCCTTTCACCCAGCGTTCCCCCACGTCTCCCGATATAAATGATACCTCACTTGTGTGGGTAGGCCTAGCGCCCGCGACATGAAACGCCCCAAAGCGCAACGTGGGCACAGCCAAATTTTTTAAGGAAAACAGAGGTGTTTTTTGCAAAGTGCCTACCTGTAGATTTTGGCCTGTAGCTCAGCAGCCACCTAGGGAAACCTACCAAACATGTGCATTTCTGAAAACTAGAGCCCTAGGGGAATCCAAGATGGGGTGACTTGTGTGGCTCGGACCAGGTTCTGTTACCCAGAATCCATTGCAAACCTCAAAATTTGGCTAAAAAAACACATGTTCCTCACATTTCTGTGGCACAAAGTTCTGGAATCTAAGAGGAGCCACAAATTTCCTTCAACCCAGCGTTCCCCCACGTCTCCCGATAAAAATGATGCCTCACTTGTGTGGGTAGGCCTAGCGCCCGCGACAGGAAACGCCCCAAAGCGCAACGTGGACAAAGCCAAATGTTTGAAGGAAAACAGACGGGTTTTTTGCAAAGTGCCTACCTGTAGATTTTGGCCTGTAGCTCAGCCGCCACCTAGGAAAACCTACCAAACCTGTGCATTTCTGAAAACTAGAGTCCTAGGGGAATCCAAGATGGGGTGACTTGTGTGGCTCGGACCAGGTTCTGTTACCCAGAATCCATTGCAAACCTCAAAATTTGGCTAAAAAAACACATGTTCCTCACATTTCTGTGGCAGAAAGTTCTGGAATCTGAGAGGAGCCACAAATTTGCTTCCACCCAGCGTTTCCCCACGTCTGCCGATAAAAATGATACCTCACTTGTGTGGGTAGGCCTAGCGCCCGCGACAGGAAAGGCCCCAAAGCGCAACGTGGACACAGCCAAATTTTTGAAGGAAAACAGAGGTGTTTTTTGCAAAGTGCCTACCTGTAGATTTTGGCCTGTAGCTCAGCCGCCACCTAGGGAAACCTACCAAACCTGTGCATTTCTGAAAACTAGAGACCTAGGGGAATCCAAGATGGGGTGACTTGTGTGGCTCGGACCAGGTTCTGTTACCCAGAATCCATTGCAAACCTCAAAATTTGGCTAAAAAAACACATGTTCCTCACATTTCTGTGGCAGAAAGTTCTGGAATCTGAGAGGAGCCACAAATTTCCTTCCACCCAGCGTTCCCCCACGTCTCCCGATAAAAATGATACCTCACTTGTGTGGGTAGGCCTAGCGCCCGCGACAGGAAACGCCCCAAAGCGCAACGTGGACACAGCCAAATTTTTGAAGGAAAACAGAGGTGTTTTTTGCAAAGTGCCTACCTGTAGATTTTGGCCTGTAGCTCAGCCGCCACCTAGGGAAACCGACCAAACCTGTGCATTTCTGAAAACTAGACACCTAGGGGAATCCAAGATGGGGTGACTTGTGTGGCTCGGACCAGGTTCTGTTACCCAGAATCCATTGCAAACCTCAAAATTTTGGCTAAAAAAACACATGTTCCTCACATTTCTGTGCCAAAAAGTTCTGGAATCTTAGAGGAGCCACAAATTTCCTTTCACCCAGCGTTCCCCCACGTCTCCCGATAAAAAATGATACCTCACTTGTGTGGGTAGGCCTAGCGCCCGCGACAGGAAACGCCCCAAAGCGCAACGTGGACAAAGCCAAATGTTTGAAGGAAAACAGACGTGTTTTTTGCAAAGTGCCTACCTGTAGATTTTGGCCTGTAGCTCAGCCGCCACCTAGGAAAACCTACCAAACCTGTGCATTTCTGAAAACTAGAGTCCTAGGGGAATCCAAGATGGGGTGACTTGTGTGGCTCGGACCAGGTTCTGTTACCCAGAATCCATTGCAAACCTCAAAATTTGGCTAAAAAAACACATGTTCCTCACATTTCTGTGGCAGAAAGTTCTGGAATCTGTGAGGAGCCACAAATTTCCTTCCACCCAGCGTTCCCCCACGTCTGCTGATAAAAATGATACCTCACTTGTGTGGGTAGGCCTAGCGCCCGCGACAGGAAAGGCCCCAAAGCGCAACGTGGGCACAGCCAAATTTTTGAAGGAAAACAGAGGTGTTTTTTGCAAAGTGCCTACCTGTAGATTTTGGCCTGTAGCTCAGACGCCACCTAGGGAAACCTACCAAACCTGTGCATTTCTGAAAACTAGAGCCCTAGGGGAATCCAAGATGGGGTGACTTGTGTGGCTCGGACCAGGTTCTGTTACCCAGAATCCATTGCAAACCTCAAAATTTGGCTAAAAAAACACATGTTCCTCACATTTCTGTGGCACAAAGTTCTGGAATCTAAGAGGAGCCACAAATTTCCTTCCACCCAGCGTTCCCCCACGTCTCCCGATAAAAATGATACCTCACTTGTGTGGGTAGGCCTAGCGCCCGCGACAGGAAACGCCCCAAAGCGCAACGTGGACAAAGCCAAATGTTTGAAGGAAAACAGACGTGTTTTTTGCAAAGTGCCTACCTGTAGATTTTGGCCTGTAGCTCAGCCGCCACCTAGGAAAACCTACCAAACCTGTGCATTTCTGAAAACTAGAGTCCTAGGGGAGTCCAAGATGGGGTGACTTGTGTGGCTCGGACCAGGTTCTGTTACCCAGAATCCATTGCAAACCTCAAAATTTGGCTAAAAAAACACATGTTCCTCACATTTCTGTGGCAGAAAGTTCTGGAATCTGTGAGGAGCCACAAATTTCCTTCCACCCAGCGTTCCCCCACGTCTGCTGATAAAAATGATACCTCACTTGTGTGGGTAGGCCTAGCGCCCGCGACAGGAAAGGCCCCAAAGCGCAACGTGGACACAGACAAATTTTTGAAGGAAAACAGAGGTGTTTTTTGCAAAGTGCCTACCTGTAGATTTTGGCCTGTAGCTCAGCCGCCACCTAGGGAAACCTACCAAACCTGTGCATTTCTGAAAACTAGACACCTAGGGGAATCCAAGATGGGGTGACTTGTGTGGCTCGGACCAGGTTCTGTTACCCAGAATCCTTTGCAAACCTCAAAATGTGGCTAAAAAAACACATGTTCCTCACATTTCTGTGGCAGAAAGTTCTGGAATCTGAGAGGAGCCACAAATTTCCTTTCACCCAGCGTTCCCCCACGTCTCCCGATAAAAATGATACCTCACGTGTGTGGGTAGGCCTAGCGCCCGCGACAGGAAACGCCCCAAAGCGCACCGTGGACACAGCCAAATGTTTGAAGGAAAACAGACGTGTTTTTTGCAAAGTGCCTACCTGTAGATTTTGGCCTGTAGCTCAGCCGCCACCTAGGGAAACCTACCAAACCTGTGCATTTCTGAAAACTAGAGTCCTAGGGGAATCCAAGATGGGGTGACTTGTGTGGCTCGGACCAGGTTCTGTTACCCAGAATCCATTGCAAACCTCAAAATTTGGCTAAAAAAACACATGTTCCTCACATTTCTGTGGCAGAAAGTTCTGGAATCTGAGAGGAACCACAAATTTCCTTCCACCCAGCGTTCCCCCACGTTTCCCGATAAAAATGATACCTCACTTGTGTGGGTAGGCCTAGCGCCCGCGACAGGAAACGCCCCAAAGCGCAACGTGGACACAGCCAAATTTTTGAAGGAAAACAGAGGTGTTTTTTGCAAAGTGCCTACCTGTAGATTTTGGCATGTAGCTCAGCCGCCACCTAGGGAAACCTACCAAACCTGTGCATTTCTGAAAACTAGAGACCTAGGGGAATCCAAGATGGGGTGACTTGTGTGGCTCGGACCAGGTTCTGTTATCCAGAATCCTTTGCAAACCTCAAAATTTGGCTAAAAAAACACATGTTCCTCACATTTCTGTGGCAGAAAGTTCTGGAATCTGAGAGAAGCCACAAATTTCCTTTCACCCAGCGTTCCCCCACGTCTCCCGATAAAAATGATACCTCACTTGTGTGGGTAGGCCTAGCGCCCGTGACAGGAAACGCCTCAAAGCGCAATGTGGACACAGCCAAATTTTTGAAGGAAAACAGAGGTGTTTTTTGCAAAGTGCCTACCTGTAGATTTTGGCCTGTAGCTCAGCCGCCACCTAGGGAAACCTACCAAACCTGTGCATTTCTGAAAACTAGATACCTAGGGGAATTCAAGATGGGGTGACTTGTGTGGCTCGGACCAGGTTCTGTTACCCAGAATCCATTGCAAACCTCAAAACTTGGCTAAAAAAACACATGTTCCTCACATTTCTGTGGCAGAAAGTTCTGGAATCTGAGAGGAGCCACAAATTTCCTTCCACCCAGCATTCCCCCACGTCTCCCGATAAAAATGATGCCTCACTTGTGTGGGTAGGCCTAGCGCCCGCGACAGGAAACGCCCCAAAGCGCAACGTGGACACAGCCAAATTTTTGAAGGAAAACAGAAGTGTTTTTTGCAAAGTGCCTACCTGTAGATTTTGGCTTGTAGCTCAGCCACCACCTAGGGAAACCTACCAAACCTGTGCATTTCTGAAAACTAGAGACCTAGGGGAATCCAAGATGGGGTGACTTGTGTGGCTCGGACCAGGTTCTGTTACCCAGAATCCATTGCAAACCTCAAAATTTGGCTAAAAAAACACATGTTCCTCACATTTCTGTGGCAGAAAGTTCTGGAATCTGAGAGGAGCCACAAATTTCCTTCCACCCAGCGTTCCCCCACGTCTGCTGATAAAAATGATACCTCACTTGTGTGGGTAGGCCTAGCGCCCGCGACAGGAAAAGCCCCAAAGCGCAACGTGGACACTGCCAAATTTTTGAAGGAAAACAGAGGTGTTTTTTGCAAAGTGCCTACCTGTAGATTTTGGCCTGTAGCTCAGCCGCCACCTAGGGAAACCTACCAAACCTGTGCATTTCTGAAAACTAGAGACCTAGGGGAATCCAAGATGGGGTGACTTGTGTGGCTCGGACCAGGTTCTGTTACCCAGAATCCATTGTAAACCTCAAAATTTGGCTAAAAAAACACATGTTCCTCACATTTCTGTGGCAGAAAGTTCTGGAATCTGAGAGGAGCCACAAATTTCCTTTCACCCAGTGTTCCCCCACGTCTCCCGATAAAAATGATACCTCACTTGTGTGGGTAGGCCTAGCGCCCGCGACAGGAAACGCCCCAAAGCGCACCGTGGACACAGCCAAATGTTTGAAGGAAAACAGACGTGTTTTTTGCAAAGTGCCTACCTGTAGATTTTGGACTGTAGCTCAGCCGCCACCTAGGGAAACCTACCAAACCTGTGCATTTCTGAAAACTAGAGTCCTAGGGGAATCCAAGATGGGGTGACTTGTGTGGCTCGGACCAGGTTCTGTTACCCAGAATCCATTGCAAACCTCAAAATTTGGCTAAAAAAACACATGTTCCTCACATTTCTGTGGCAGAAAGTTCTGGAATCTGAGAGGAACCACAAATTTCCTTCCACCCAGCGTTCCCCCACGTTTCCCGATAAAAATGATACCTCACTTGTGTGGGTAGGCCTAGCGCCCGCGACAGGAAACGCCCCAAAGCGCAACGTGGACACAGCCAAATTTTTGAAGGAAAACAGAGGTGTTTTTTGCAAAGTGCCTACCTGTAGATTTTGGCCTGTAGCTCAGCCGCCACCTAGGGAAACCTACCAAACCTGTGCATTTCTGAAAACTAGAGACCTAGGGGAATCCAAGATGGGGTGACTTGTGTGGCTCGGACCAGGTTCTGTTACCCAGAATCCTTTGCAAACCTCAAAATTTGGCTAAAAAAACACATGTTCCTCACATTTCTGTGGCAGAAAGTTCTGGAATCTGAGAGAAGCCACAAATTTCCTTTCACCCAGCGTTCCGCCACGTCTCCCGATAAAAATGATACCTCACTTGTGTGGGTAGGCCTAGCGCCCGTGACAGGAAACGCCTCAAAGCGCAATGTGGACACAGCCAAATTTTTGAAGGAAAACAGAGGTGTTTTTTGCAAAGTGCCTACCTGTAGATTTTGGCCTGTAGCTCAGCCGCCACCTAGGGAAACCTATCAAACCTGTGCATTTCTGAAAACTATATACCTAGGGGAATTCAAGATGGGGTGACTTGTGTGGCTCGGACCAGGTTCTGTTACCCAGAATCCATTGCAAACCTCAAAACTTGGCTAAAAAAACACATGTTCCTCACATTTCTGTGGCAGAAAGTTCTGGAATCTGAGAGGAGCCACAAATTTCCTTCCACCCAGCATTCCCCCACGTCTCCCGATAAAAATGATGCCTCACTTGTGTGGGTAGGCCTAGCGCCCGCGACAGGAAACGCCCCAAAGCGCAACGTGGACACAGCCAAATTTTTGAAGGAAAACAAAAGTGTTTTTTGCAAAGTGCCTACCTGTAGATTTTGGCTTGTAGCTCAGCCACCACCTAGGGAAACCTACCAAACCTGTGCATTTCTGAAAACTAGAGACCTAGGGGAATCCAAGAAGGGGTGACTTGTGTGGCTCGGACCAGGTTCTGTTACCCAGAATCCATTGCAAACCTCAAAATTTGGCTAAAAAAACACATGTTCCTCACATTTCTGTGGCAGAAAGTTCTGGAATCTGAGAGGAGCCACAAATTTCCTTCCACCCAGCGTTTCCCCACGTCTCCCGATAAAAATGATACCTCACTTGTGTGGGTAGGCCTCGCGCCCGCGACAGGAAACGCCCCAAAGCGCAACATGGACACAGCCAAATTTTTGAAGGAAAACAGAGGTGTTTTTTGCAAAGGGCCTACCTGTAGATTTTGGCCTGTAGCTCAGCCGCCACCTAGGGAAACCTACCAAACCTGTGCATTTCTGAAAACTAGAGACCTAGGGGAATCCAAGATGGGGTGACTTGTGTGGCTCGGACCAGGTTCTGTTACCCAGAATCCATTGCAAACCTCAAAATTTGGCTAAAAAAACACATGTTCCTCACATTTCTGTGGCAGAAAGTTCTGGAATCTGAGAGGAGCCACAAATTCCCTTCCACCCAGCATTCCCCCACGTCTCCCGATAAAAATGATGCCTCACTTGTGTGGGTAGGCCTAGCGCCCGCGACAGGAAACGCCCCAAAGCGCAACGTGGACACAGCCAAATTTTTGAAGGAAAACAGAAGTGTTTTTTGCAAAGTGCCTACCTGTAGATTTTGGCTTGTAGCTCAGCCACCACCTAGGGAAACCTACCAAACCTGTGCATTTCTGAAAACTAGAGACCTAGGGGAATCCAAGATGGGGTGACTTGTGTGGCTCGGACCAGGTTCTGTTACCCAGAATCCATTGCAAACCTCAAAATTTGGCTAAAAAAACACATGTTCCTCACATTTCTGTGGCAGAAAGTTCTGGAATCTGAGAGGAGCCACAAATTTCCTTCCACCCAGCGTTCCCCCACGTCTCCCGATAAAAATGATACCTCACTTGTGTGGGTAGGCCTCGCGCCCGCGACAGGAAATGCCCCAAAGCGCAACATGGACACAGCCAAATTTTTGAAGGAAAACAGAGGTGTTTTTTGCAAAGGGCCTACCTGTAGATTTTGGCCTGTAGCTCAGCCGCCACCTAGGGAAACCTACCAAACCTGTGCATTTCTGAAAACTAGAGACCTAGGGGAATCCAAGATGGGGTGACTTGTGTGGCTCGGACCAGGTTCTGTTACCCAGAATCCATTGCAAACCTCAAAATTTGGCTAAAAAAACACATGTTCCTCACATTTCTGTGGCAGAAAGTTCTGGAATCTGAGAGGAGCCACAAATTTCCTTCCACCCAGCATTGCCCCACGTCTCCCGATAAAAATGATACCTCACTTGTGTGGGTAGCCCTAGCGCCCGCGACAGGAAACGCCCCAAAGCTCAACGTGGACACAGCCAATTTTTGAAGGAAAACAGAGGTGTTTTTTGCAAAGTGCCTACCTGTAGATTTTGGCTTGTAGCTCAGCCACCACCTAGGGAAACCTACCAAACCTGTGCATTTCTGAAAACTAGAGACCTAGAGGAATCCAAGATGGGGTGACTTGTGTGGCTCGGACCAGGTTCTGTTACCCAGAATCCATTGCAAACCTCAAAATTTGGCTAAAAAAACACATGTTCCTCACATTTCTGTGGCAGAAAGTTCTGGAATCTGAGAGGAGCCACAAATTTCCTTCCACCCAGCGTTCCCCCACGTCTCCCGATAAAAATGATACCTCACTTGTGTGGGTAGGCCTCGCGCCCGCGACAGGAAACGCCCCAAAGCGCAACATGGACACAGCCAAATTTTTGAAGGAAAACAGAGGTGTTTTTTGCAAAGGGCCTACCTGTAGATTTTGGCCTGTAGCTCAGCCGCCACCTAGGGAAACCTACCAAACCTGTGCATTTCTGAAAACTAGAGACCTAGGGGAATCCAAGATGGGGTGACTTGTGTGGCTTGGACCAGGTTCTGTTACCCAGAATCCATTGCAAACCTCAAAATTTGGCTAAAAAAACACATGTTCCTCACATTTCTGTGGCAGAAAGTTCTGGAATCTGAGAGGAGCCACAAATTTCCTTCCACCCAGCATTGCCCCACGTCTCCCGATAAAAATGATACCTCACTTGTGTGGGTAGGCCTAGCGCCCGCGACAGGAAACGCCCCAAAGCTCAACGTGGACACAGCCAATTTTTGAAGGAAAACAGAGGTGTTTTTTGCAAAGTGCCTACCTGTAGATTTTGGCCTGTAGCTCAGCCGCCACCTAGGGAAACCTACCAAACCTGTGCATTTCTGAAAACTAGAGACCTAGGGGAATCCAAGATGGTGTGACTTGTGTGGCTCGGACTAGGTTCTGTTACCCAGAATCCATTGCAAACCTCAAAATTTGGCTAAAAAAACACATGTTCCTCACATTTCTGTGGCAGAAAGTTCTGGAA
This sequence comes from Pleurodeles waltl, assembly GCF_031143425.1. Lineage (NCBI taxonomy): Eukaryota > Metazoa > Chordata > Amphibia > Caudata > Salamandridae > Pleurodeles > Pleurodeles waltl. The sequence continues at coordinate 248,438,973 of NC_090436.1, forward strand.
TCTGAGAGGAGCCACAAAGTTCCTTCCACCCAGCATTCCCCCACGTCTCCCGATAAATATGATACCTCACTTGTGTGGGTAGGCCTAGCGCCCGTGACAGGAAATGCCCCAAAGCGCAACGTGGACACAGCCAAATTTTTGAAGGAAAACAGAGGTGTTTTTTGCAAAGTGCCTACCTGTAGATTTTGGCCTGTAGCTCAGCCGCCACCTAGGGAAACCTACCAAACCTGTGCATTTCTGAAAACTAGAGACCTAGGGGAATCCAAGATGGGGTGACTTGTGTGGCTCGGACCAGGTTCTGTTACCCAGAATCCTTTGCAAACCTCAAAATTTGGCTAAAAAACACATGTTCCTCACATTTCTGTGGCAGAAAGTTCTGGAATCTGAGAGGAGCCACAAATTTCCTTCCACCCAGCGTTCCCCCACGTCTCCCGATAAAAATGATACCTCACTTGTGTGGGTAGGCCTCGCGCCCGCGACAGGAAACGCCCCAAAGCGCAACATGGACACAGCCAAATTTTTGAAGGAAAACAGAGGTGTTTTTTGCAAAGGGCCTACCTGTAGATTTTGGCCTGTAGCTCAGCCGCCACCTAGGGAAACCTACCAAACCTGTGCATTTCTGAAAACTAGAGACCTAGGGGAATCCAAGATGGGGTGACTTGTGTGGCTCGGACCAGGTTCTGTTACCCAGAATCCATTGCAAACCTCAAAATTTGGCTAAAAAAACACATGTTCCTCACATTTCTGTGGCAGAAAGTTCTGGAATCTGAGAGGAGCCACAAATTTCCTTCCACCCAGCATTGCCCCACGTCTCCCGATAAAAATGATACCTCACTTGTGTGGGTAGGCCTAGCGCCCGCGACAGGAAACGCCCCAAAGCTCAACGTGGACACAGCCAATTTTTGAAGGAAAACAGAGGTGTTTTTTGCAAAGTGCCTACCTGTAGATTTTGGCTTGTAGCTCAGCCACCACCTAGGGAAACCTACCAAACCTGTGCATTTCTGAAAACTAGAGACCTAGGGGAATCCAAGATGGGGTGACTTGTGTGGCTCGGACCAGGTTCTGTTACCCAGAATCCATTGCAAACCTCAAAATTTGGCTAAAAAACACATGTTCCTCACATTTCTGTGGCAGAAAGTTCTGGAATCTGAGAGGAGCCACAAATTTCCTTCCACCCAGCGTTCCCCCACATCTCCCGATAAAAATGATACCTCACTTGTGTGGGTAGGCCTCGCGCCCGCGACAGGAAACGCCCCAAAGCGCAACATGGACACAGCCAAATTTTTGAAGGAAAACAGAGGTGTTTTTTGCAAAGGGCCTACCTGTAGATTTTGGCCTGTAGCTCAGCCGCCACCTAGGGAAACCTACCAAACCTGTGCATTTCTGAAAACTAGAGACCTAGGGGAATCCAAGATGGGGTGACTTGTGTGGCTCGGACCAGGTTCTGTTACCCAGAATCCATTGCAAACCTCAAAATTTGGCTAAAAAAACACATGTTCCTCACATTTCTGTGGCAGAAAGTTCTGGAATCTGAGAGGAGCCACAAATTTCCTTCCACCCAGCATTGCCCCACGTCTCCCGATAAAAATGATACCTCACTTGTGTGGGTAGGCCTAGCGCCCGCGACAGGAAACGCCCCAAAGCTCAACGTGGACACAGCCAATTTTTGAAGGAAAACAGAGGTGTTTTTTGCAAAGTGCCTACCTGTAGATTTTGGCCTGTAGCTCAGCCGCCACCTAGGGAAACCTACCAAACCTGTGCATTTCTGAAAACTAGAGACCTAGGGGAATCCAAGATGGGGTGACTTGTGTGGCTCGGACTAGGTTCTGTTACCCAGAATCCATTGCAAACCTCAAAATTTGGCTAAAAAAACACATGTTCCTCACATTTCTGTGGCAGAAAGTTCTGGAATCTGAGAGGAGCCACAAAGTTCCTTCCACCCAGCATTCCCCCACGTCTCCCGATAAATATGATACCTCACTTGTGTGGGTAGGCCTAGCGCCCGTGACAGGAAATGCCCCAAAGCGCAACGTGGACACAGCCAAATTTTTGAAGGAAAACAGAGGTGTTTTTTGCAAAGTGCCTACCTGTAGATTTTGGCCTGTAGCTCAGCCGCCACCTAGGGAAACCTACCAAACCTGTGCATTTCTGAAAACTAGAGACCTAGGGGAATCCAAGATGGGGTGACTTGTGTGGCTCGGACCAGGTTCTGTTACCCAGAATCCTTTGCAAACCTCAAAATTTGGCTAAAAAACACATGTTCCTCACATTTCTGTGGCAGAATGTTCTGGAATCTGAGAGGAGCCACAAATTTCCTTCCACCCAGCGTTCCCCCACGTCTCCCGATAAAAATGATACCTCACTTGTGTGGGTAGGCGTAGCGCCCGCGACAGGAAACGCCCCAAAGCGCAACGTGGACACATCCAAATTTTTGAAGGAAAACAGAGGTGTTTTTTGCAAAGTGCCTACCTGTAGATTTTGGCCTGTAGCTCAGCCGCCACCTAGGGAAACCTACCAAACCAGTGCATTTCTGAAAACTAGAGACCTAGGGGAATCCAAGATGGGGTGACTTGTGTGGCTCAGACCAGGTTCTGTTACCCAGAATCCTTTGCAAACCTCAAAATTTGGCTAAAAAAACACATGTTCCTCACATTTCTGTGGCAGAAAGGTCTGGAATCTGAGAGGAGCCACAAATTTCCTTCCACTCAGCGTTCCCCCACGTCTCCCGATAAAAATGATACCTCACTTGTGTGGGTAGGCCTAGCGCCCGCGACAGGAAACGTCCCAAAGCGCAACGTGGACACAGCCACATTTTTGAAGGAAAACAGAGGTGTTTTTTGCAAAGTGCCTACCTGTAGATTTTGGCTTGTAGCTCAGCCGCCACCTAGGGAAACCTACCAAACCTGTGCATTTCTGAAAACTAGAGACCTAGGGGAATCCAAGATGGGGTGACTTGTGTGGCTCGGACCAGGTTCTGTTACCCAGAATCCTTTGCAAACCTCAAAATTTGGCTAAAAAAACACATGTTCCTCACATTTCTGTGGCAGATCGTTCTGGAATCTGAGAGGAGCCACAAATTTCCTTTCACCCAGCGTTCCCCCACGTCTCCCGATAAAAATGATACCTCACTTGTGTGGGTAGGCCTAGCGCCCGCGACATGAAACGCCCCAAAGCGCACCGTGGACACAGCCAAATTTTTGAAGGAAAACAGAGGTGTTTTTTGCAAAGTGCCTACCTGTAGATTTTGGCCTGTAGCTCAGCCGCCACCTAGGGAAACCTACCAAACCTGTGCATTTCTGAAAACTAGAGACCTAGGGGAATCCAAGATGGGGTGACTTGTGTGGCTTGGACCAGGTTCTGTTACCCAGAATCCATTGCAAACCTCAAAATTTGGCAAAAAAACACATGTTCCTCACATTTCTGTGGCAGAAAGTTCTGGAATCTGAGAGGAGCCACAAATTTCCTTCCACCCAGCGTTCCCCCACGTCTCCCGATAAAAATGATACCTCACTTGTGTGGGTAGGCCTAGCGCCCGCAACAGGAAACGCCCCAAAGCGCAACGTGGACACAGCCAAATTTTTGAAGGAAAACAAACATGTTTTTTGCAAAGTGCCTACCTGCAGATTTTGGCCTGTAGCTCAGCCGCCACCTAGGGAAACCTACCAAACCTGTGCATTTCTGAAAACTAGAGACCTAGGGGAATCCAACATGGGGTGACTTGTGTGGCAAGCCACACCTCCCTGGACTCCTTGGGGTGTCTAGTTTTAAAAAATGTCTGGGTTTGGTAGGTTTCCCTAGATGAAGGCCGCACACAGGACCAAAAACATAGGTGCCCTCTCCCCCCCAAACACAGGTAGTTTTGTAATATATCGTTTTGATGTGCCCACATACGTCCATGATGTGCCAAACACTAAAATTTTGAAAAGAAACACACTTAGGTTATGTGAAAAAGACCCCTCACCCACCAACCAAGTTGGTGGCATGCTTCATCATCGGGGTCCCCTCTGAGGCACCTAGCGTATCACAGGTGTGCTGCGACGCCTGATTACAGCAGAGTAGGTTTTGTCATTTTTACCACACATACAGGTCGGATTTGGCACGAGGGTGAGTGATGGTTCAGTGGATCAAATTTTACTAACAAGAGCTTTCACAAAAATGAAATGCACTGTTAGTAACTGAAAGGCAAAAAACTGAACCAATGACTCACAGCTCGTGAGCTGTAAAGCCGCGACAAGGCACCAACCGCTTTACAGTCCATTCACCCAACTTTCATACATGACACCCACAAGGCCATTCACACCGCCAGCCACGGGCCAAGCACATTACAACACTCACATTGACAGACAGCGCCACTCAAGGGCCCATCAAATCAAATCAAATCAAATCATTAACATTTATAAAGCGCGCTACTCACCCGTGCGGGTCTCAAGGCGCTAGGGGGGAAAGGGGGGGTTATCGCTGCTCGAACAGCCAAGTCTTTAGGAGTCTCCGGAAAGCGGAGTGGTCCTGGGTGGTCCTGAGGCTGGTGGGGAGGGAGTTCCAGGTCTTGGCCGCCAGGAAGGAGAAAGATCTCCCACCCGCCGTGGAGCGGCGGGTGCGAGGGACGGCAGCAAGTGCGAGGCCAGCGGAGCGGAGGGGGCGGGTGGGGACGTAGAAGCTGAGGCGTCTGTTGAGGTATTCCGGTCCCTTGTTGTGGAGGGCTTTGTGTGCGTGGGTGAGAAGACGGAAGGTGATCCTTTTGCTGACTGGGAGCCAATGCAGGTGTCTCAGGTGTGCGGAGATGTGGCTGTTGCGGGGTACGTCGAGGATGAGGCGGGCCGAGGCGTTTTGGATGCGTTGCAGGCGGTTTTGGAGTTTGGCTGTGGTCCCGGCATAGAGGGTGTTGCCGTAGTCCAGGCGGCTCGTGACGAGGGCGTGGGTCACGGTTTTTCTGGTGTCGGCGGGGATCCAGCGGAAGATCTTACGGAGCATGCGGAGAGTGAGGAAGCAGGCGGAGGACACGGCGTTGACTTGCTTGGTCATGGTGAGAAGAGGGTCCAAGATGAAGCCGAGGTTGCGGGCGTGGTCTGCGGGGGTCGGTGCGGTGCCGAGGGCCGTGGGCCACCAGGAGTCGTCCCAGGCGGACGGGGTGTTGCCGAGGATGAGGACTTCCGTTTTTTCAGAGTTCAGCTTTAGGCGGCTGAGCCTCATCCAATCTGCGACGTCCTTCATACCCTCTTGTAGGTTGGTCTTGGCGCTGGCGGGGTCCTTGGTGAGGGAGAGTACAAGTTGGGTGTCGTCGGCGTAGGAGGTGATGATGATGTCGTGCTTGCGTACGATGTCGGCGAGGGGGCTCATGTAGACATTGAAGAGTGTCGGGCTGAGCGATGAGCCTTGAGGTACGCCGCAGATGATCTTGGTGGGTTCTGAGCGAAACGGAGGGAGGTAAACTCTTTGGGAGCGGTTAGCGAGGAAGGAGGCGATCCAGTCCAGGGCCTGGCCTTGGATCCCGGTGGAGCGTAGGCGGGTGATTAGGGTGCGGTGACAGACGGTGTCAAAGGCAGCCGAGAGGTCGAGGAGAATGAGGGCGACTGTTTCACCGTTGTCCATCAGGGTTCTGATGTCGTCTGTGACTGAGATGAGGGCGGTTTCCGTGCTGTGGTTGGTTCGGAATCCGGTTTGTGAAGGGTCGAGCAGGTTGTTGTCTTCCAGGAAGGTGGTCAGCTGTTTGTTGACGGTCTTTTCTATTACCTTGGCTGGGAAAGGTAGAAGAGAGATGGGGCGGAAGTTTTTCAGGTCGCTTGGGTCAGCCGTAGGTTTCTTTAGTAGGGCGTTGACTTCAGCGTGCTTCCAGCATTCGGGGAAGGTAGCAGAAGAAAAAGAAGAGTTGATGACGGTCTGGAGGTGCGGGGCGATGATGTCGTCGGCTTTGTTAAAGATGAAGTGCGGGCAGGGGTCCGAAGGGGCGCCGGAGTGGATAGAGTTCATGATGGATTTGGTTTCTTCCGTGTTGATGTGGGTCCAGTTGTTGAGGGTGATGTCCGGGGAAGCGGGTTCAGTGGTGTATGGTTGGGTCTGGTGTCCGAAGCTGTCGTGGAGGTCGCTGATCTTGCGATGGAAGAAAGTGGCGAGGGATTCTCACAAATCCTGTGAGGGCGTGACGGCGTTGGCGCTGGCGCTGGGGTTGGAGAACTCTTTGACGATGCTGAAGAGTTCTCTGCTGTTGTGGCTGTTTTTGTCTAGTCTGTCGGTGAAAAAGTTCCTTTTGGCAGTGCGGATCAGGTGGTGGTGTTCGCGTGTAGCGTTCTTGAGGGCGGTCATGTTGTCAGCGGTGTGGTCCTTGCGCCAGGCCTTCTCAAGGGCACGACAAGTTTTCTTTGATTCTTTGAGGGTGTCAGAGAACCAGAGAGGTTTTTTGGTGTTGGTCTGTCGATGTCCATCACTTACATACGCCCACATGCCTGATACAACAATCACACCAGCTGATGGGAGTGTGTGGACTGGTGTTTGGCTGGCAGTGTGTTGCAGTAGCCAACAGCAAGTCAATATGTACACTCTCAGCCAAGCCTGACTCCACACACAATGGCATCATTTTTTTTTTTTTTTTTTTTAAACAGAGGAACCCCTAACTAAGTAGAAAGAATTACAAAACTACAAACACAAAAGCTCTAACTAAGAACATGACAGAAATGCTAACCATGAAACTAAACACATGAAAATACAAAACAGACATGAGTTTACACTCATGGTTGTTCCCAGAAATTCTTCTGGGTGTGGTAATTCTTAAAACAAGCACCGACACACAGCCCAGGCTTTGAAGGACAATCTGGGCAGTACATTCGAGTCTCCCTCCGGATACCTCTTCGAAAACACACACTACATTTCTTAGCTGGAAAGTCTTTTTTGGGTATGGGAGGAATGTGCTCAGCAAAGTGGCGATCTTTCAATCTAGCCACATCCTCCACCACTGCTTCTCTAGGAACTCTGGCCTGTTCCACCACAATAAGGCTCTCTATCACTGACTCCTGAAATTTCACAAATGTCATCTTTGACTCTGGAGACCTATCCCTAAACACAATAAAAGCATTGAAGGTTGCTAAGTGGAAGAGGTGAAGTGCTAACTTCTTATACCAAACGTAAGACTTACGAATAGCAGTATAAGGTTCCAACCTCTGGTCAACTCTATCTACACCTCCCATGTGCTTATTATAATCTAAAATGCACACAGGTTTGCGCACTTCCGCAACCTGGCCCCAAACAGTCACAGGGGAAGTACTCTCATCATGGATGGTACTTAGCATGTAGACATCCCTCTTGTCTGAAAATGTCAAAGCTAGCAGCTCCTCGTTCCGCAAGGCACAGCACTGTCCTCTCTCAAGTTTTTTACAGACAAGCTCCCTTGGATAGCCTTTCCGGTTAGAACGGATTGTGCCACAAGCAACTGTGTCCACTCTAAACAATTCCTTGAACAATTGCACACCAGTGTAGAAGTTATCTACATACAAATGGTGACCTTTGTTGAACAGTCGTCTACCAAGATCCCACACAATTTTCTCAGTAACTCCAAAAGTGGGAGGACAACCAGGGGGGTCAATATTAGAATCCCTACCAGTGTACACACGGAAACTATACACATATCCTGTCCTACTTTCAGACAGCATATACAATTTAATTCCATATGGTGCCCTTTTGCTAGGAATGTACTGCCTAAAAACCAAACGACCCTTGAAGAGGACCAAAGACTCGTCCACACTTAACTCTTTGCCTGGAACATAGACCTCCGAAAACCGATCTACAAAATGATCAAGGACAGGCCTAATCTTAAAAAGACGGTCAGAATCAGGGTGATCTCGTGGCAAGGCTAGTGCATTGTCAACAAAATGCAGCATCCTAAGAAGAAGCAAATACCGATTACGACTCATGGTCGCTGGAAATATAGCTGTTGCCATCAAGGGACTAGTAGACCAATAAGAAGCCAGTGACGGCTTCCTTATCAACCCCATCAAAAAAGTCAAACCCAAAAACTTTTTTACCTCCTCCAAATTTGTGGGAATCCACTGGGCAGCTCTAGAGTGTGGCCGAAGTCTAGCAGCGTTGTCCCTCAAATGCTGCTCCGCATACAAATTAGTCTGCTCAACAATCTCTTCCAAAAACATATCATCCATGAATAACTCAAAGAAATTGATAGGCATAAAGTTCTCTGTATTGGCGTTACACCCCGGGAGACCAGTAAAGGCAGGCAATTCTGGCTGCTCCATGTTTGGGGCAACCCAGACATCAGGTCTTATAACGGGAAACCTTTAAGCCCCAGGTTGCTGCACTATTGGCACATCAATGTCCTCTTCTAAAACAGGCCCTTCATCTGCACTGAGTGTGGCTTCATCATCAGAAGATTCCCCTCCAAAAGAAACATCACTGCCAGAATCTCTGACTTCCTCCTCTGCCTCAGATGCAGAGTCCGTCTCATAGTCATGATCAGACTGTGACTCAAAAAGCATACCAACCACCTGCTGAGCGGTCATCCTGCGGCTAGCCATGATCTCTCCTGCTAAAATTAACTGGACAAATTCACCACCAACAACCAGCACTGTGTAAGACAAGTAACAAAGTGTAGCTTTGTTAGTAAGAGTTATAAACTCAAAAACTATACCGCTCACTTGCCTGAAAAAGCTTGATTCACCAGCAACTACACAGCAATCACCAATGATATCCCACTAAAAATAAAGAAAGAAAGGCAAATTAGAAATAAGACAAAACAAATATCATTGTGCACAAACCTAAGGACAATTTCACACACAATCCTGCATTTAGTAGACCCCCTACAGACATGTCATTCATGCATGGCAACAATACTCCTTTGGAGTAAATTGTTTTTACTTACCTAAAACATGCAACTGTGCAAACTGCAGGTCAACCACCGCCAAAACCGCAAGGAGCCACAGCAAATAAAGCAAAAGCTTTGAACTATAACAAAAAGGAGGAAAACATTTTTTATCACAAATGCAAAGACTTCTTCAGTTGACAAACACCCCACCATCAAACATTTAGAAATTGGTGCCTAAGTGGATTCTGCCATAGGGGCAGATGGGCCTACTACAAAAATAGGCCTGTCTGCCCCAAGGAAGCCAGAAAATACCTTTAGTAGTGTGTCCCCATGGAGAGCGACCCTTGCCAAAGGGGACAGCCCTAAAAAAAAAAAAAAAAAAAAACACACACAACACTATCCCTGGTGCCTAAGTGGCTTCTGCCCCCCTTGGGGGCAGGTGGGCCTAAGAAAATAGGCCCATCTGCCCCCAGGAGGTGTAGAAATGGCCAACAGGTCAATGCCCCCCTTGGGGGGGCGCCCGTGACCAAGGGGACACCCCCCCACAAAAATAAAAAAAATAAAAAAAATAAAAAAAATCCCAGGCGTTCTAGTGGTTTCTGCCCCCCTTGGGGGCAGACCAGCCTAAAAATAATAGGCTGATCTGTCTCCAAGGGGTGCAGAAATGGCCTGGGTACATGTGCCCCCAAAGTGGGGGGGCGACCCTTGCCCAAGGCCCCCCCATCCACTAACACACACACACTATCCCTGGTGTCTACGTGGCTTCTGCCCCCCTTGGGGGCAGGTGGGTTTAAAAAAATAGGCCCATCTGCCCCCAGGGGGTGTAGAAACGGCCAACAGGTCAATGCCCCCCTTGGGGGGGCGCCCCGTGACCAAGGGGACGCCCCCCCCCACAAAAATAAACAAATAAAAAAAAATCCCTGGCGTTCTAGTGGTTTCTGCCCCCCTTGGGGGCAGACCAGCTTAAAAATAATAGGCTGATCTGTCTCCAAGGGGTGCAGAAATGGCCTGGGTACATGTGCCCCCAAAATGGGGGGCAACCCTTGCCCAAGGCCCCCCCCATCCACTAACACACACACACACTATCCCTGGTGTCTACGTGGCTTCTGCCCCCCTTGGGGGCAGGTGGGCCTAACAAAATAGGCCCATCTGCCCCCAGGGGGTGTAGAAATGGCCAACAGGTCAATGCCCCCCTTGGGGGGGCACCCCGTGACCAAGGGGACGCACCCCCACAAAAATAAACAAATAAAAAAAAATCCCTGGCGTTCTAGTGGTTTCTGCCCCCCTTGGGGGCAGACCAGCCTAAAAATAATAGGCTGATCTGTCTCCAAGGGGTGCAGAAATGGCCTGGGTACATGTGCCACCAAAACGGGGGCCGACCCTTGCCCAAGGCCCCCCCCATCCACTAACACACACACACACACACACTATCCCTGGTGTCTAAGTGGCTTCTGCCCCCCTTGGGGGCAGGTGGGCCTAACAAAATAGGCCCATCTGCCCCCAGGGGGTGTAGAAATGGCCAACAGGTCAATGCCCCCCTTGGGGGGGCACCCCGTGAACAAGGGGACGCACCTCCACAAAAATAAAAAAAAATAAAAAAATCCCTGGCGTTCTAGTGGTTTCTGCCCCCCTTGGGGGCAGACCAGCCTAAAAATAATAGGCTGATCTGTCTCCAAGGGGTGCAGAAATGACCTGGGTACATGTGCCCCCAAAATGGGGGGCGACCCTTGCCCAAGGCCCCCCCCATCCACTAACACACACACACACACACACACACACACACTATCCCTGGTGTCTAAGTGGCTTCTGCCCCCCTTGGGGGCAGGTGGGCCTAACAAAATAGGCCCATCTGCCCCCATGGGGTGTAGAAATGGCCAACAGGTCAATGCCCCCCTTGGGGGGGCGCCCCGTGACCAAGGGGACGCCCCCCCCACAAAAATAAACAAATAAAAATAAATCCCTGGCGTTCTAGTGGTTTCTGCCCCCCTTGGGGGCAGACCAGCCTAAAAATAATAGGCTGATCTGTCTCCAAGGGGTGCAGAAATGGCCTGGGTACATGTGCCCCCAAAGTGGGGGGCGACCCTTGCCCAAGGTCCCCCCCCATCCACTAACACACACACACACACACACTATCCCTGGTGTCTAAGTGGCTTCTGCCCCCCTTGGGGGCAGGTGGGCCTACAAAAATAGGCCCATCTGCCCCCAGGGGGGGCAGAAATGGCCGACAGGTCAATGCCCCCCTTGGGGGGGGCGCCCCGTGCCCAAGGGGACGCCCCCCACAAAAATAAACACATAAAAAGAAATCCCTGGCGTTCTAGTGGTTTCTGCCCCCGTTGGGGCAGATCAGCCTAAAAATAAGAGGCTGATCTGCCATCAAGGGGGGCAGAAATGGCCCTAAAAGACATGCCCCCCAAAGGGGAGCGACCCTTGCCCAAGGGGGCGCCCCCCCATCCACTACACACACAATCCCTGGTGCCTAAGTGGCTTCTGCCCCCCTTGGGGGCAGATGGACCTAAAAAAAATAGGCCGATTTGCCCCCAAGGGGGGCAGAAAAGGCCAACAGTTCTCTGCCCCCTTGGGGGGGGCGCCCCTTGCCCAAGGGGGCACCCCCCCACATAAATACACATAAAAATAAAAAACCCTGGTGATCTAGTGTTTTCTGCCCCCCTTGGGGGCAGATTTGGCTAAAACGTAGCCAATCTGCCCTCAAGGGGGGCAGAAATGGCCCTAAAAGACATGCCCCCCAAAGGGGAGCAACCCTTGCCCAAGGGGGCGCCCCCCCATCCACTACACACACAATCCCTGGTGCCTAAGTGGCTTCTGCCCCCTTTGGGGGCAGATGGACCTAAAAAAAATAGGCCGATCTGCCCCCAAGGGGGGCAGAAAAGGCCAACAGTTCTCTGCCCCCTTGGGGGCAGACCAGCCTAAAAATAATAGGCACCCCCCCACACATAAATGCACATAAAAATATAAATCCATGGTGATCTAGTGTTTTCTGCCCCCCTTGGGGGCAGATCTAGCTAAAAAGTAGCCAATCTGCCCCCAAGGGGGGCAGAAATGGCCTAAGTAATTGCCCCCTAAAGGGGAGCGACCCTTCCCCGCAAGCCAAAATCGCAAAATAAATTTAAAAAAAAACAATCCCTGGTGTCTAGTGGGCATTCCTGCTGCCCGATCGCAATGCGATCGGGCAGCAGGAATGCTCAAAGAGACACCGGGGGAAAGGAAAAGCCTTTCCTTTCCCCCGGTGCCTCTTTAGCCCAAACCCCCCACCCACCGGGAAGAGGAACTCACCTCTTCACTCCACGCCGCACAGGAAGCAAATGGCTTCCTGTGCGGCATATCCCCATAATGAAGTCAGCGCGCGATTGCGCGCTGACGTCATTATGGGGGGGGGTGGTGGGGGGGTCGGGGGTGGAAGGGGAAGGGCTTCCCCTTCCATCCTTGACTTTGGGGGGTGGGGGGAAGCACACAGAGGGAGCGAGAGCGCTCCCTCTGGGCTGTGTGCCGAGGACGTAGTGGTTACGTCCTCGGCACAGCAGCACTGTGCCGCAGGACGTAACCACTACGTCCGCGGCACAGAAGGGGTTAAAACGGCAATAATTTATAAAATTTAACTTTCATAGTCAAGTACTACTAATGTACTTTATTATAATCCTATACTATTCTATAGTATTATCAGCATCAGTGATATTATGAGTGTTACTATTGTTATTATTGTTGATGTTTTTGTTGCTTTATTGTAGCTCGTGCTAACAACAACAACAATAATAATAGTGCTCTGTAATGCTGTCTTTCCTGTGTGCTTCTCCCTGCCCTCCTCCATAATGAGCTTGTTCTTGTGTGCTTTTTCCTGTGTTGCTTTCTTCCCTGTGTTCTTTTCCCACAGCTCCATGTTGCTTTCTCACTCATCCATTTTCTTTTCCTGGCCCCATCAATGCCCACCCATGCACTTGATGTTGTTTCTCCCCCCGCCCAGTGTTGCTTCCTCCCTCTGTCCACAGGTTGCTTCCGCGCACATTGTTAATTCAGCTACTCATGTTACTTCCACCCTGCTTAAAAAAATACCTTTCCACATTTCTGTTTATTTAAAAAAAGAAAGAAAATTGAGAGTTGTGTCATTTTGTAGGAGCACATATGTGTGGTGCCTATGGCTACAAAATGACATGAGCGGCTGTGTCATATACTTTTTAAAAATTCTACCGAAGCAATACTGCACAGTACCGGGGATCTGAACAGTATCGCTAAAAACCATTGTCAAAGCTAACACCTCCCATAAGAGAGACTAGATTCTGCAACACACTAATCCACTAGACATCTCCAACATATGCCACTCCACTCGAACACTCTATGCTACTCCACAATACTCAAATGTACAACACTCTGCTCCACTATATACCATTCCACTGTCCTACACTATGCCACTCTACACCACTCCACTCTCTCCCACTCCACTCTCACAACCTACTTCATGGTACACCACTCTACTCTACAACATTCTATTCCAATATAAACAACACTGTTTATGCCACTCAACCCTGCACCACTCCACAACTCTAAATAGCACTAAACAAAACATGAGAATACACTCTAACACTCTACTCCACTCAACTCAAAGCCCTCTCACTATACAACATGTTACTCCATACATTACACTCCACAACAATAGAAGCAACTTCATAACACACCATACCACTCAACTCTACACCACTCTGCATCACGCCACTTCATAACATTACACTCTACTCAACTGTACAATACTTCACTGCACGTCCTTTTACATCAATAGCTTAAAGCCATACTGAAAAACAGCCACACTAATGTACACCATGGCTAAAAGATATTGGCAAAGCCATAGGCGAGACCAATTTGCCATGCCAATGCTTGTTTAAATTATTGGGGAGAGGGATATGCAGCACCCACAATGCACACTATTGGGGGCCAAAGAGAGAGCCCAAAGGACTCCTGACCCCACCGGCACACTCCATTGGACCTTTCCTGGGTGCAGCAGGAGCCAGGATTGCTCCCACCCAGTAGAAACTGCTGTTTCTCCATGCTCATGGCGGGCTGGAACATTCTGAGTTTCTCTGAGCTCAAGAGTGTAAGGAGAGCAACAAAAGTTTGATTCCACATGGGCGTGCCACTTTTAAAGCTCCTGCCGGGCGGGAGCAGACAAGTATTTCCTTAGCGTGCCCTGCCTGTTTTTTACAATATTGTCCCAGGAGGATGTGGAGGTCCCCAGAACCTGTAAAGGGGATGGCAGAGGGGCTGCACTCTCTTCCCCTTTAAAATTACTTAAGCCGCAGGCTGAGGCATGTGGACCCAGCATTATCAGTATATTTCAGCTCCAGGGCATGGGGTCCCCAGGGCCTACGGTCTCGAAAAAAGGTTCAGAGAGGTTGGCTGTATGCCTGACTCTGCTTTCTGTAACATGGCGGGCTCTAGAGAATGGTGTTCCCAGGGCTGAAATCAGCTTAGAGAGGGGACCCCCACACACATTTCCTGGCCCTCAACAGGGGTCAATTAAAATTGAAAAAATATGGCGCATGCCATTCTTTTGCCATGATCCTGTGAGAGTACCACACAATGGCTTGATTTTTTAAAAGGTTTTGGCCAAGGGGGACCCCCCAACTAGGGTTAGATGGCAGGGTATCACTTATATATTTTTTTAAACAATGTTTAGGCAAGAGGACTAAGTCCAAGGAGTCCTGTAATGGGTGCTGCATTTTTTATTTCTTGTTGCACCAATGAATCAGTGTACTTGCTTCCGCAGGAGTGAGAAGGTGAAAAGGAAAAAAGCTGCCAAGGCCAATCAGAACACTCTATTTTTTTAACCTAAGCTTGTGGGGCTCTTGCAAGAAACCCTTGACCCTGACTGATATAAAAATATTTTTGTACCTTATCCTCTCCTAAACTACTGAACTGATTTACACCAAATCACAGAAACCACTTTTCTGGACCAAGATTTAGCTTCCTGACAAATCTGCTTGAATTCTGTTCAGCAGGTTTTGTGATATTATGTTTCCAAAAAAAGGAAAAGCAAAACGCATGGGGATTTCGTGCTTTGGTACTCAACTCCCTTTTTCTTGGCCCCCGCTTCACAGACAACCCTGAAACTTTCCAAGAAGAAACCAGGCACTTTTTTAAAGGTTTGATGAAGATTTGTCAAACTATGCCAAAGGTATTATGTACAAAAAAAGCTTTTCCTATGGATATGCAGATGTAACTATAATTATACAATGGAGACTAATATATAATATTATATTATATAGTATAGTACATTTTATTATATTTAATATGTTTTAAAAAGTAATAATGATTTTGAACAATACAATTCTTAACATTTAATTAAAAATGAAAAAGAATTTACATTAATTAAACGCATTATTTCAACAATTGTACTGCATATTAAATTAAATAAATTGTTAATGAGGGTGAGAGGTTTTTCAATTAATGTCAAACATATTATTTATATATTAAATTGATGCATTTACAGTAATTAACTATTGAATAAACATTTAATTTGATGAGTTAAATTAATGTGCATTTTATTTTATTAGTCCTAGGTTAATATTGAATACTTAAAATTAACTGAAATTTATATTTTAGATTAGAGTTTTATATTTTTTTTAAACTAATAATAAACTGTAATAATTTTCCCTATATTTCCCATAAGGAAGTCTCTGCACAGTGGTCGAGACTCATACCTATGTGTGCAAAGTTACTATTAATAGTTTTTTATGTTTAAATCCTGACTTTAGGGGAGTGGAGACATGTACATCAACAACTAGCTGTACTAATCTCGGAAATGGTGAAAAACAAAAAAGTGTAACATTTATCCTAAATGTAGCACTAAATATACAAGACTATTCTCAAGCTGCATTTTTCTGTTTGCCTAGCAGTGCAACAATAGAACCAGTAACATACTATATAATGCTATGCACAAACCTACATGTGGAGGCCTACGCCTCCTCCTATCCTATCTTTTATATATGGAGATCATTGTGGAGATCTCTGCAAACGTAGGCATACATTTTAGTAGTAAATGCAGGCGGGATGGTCAGTGTCTGGAAAATGTGAAATATTTATCACTAATTAGGAGGGGTTAGGGATCACTGTTGAAGGCCGAAGTAAAGGTTAAAGATGAGTTTAGAGAGGGGTGGGCATCCACCCGTAATTCACAAACTGCACTTCCATAGTTACTACTGTCAAAAAAGAGCTAAGGGCCTCACTATGAGTTTGGCGGTCAGATGAGCCGACTGGCAAACTCGTTGGGAGGATGCTGCCATCACACAAGTGGTGTTTCACCCCGTCGTATTACAATGTTCCCACCGGGCTGACTGGCGGGGACATTGTATTACGACGTTCCTGCCTGGCTGACCGGCGGCAACAGAGCTAGAGTATTGGTTCCCATCATGAAAAGGCTGGCAGAAAGTTGAGTTGTAATCAGCACGGCGGTGCTGAGTGCAGTACCTCAGTGGCTGACCACAAGTCAGACTACCGTCACCCCATCGGGAACAATGTTCCTGGTGGGAACCCTGGTCTTCAGGTGCTCCCCCTCGCCTGTGTTGTAATGTGGCCGTAGGACCGCCTGGAGTTAGGCGGTCCAAATGTCACCATTGGGCTGGCAGTCTTATGACAACCAGCCTCATAATCAAGCCCTAAATCAGTGGGCTCCTAAGAAAGATAACTTTACACATGAGTATCTAAACGTGTAAAGTTACTCTTACAGTGTTACTACTTTTTGCTATTTACCAATTACAAGTGTAAAGTTACTCAAAAAGGGTAGATTTACATGTCCCCACACCTTGAAATAGGGGGTTAAGTCAATAAAAACATCACACTAAACTGTAAGGATCTACTAGTAGTGACTTCACAACCATATTTTACGTTTCACAAGCTTGGCCAAGACCTCTGCACTCTGGCCAGAGATTTCCTTATTACAAAGTATAGGGAAATTAACAAAAGTTTACTAGAGTTAAAAAAATGTTTAAGATTTTTTGTGTGTTAAATGTTTAAAAATTAAAATTAATAAATTCCTTTTAACATTTTCCCAATAGAGTTTTTTTTAAAGTTACCACTGCCATTATTTTCTATGGGATGGTATTGCAGTACCTGTGGTTTAACATGTGTGATGCTGGACATACTCCAGCTGTGAGCACCAATCACCAGCACCTGTCCATAGTAAATGATGTTTGACGGGACTTAAAATAAATGTTCACAGGAAGTAATGTTAAATTAGGTTAACTTATTTTAATTTTGTAAAAGTATACATACATTTAATGTTAACAAAGGATGCATAAATAAAACATAACTATTAGTTTAATATAAAATATGTTAATAATCTTTTTAATTTTAAAAGTTAATACAACTTTAATTGTTTGATGAAATAATTAAATTAAATTGATTCTGATTGTTTTTGTTCCTGTCGTTGAGGGCCAGAAGGTGCTAGGAACCAGACCACAAATGGTCCCTGGGCTCTGCTTCAAAGCAAGGATGATGTTGCCTCTGCAGAGACACAGTGATAGAGTGTGACAAAAGCCTTACTGACTGTGTCTGTAGGTGTAGGGACACCTTTTACCCTTATCCTACGCAGGGTCTGAAAGGTGCACCCATGTAGGTGGTGCAGGTTTTGACTGCACCTGCCTTTGTGGGAGCCTCCATGGCCTCGTCAAGGAAGTGGGGACACATGGCTGGAAACAACAGCTGACCCACCTGGTCTTTGTAAGACGGCCCTTGATAGTTCAATGAGCGTTGAAGCCCAACACTCACACTTTATTGATTAATGTATGAACAAACTCCAATGACAGTTGAAGGGCATATACTGACAACTGTGTTTACTTATCAATATGTTGTCTGCTTTAGAGTAACAGCTAAAGGTGCTACATAACTGCCAGATAGAGGGAAACATTTCAATGAAATACTGTTGTTTACAATTAGGTGGCAGGTGTGTTTTTTTTTGTAAAGGACTAGTTACGTATGTTAACCTGAAATGTTACTAGAATGTTTGGAGCGCTTTTATTTTCAACAAATTAGATGGACTGAATCTTATATAAATGCTTTGAAACATGAGTACTGGAATGAGAAGGTAAAACCTGATTCAAGGATAGTGAATTTAGCAGCATTTTGTTCTACTCTTTGCTGAAATATTCTTCCTTGGTTGCCAAGGTTACTCATTCAAACATCCTGATCATTTCAAGTGTTGTCATGGAGATTAAGGCATACATAATGTGCATAAAACTGTCTCACTGTTAGTTTAATATGAAAACATATCCTCTCTTAAGAGAATGGGAATTCTATTAATCCACAGAGAAAAGCTTCATTTTCTTACCTGACCGCCAGACATGACAATGCAGTTAGTGCCTAGTACAAACATACAATCTACATGTCTCTTTCAGTACGTGCCTTGCATCAGAACACCTAAAATGAAAGAGGCCCCCTCAACCCAGTAGCCACAACAAAAATGTTGTGTGGGTGGATTGAATGCAGTGGGATGGATTTATGTGGGGTGGAATGGATTGGAATGAAATTGGGTGTGTTGAAATGGGATGAGGTGGATGGGTTTGGGGTGGATTCAAGTAAGGGGGATCAGATTGGATTGGGGTGGGTGGTTTGGATTGGAGTGATATGGCTGGGGTGAGGTGGATTGGATTGGGATGGGTTGGATTGGATTGGAGTAGGGTGGCTTAGATTGGACTGGAGTAGGGTGGATTGGATTGGAGTGGGTGGATTGGATTCACTGGATTGGAATGGGGTGTATTGGACTGGAGTGGAATGGATAGGATGATTGAAGTGGGGTGGATGGCCATGTCATCACTAATTTAGGACCTAAAAGCTGAAGCTGGTAGGAGGCCGATGAACGGAAGAAGAAAAGTGGAAAGTGAAGCAGAGGAAAAAACAATTGTATCTGGAAACTACACAGAAAGTAAAACTCACTCAGGAACTCTTGGGCAAACTGCACTAGTTTCACGCCCAAACAGAAAAGGAAGAGCCCTGGCTAATACTGCAAAGGATAAGATAAAGGAGGAAAGGGAAGGTCTCCTAGCACACATTCTTCCATTGAATCAGAGAAAGTAGAATGGTGCGAGGACTCGAAATAAATGCATCTAGACAAAGGTTACTAAATACAAACTATAAAACCACCGCCAAAGGCCCATGATTGGGCCTATTATGGAACACAAAAAGCATTTTAATAAACTAAAAAGAATGGCCCCAAAAGGAAAGCCTACAGCCAAGCACCCAACTTAGGGGACATCAAACCTTTCCCAGTATTTGCACAAAATATAAGAACCTTTCCCAATATTGTAAGAAGCACATCTAACAACAGCAAACAATTTGATTCACTGGAGACAGAAAAAAAGGGTACGCTTAACCACAATTTCAACAGCAGAGCTGGGCATGGTGGGGCCAGGAACCAATGAATCTTCAAAAGCAAAAAGCCAAAAGGCCTCCACTGTAAACACAAAAATAGAAAGGGGCACATAACTAGTGAGATCGTTTGGTGCCAGCAGAAACGCTCAAGCCTGTTGTGAAGCTCGAGGAGGTGGAAAAGGGTGAGTAACTTTAGGTTTATTGAAAGCGATGCTACCCATGACTGACAGCGTCCAGTCGGCCCAGAGTCCCGCAGCAACTGCTGGTTGCTGCTGGAATTCTCGCCCACCATCACTGTCAGCACGAGGACAGGTCAATACACAACAATTCAATAAAGGTGCAGACAATGCATAAAACTCATATACCACACCACCTTCCCCATTATGAATGAAATACAATAAAAAGGTGTGAACAACAAAGTATCTGGTTCAAAGCATTACATAGCCTTTACATTTTTCTGGTACTTTCACAATCCAGGAACAACTTGGTCTTCTACATGCCTGGTCCCCAGAGTCAATGGAGTTGTCAAGACTCACAGTTGCATTATCATTTGTATTTTGTGATACTTTTTCAGGTTGCATACAGAATGCCTAATCAGGCTGTCAGTCTGTTGCAATGTGAGTTTAACCAACTGCCTCTTATTCCACCATCTTTTTGTTCTCAAGTAGTAATGCACCCCTGCTGACTGAATTCCTACAGGTGATGAGTAAATTGATTCACCCTTCTTGACTTTCACTGTTTTTTTATGCATATCTCACACACCAACTATGAACTCCTGATCTTTAACGTGATATTTTTTGTCAAAGTCATGTTTCATTTTAGTTTGTATGTTATTTGCCAAAATAGTACATGATTTGGGGAAAATCCCCAAATCGTGTACTATATTACCAGGTATTGTACTCAATTGATTTTCTAACCAACCAGGAAAGAATGAGGTACGATCTTTCCTACCATGCAACAAGGAAAATGGTGTAACACCCGTAGTGCATTGTGGTGAGACATTATAACTCCACACCTTTCTGGGCCTGATTTATGAAAAGTTAGCGCCGCCTTTGTGTCATTTTTTCACACAAAAGCGATGCAAATTTACAAAATATAAGTTTGTGTTGCTTTTGCGTCAAAAAATGATGCAAAGGCGGCGCTAACTTTTCATAAATCAGGCCCTTTGTTTGATGAACTTTAAATCATCAAGGCGTAGTGCCAAAGCAGTCTGTACCTTAATTAGTTTGTTACCTCTCTCAACCAGCCCATTAGAACAT
This sequence comes from Pleurodeles waltl, assembly GCF_031143425.1. Taxonomy (NCBI): domain Eukaryota; kingdom Metazoa; phylum Chordata; class Amphibia; order Caudata; family Salamandridae; genus Pleurodeles; species Pleurodeles waltl. The sequence continues at coordinate 248,459,403 of NC_090436.1, forward strand.
GGAGAGCACAAGGCTACTTGCAAATAGTTAATATCATGGCTGCTCAAAAAATCTTTCACGTGCTCAGACGAACAGTATGTACTGTTATCAGTTACAATGCATTTGGGTGCACTTTCAATAAGGAACTCTTTCTTCAAGAATGTTATTGCAGATTCTGTAGTGACTGACTCAATGAAGGAAAAGTACAGCCATTTGGAAAAGTAATCAATCAACTGAATTATATATTTCCTATGAGCAGGGAGTGATATGAATAGACTGGAAAAATCCATCCCTAACTTTTCCCATGCTCCTTCAGGAAAAGCGACAGGTTGTAAAGGTGTTTTGCAGACTTTCCAATGTTTGTCAGAGAGAAGACATTCCGGATATTTATCAAGGACAAAACTAACTTGTGCGTCTAAGGCAGGCCACCAGTAATGCTGCTTGATTCGCATGCAGGTCCTGGCTCCACCCAAATGCCCTTGATGGGCTATATTCATGATGGCATTATGTAATTTTGTGGGGGAACATACAGATCATCACGAACGACCAAGTCATTCATTACAGATACCTCTCCTGTTACTTGAGAAAATTATTGTAGTTCTCCTGCTAAAAATCCATTCTCTGGCTAACCTTGAATGATGTACTACTTGACTTTTGATAATATTTCATCTCCCAACTATGCCACCAGCCACTCTTTTTCATTCATAACTGTGTTGTTCTGAAAGCCAACTATGTCAACCATAGCCATATATTCAATATCATCCAAAACGCACTTATCTTCTGAATTATCTAATGGTATTCTTGACAAAAAATCTGCTTGAAAATCTTTGCCACTTGCAATGTGTTTGACAATTAAATTGTACTCTTGTAATCTTGAAACCAACCTGGCCAGTCTTGCTGAGAGATTGTTATGTGAGCCATCTGTGAGAATATGGACCAAGGGCTTGTGATCTGTATGTAGTTCAATTTTTTTTTTACCCCATACATACATTTTTAACTTCTGTATAGCCCAAACACAAGCTAGTGCTTCCTGTTTGATGGTGCTGTACTGCCTTTCATATTGTTTTAAAGATCCAGACGTGAAGACTACAGTTTGTTCTTTGCGACAAACATACTGGCTCAAAATAGCTTCCAGACCCTACATGCTGGCATCTGCTGTGATAACTGAAGTATTACTTTCCTGAAAAGCATGTAGGGCTGGTGCCATTTCTATGAAAGTTCTAATGTTTCAAAAGCTTTTTGTTTTTCCTGAGACCACTGAATGCCTCTCCCTTTCTCAGTAACATTCTTAATGGCTCTACACTGCGAGCGTAACCAGGCACAAAATGCGTATAATATTCTGCAAGCTCTAAAAAGGAGGGTAGAGAGTCTCTGTCAACTGGTGCTTTGGCCTCTCTGATAGCCTTTATCAGGGAGTCTTTTGTTTTAACCCCAGAGACAGATACAATGTGGCCTAGATATTCTAGCTCATTCTTTGCAAATTTGCACTTATCATGCCTGATCGTCATTACTCGTTGTGATAATATTTTAAGTACTTCCATCAAAATACTATTGTGCTCTTCCAGACTATTTGCAAAGACTAGAATACCGTCCTGGTAGGCCTGCTTTCCCCTGAGGTTACCAGATTGGCTGTCCATCCATTTCTGAAATGCTCTGGCAGCTGTTTCCAGCCCAAACAGCAGTCTCAGGTTGCGGTAACCCCTGAATGGTGTGACAAAGGTTGTTAACCACTGTGACTCAGTGGATGGGGTCACTTGATGGCAAGCAGATCTTAAGTCTGAAATAATAATAATATTGGGGGGATATTAGACGGCCTGAACATAGAATATCCAGGCTGGACCTACTGCATAGACAATGTCATCTCAATCAACCTCTCTAAACAAAAACAATGATCTTTGGCAGGAAACTAATCAAACAAGGTGCTTGTTTTATCGGGACACTCGGCTAGAAGGAGTAAAAAGCTTTAAATACTTGGGCGTTTGCTTGGATGAAAGGGGTGGCAAAGGGGCACAATGAGATTCTTGAAAGGCAGCAGTGAAAACATGACGTCGTGACGTGCTCTATGTGACGCCTAAAATGGCCTGTCAAATCACCAGAGCCTTGCTGCCGGTAGTGTCGAACTACTTAATGCCCACAATGCCTTTGGAGCCATCATGTTCAAAGATCAGCTCTTTGAGTGGATAAACAACAATACCCCTGCTACTATCTTATTTTGCTCTCTCAGATTGCACAGTTTTCAAGTGTCATACTGCCAAAACCTAAAAGCCTTAAAAAAGTGGCACCATGAAACATCTCCTCTGGGAGAAAAGCCAGGAACTCAAATCTCAATGGGGGCTTTAATAGCAATCTCAATCATAACCGTGGAGGAGAGGGAGATCATAAGAGCAAACCTCCCAATAAATCATATCAAAATGTTTAATGAAAAATGCTAAGATAATCTCAAGCACAGGGCATTTGGGCAGTAGACCTTTATTCATCAGGCTCTCTCACAGAATACCGGAATCAGCCCTTTCCAATCAGTCCAAAGTTAAGCCAACGAGACTTCGATTTGGCCTGATCCCACTGAGATCCTGTTGGTTTAGGCGTGAGAGGGGGGAAAACCAACAACTATTGCAGACTATGTGATCGAGCAGAGGAGTCACTGACCCGTGTGATATGCATCTGCGAAGACTTGAAAGCCCTAAGGGTATTTTGGTTATGCTCTTTGTTTTGTGGACTAAACCTATGAACCAGTAAGACCATGGTTCTGGGCTGCTTAAACGGAGAATCCTGCCAGTTATCCGTTTGTTTTTTAACTTACGAAAGCAGCAGTTGAAGAACTATCCAAAGCAGATCAAATAACTGCAGGGCAGAATAAAATCACCATGACCAGACCCTCTCTAGCATGCATAAGGTGCAGTCTTAAGTTATTAGCTGAGACTGGACACCAAGTAAAGTGTAGGCACTTCAAATGTTGCCCTTCATATAAATATTCCATGCATTGACACTAAAAACCCAATGATAGAATGGCCAATGATGTCATTGCCAGAATTTCAGGAAGTGCAGATTTGAGGATCGCAGTGTAGCATGGACACCAAGCATAGTCACCAAGTGGAGCAGAAAGACTACAAACACTTTAAAACTAGCACTTTATCCCAATATTCCCTGAATTGCTATTATGACCTCATGGATATCATGGACAACGATATACTGACCAGAACAATGGGAATGCAGACTGTAGGCGCCCAGTTTAGCATTGTCACCCAGTTGAGTTGTTCAACCTACAATCACTTTAAAACTCATTCTTAAGACAAATACTCTGCACTTTGCACTTTAGGGTGTCGTTGCTTATATAACTAACTTGCCAGAACGATCCGGAGAAGTGTGGCTCAATGGTTAGAGCGGCAGACCCTGATGCAGAAATCTGGCCCGGGACCAGGGTTCAATTCCCACCACACCGGTTCTTGGGCTCAATTTCCTTGGACCTGATAATTCTTGCATCAGTGCCTAATGTAATTCATGGGTCCCACTTTGTAACTCTGGGCAATAGCTTGCTTAATTTCCACAACGGCCCCAACAGCGCTGGGATCCCTGGCTTCACCTTGGAGGTTGCCCAGGAGTGGGCACCTCACAGGGAAAAGCCAGGAGGGGTTCCACAGCGGTATGCGTACAGCGCCTTGAGACCCTAACGGGTGAGTAGTGCGCTATACAAGTACAAAGTTTACAGTTTAAATGCAGACTGGGGGCTCCCTGTCTATCGTGTGTATTTTAAAACTAGCTCTTCATATGTCACAGCCTTGAAAGCAGAAGAGATAGTAATACATTCCTGCCCTTTTGGGTTTCTTTGCTTATATAACTTAAGGGTTCTGTCGAAAGAAAGTGATGTTGTACGCAGGGAGAATCGTCCACCAAGAGATATGGGGTGGAATGGGGCGTAGTAATTTTAATTAATCAAACATTATTAATGAATATCTATATTTCTATTTCTACAACCGTAATGTGGGATATCCTGAGCTACATGGTGCATTCGCCATGCATTACTTCTTGCATTAAAAAACTATATTCAAGGCAATCCTTGTATAGTGCAACATCACATATTTCAACACCAGTAAAACAATAAATCCCACTAAGATTGCGTACCCTAAGTAAATGGGCCGCCCATTCCTTTTATCCTTAGATTAACTCTACCAATCAGTCCATATCCATCTTAGTAAGTCTACCTTAGTTTTGTGCAATTTTGTGCTGAGGAGGGAAGTGTTCACTGCTGTTTCCAAAGAACAATGATCGGGTGCTATGCGCTATAACACCCGGGATGGTGAATGAGCTAAAGGGCCCCATTGTTGCTCGAGCTCCTGTTATTCAGCTATCCCTCTCCCCATGAGCTTCCACCAGCCAGCCCCTCCAGCTCTGTCTCCTCTCTCTCCCTTTATTCTACAGCGCTGCATTTCATGGTAGTTAGGTTTGTGGTAAATAAGACCACATACATATAATAATTGCTGGCGGTCCTTTACCATAGTTACCTTTTTACCAACACATTCTTGTATTTTTCTAAGATGGATTCTACATTTCTGTAGCTGTTTTTTAGGGATAATTATAAAAATAGCAGTATGACAAGTTCATCGCTAATGCACTTTTTTAATTAAAAAAACAAACGTAGCATTGGTTTAGGAGACAAAGCAAAATGGAAGAAAGGAAGATGGAGATAAGGGTATGGGTGGGAGAGAGGACATGGGAGAGACAAGGGGAAAGCACACAGACAATACAGGGTGGAAGGGTTGGACTGGTGAGGCAAATGGACAATGGAGGGTAGGTAGGAGGAGCTGGGAAAGCAAACCTACAATTAATTGTGGCTGGGAGATGGTGGGAAAGCAAGCTGACAACGAAGGGTGGCTGGGAGAGGGTGGGAAAGCAAGCTGCAACAGCTGACAATAAAGGCGGGCTGGGAGGGGGTGGGGAAGCAAGCTGACAACAGCTGGCAATAAAGGGTGGCTGGGAGGGGGTTGGGAAGCATGCTGACAATGGAGGGTGGGTGAGAAGTGCTGGGACAGCAAGTTGATAACGAAGGGTGGGCCCGAGCAAGCAGACAACTGAGGTCAAGTAGAAGAGGATGGGAAGAAAGCTGACCAGGTGTAGTGAAAATAAGTATGTTTGACCACTGACTTTGTGTTTCACCACTGTGCATATTAATTGTTCAATTTTCACCAGTTGCAGATTACATTTTGTATTCAGTTTAGCTGCCTATTGGCTTTATCGTGGCGTTAGACATTACATTTTGTATTCAGCTTAGCTTTGCCTCCACGTTAAAGTATTTTTCGGTGCAGACATGTTATGCAATGTGTTTTCCTACTTCTACATGTTTTTCTTTTCACCGAAGAGCCAGGGCTGGTACACGACAAGTAGGAGATGAGCAGTTAGTACGATAAGGCCTTAACCAGCTAGTGTTTATCATAGGCAAGAGAACAGTTTGACCTTGAAAGGCGTGTCTCGGAACGATGGTCAGCTTCTGACACATTCCTGTCAAGGTTTACCTAAACAAGCCAGCATTTTTGAATAATTCCCCTCTGAGAGGGAGGGCTTTTCAGAAAGTTCTCTCGTGATTGTTCAAGCTATAAAAGGTGTCCCTGGGCAGCAGCGAGGGGAATTTCTGAGACTTCGGTCAGGATTGGACGTCAAATGCCTAACTTTTTCGCGTGAGGGTAGAAATCTCTTCTTCACAGTTGAACAGGGGTCATCAACTTGCTGGCATGAGAAAGATGAAGAGCATTGGCAGGTCCTACGGTGATGAATTTTGACTTTTATCTTTGCTTTGCAATTATGCTATAATATAATCACATGTATTTGCTGTGTACATTGCAGTTGAGAATCACTTTGATATATTTTCCTTTCATTGCTGTGACTATTTTTAAACATGTGCCTCTGACCTACTAATCTCTTTTCTCAGGAATCTCGTGGTGAAGTAATAATAAATGTCTTCTTTAAACTAAGAAGTGCATTCCAGAGATTTTTGTCAGCTCGTTCATTAGTGAAAGCAAAATATTTTGACGGAGTCATCAGTCTGAGAGAGGAGTTGGAGATTGGAAGTGCATGATTTAAAAGTGTAATTTTTGTTTTTTTTGTTTAGAGAATTAAAGGAAGCACTGCAAACCATGTTTGAAAATGCATGTGAAGTTAAACTGCCTTATGGTGTTGTGAGAAACATGTTTTCTTGTTTATCAGGACTTTTGTGGGTTGAAGTGTCACAGCAGAGGCGCTGGGGGAGAGGGAAACAGCAGGGTTAGTTTCGTCTTGGTCAGTGGGCAATAACAATGCTCCCCCATTGCAGTTTAAGCAGGAATATGGAAAAGGGTTTGAGAGATCCCAGGGCAATAGAGGTTTAATGGGTTCCAATTGTGGCAAATGGAGTTTTTTTACCTTTGGCATCCTGGGGTCACCTTGATGTTGGACTGAAAATAAGCAGCAAGAACACCCGTTAATTCTCATGGTAGCAAGGCAGTGGAGGTAGTATAGGTTAAAAACTCAGAGCACCATAAAGCCCACAATACCAAGTAATAAAAACATGTGTAGCTAGTGCCCTTACAAAGTAATTTAATTCACATACAGCTAAAGTGCATATAATGAAAGTCAGTCCTCTTTATCTCCTCATGAGAGATATGCGAAAGCAGCAGTAATAAATATAACGCCCCTTACAATAGTAATTATCATTTGTCAATGTGAAATTGTATTTGTTACAAAGTTCACAGTGTATAACCCTTTGCAATTCCATTCATCACAGAGATCAAAATATAAAAGCACTTACTGCTGTATTCGTCATCTGGTTACATCATGTAAAGCCTCTTATTACTGTGTTCGACATCAGGTCTACACTAACAATTTATATATCAGTTAATAGCAACTAAACGACTTCATAGGTGGACTAATACAACTGCTGGACAATAACATACCCTTAAAGAAATAATCAACAAAACGATGGAGCTAAAGCCTTGGGGCCGCCTTAGTATTGTACAGTCAAGTGCAGACTCTTTGGCGAGGACCGTGTTGCAGCTAACTTGGACCTTTGTGAGGAGTTAGTGAGAAAAGGTGATGTAGACTCGCAAGGCCAATCATGAAGTACCATTTGTACATGGGTCACGTAAAATAATGAGCCCAAGTGTTTTTGTTCAAACTAGCGAATTAATAGACATGAGAGCCTGGCCTGGGGATGATCCGAGTTAGATGATAGGGCCTGATGATGGGTCAGCTCTAAGTTCCCTGGTGCAAATATTAGCACCAAGCATCAAACGCCGCCATTCAACCTCCTCTCTGTGATACTATAGTACAGCAACACACCAGTTAGTGTTGCACTAATAATAAGAACATCATCACAGAATCGTAACACAGTACTCAATATGACATAGTAATTATCAAGATAAACTGGATAACATTAACAAGACATTCCTAGATATGGAAACATTTGGTAAAGGGATACATGATAGATACTTACAGTCACAATGCCAGTTTAAAAAAATAGCAATGGAAGACACCGAAGATGTTTTTCAAAAGACCAAAATTATGTGCCACGGCTATGATGTACCACCTGAACTGGTCGCCAAGAAAACAGACACAATCATTGATCCTTGTGTAGCCAAAATGGTGGACCAGTCAAAGAAAGGAAGCATGATAGCAGATGCTTTAAAGAAACCAGTACCACCTCATTTGATAAGAAAAAAAAGTCTTCTTTTAACCCTGACATCCTTTATACTTACCTCCCTGTTGCTGGCCTTCGATAGGCATGGAAAATGATGGCGAGAAAGGCAGCATCCTGACAGCAGTGCTACGTGGATCGTCACCAGAAGCTGGAGGTTTGAGAGCTCAGCACGATATCAGAAGACCACATGTTGTACATATCAGAGAAGGGATTTCATTTTTATGACCTTTTTGTATAACGCATGTAGCCCTACGAGGGTACTATCGAACTAGGGCTCTATTATTAATAGCTGTATGCAGATATAGTAAGAGGTACACTGTAGAAACATATACTCTGTGGTGAAGTTTCATCTAGTTAACTGAGTTATTTTAATGGTATTCAGTTTGAGTGTGTTTGAACGAATTAAGTGTGATTGATACATGAGCGAGTGTACACGTAGTACTTTTAGTAGGAGTGTCCGGTGATAACGTCAAATAAAATTTCTTGGTTATGTATATATTTTTATTAAATTGAAGTGATTGCTTCAGATTTGGGGCCTCATTACGAGTTTGGTGGTGCCAGGACTGCCATGTTGGCAGTCACACCACCAACAGTTTGGCGGAGAAGACCACCATATTAAGACTATGGCAGTATTCCCAACAGAACACAGCCAAAGCACCGCCGGCACTGGCAGTGCAGTCTAGTCACCACAGACGACTGTAGTCGCCTGCAGGCCGGCAGAGACCTTGTTTCCGCCGGACAAATTACCAGGTTGCACCGCCAAGGTTTCTGCCGCGGTCGCACCACTACGGAAACCCAGGCAGAAACGTTAAAAAAGGAGACACTCACCTTTAGGAAGCCATACTCATCTGGAGCCGCCATGGAACCTGAACTACATGTCTCCCTGCTGCTTCTGCTCGCCCAATGACTATGGAAACCGCAATGACGACGGTGACAGCAACCGTAAGTCCACACTCTTACCTGTTATAGTTGTATATTGACAATTTGGGACACAACATACATTCAGGAAGGGGTGTGAGGGCGACACTCACGTGTAACTTCACAACAACACGCACACTCACAGACAGTCACACACACACTCGCATATTCACAACAAACACACCACGGCCACCACACACACACACACACAAACACACATAGGTAACCACAGAAACACCATGCAGGCACACACTCACACAGTGCCACACAACACCACAGCACATGACAAAAACAACACATCCTCACCAACTACAATCACTTGGCAAGGACACACAAGGGACACTATCCAGGGACACATCACACAGACTTCACAATGTAACACCACCACGCAAAACACACATACAAATACACAATCAAACTATTTACCGATAGACCTACAAAGAACTCTGTGCCCAACATTTCATGGACATAATGCTCACACACTCTATGCACACAAAGCCACACAACACACCAACAAACATATCAGCACACCAATAACACACAATACCAACACAACTAATCCCATCAACACAGAAATGTCCATGACACAACGCATACCCGATCACTTTCTGACAAAAACACTGGACTCAACCACACATACTTCACAAACACACGTAGTCCAAGCAGAACACACATGCACACATACATACACACAACAAGTGTCAGCCAGGAGCAACTCCAGACTAGGGAAAGAAATGCATGACAAAGATGTAACCAGGAAACCAACCACTGGTTGGTTCAAGTAATTATTGTAGGTAAACAATATATGTAAACAACAAAGGCCAGTCCACAATGTGGACATGCTGCATGCACACAGTACACAGATGTGTCCCCTAAACTTGACTCCTGACCGCCATGCAACCTCCACAGGAAGGGGCATCAATGGGGCAGGCATGCACCTCATGGGTTATCGGAAGGAAGGAGGGGAGGCTCCGGTTTTGGTGGGGGGCATTGGGATCAGACCTGGGAGGAGGTTTGGGACTTGGCTTAGGTTTAGGGGAGGGCTGGCTTTTACGTGGAGGGGTAGACTTCTTGGCTGGAGGAGGTGCTTGGGAACTTCCAGGGGAGGTCTTGAAGGTGGAAGGGCCGGACTTGGGGATGGACACTGAACATTTAGGGGTATCACAGGTTGGGAGAGAAGTAGGGAAAAGGCAAACTCTGAAAGGAAAGCCTTCCTAGACACACAGGGACGGTAATAGCAAAAGGGTTTGGGTGTGGAGAGAGAGATAGTGGTTGTAAGAGGTGTTGGTGTGAATGTCTTGGGTGCATGTTTTTATGAGGTATGCTTGTGAGTGGTGGGTGTCTGTTGGGTGGGTGAGTGTGGGCATTTATGTGTCTTGGGAGGAGGAGGGTGGAGGTGATGGGAGATTTTGGGATGGGTGGATGAGTGTCTGTTGGGGTGGTGACTACAGGTATGGTGGATGTGCTGGATGTCGGCATGTCTGTGGTCATGGTGTCTGCGGATGTGGTGACTGGGGTGGGTGTCTGAGGATCTGCTGTCATGCTGTCTGGGGGCAAGACAGGTGTAGTGGCTGGATCTGTGAATGTTGGTGTGGTGTCTGCAGGTGCTAGGGGTGGTGAGGGTGTCAGGGCAGGTTGTGACTGTTGATGTGTGTGTAGGTGTATGTTACTTGTGTGCATGCCAGTGGTGTGTCTTGAGATGCTTGTGTTTGCCTGAGCTACCCTTGGATTTTGAGGTGGATGCATGCTTGTCTGTCTGTGAGCTTTGGCTGGGTCGGGGAAGATGGGTTTTGGATTGGGAAGAGGAAGATGGAGGGGGGACGGAAGGCAAAGGATGACTGGTTGACATCAGTGTGTAGGCTAGAGCCTGAAAGGATCTCTGCAGGCCAGCAAGTGCACTGTTAATGTGCTCTAGGAAGGCATTGCTCTGTTGTTTCTGAGTTGCCAGTCCCTGGATGGCATTTACGATGGTCAACTGACCCACAGAGATTAACCTCAGGATGTCAATAGCCTCCTCACTGAGGGCAGCAGGGCTGACACGGGCAGGGGCAGAGGTACCTGCGGCAAAGGAGACGCCCACTTTCTTGGGTGAGCAGGCACAGTCAACTGGGTGGGGAGCTACAGGGAGGGTGGTGGTGGTAAGGCGAGTGGCGGACAGAGATAGTGCTGGGGTGGTCCCAGATGGGTCCACCATCATCAGGGAGTGTCCACTGGAGGAGGATTCTGATGATGAAGATGTGGATCTTGTCTCCCCCGTGGCACTTGCCCTCCAAGCCACTGTGTCCCTTGGTGTCAGTGGTTTCAGCATTCCGGGTCACATGGCCAGCAGCTTACCCACTCCGCTGCACCCCGTCTCCTTCACCTGCCAATTCTGATGCACAGAAAGAGAGAGAGGTCTTCACATTCTTCACACAGTTATTCATTACAACATGCTCAACAGTAACAACAAATCTATGTCAAAGAAAGCCCCAGTTAGAAACCATTTAAAGCCTACATTATGTCACAACAAGATACTTCCAACGTTTCCATATGACCACAGTCTCACCCACAACAAAAGCCAACCATCTGCCCACTACATCACTATCCCATCAATTCAGCTGTAACTCAAAAGCATCATGCACAAGATGGATTGGCTACACCTAAAATATATCCCCTTACAGATCATCACTGTCCATAATCAAATCAGTATAAGGAAATGCTGTTGACTGACAACACTATATCATGCCTTCCCCTACTCCACACTTGCCCAGTCCATCACCAGTAGTCATGTTCCATGAAAGTAAACTCATCTCACTTCAAATACGACATATCATGTTGTTTTCCAATCACATGCCTAACTTATCATTCTGTACACAACTTACACAATGGAAAACACCTCAGATGAAGACACTGCGTATGGCATACCCATACAGTGTGCATCACAAAAATGACATAGCATGTCATTGAACCATTTATATAAATATTAGGAAAAGATTCATTCGGAGTATCTGGACCCAATTATCTACTCATTGTCACGTAGACAACAATCCTATGTACTGTAATGGGGGCCTACTTAGCACACAGGCTACATCCATAGAAAACCACAGTGAGCATAGTAACACCACCAATGCAATGGATACCTAACAATGTGCATTAAGGGCTCATAGTATTCCACCATACATGCTGATTAGAAACCTCTACCTGGCAACATCTAAACACCTACATCATTAACAACTGTCCAGACATGTGATTCCTATTACTTTAGTCCAGAACTAACACCTACACAACTGATTAATAATGTAATCATGAGTGACACATACACCTAGAGTCAAGCAAATTAAATGACAACCTATCCCATATCACCAACAGTTGTCTGTGAAATGGAACACCTGCTACACCATTAAGTCAGGCAGAAATGAGCAGGGCCATTACCAAAACTGTCCAAGCGAGCCTAAGATTAGCAAAGGTAAGTCTGGCAAAGAAGAGGTTTCAACACAAAACTAGTCACAAAACTAGTCACAAAGTATCAATTGACACATGATGTAGGCAGCAAATAGCATTTGTTGCACTCATATAGGTATGGTATTGCCCTATGTAGCATGGACAATATTCATGGGCTAAGGGATCAGTAGCCTAGCCACTTACCTTCTCAACACCAAATACATTAGGATAAAAGGTATTTGTACACATGTCAATGTAACATCATGAAATGTCGATGTATTATTGTCACCATGAATTTCACAATGTAGGATGTCCACCCGGATCAAACTTCACATTTCTCAATGTATTATTCTGACATGACAATGAGGGCACCTCCTCAAACCTCATAGGGAGTGTAGTAAGTTTGCCATACCAAAATGGGATGACAGCCTCATATGAAGTGACACAGAATTTCTTGGCCCTGTAACTCATCTTTCATACCTAATGTAACACAAAGAGCTAGATCCAGTGGAATAGGAGTGGTCAGAGACCAAAGAGCTATACAACTTACCATTTGGGTAAATAGACTTGGGAACACTAGGTGGGAAGGATGATATAGTAGGTTACAAATATGTATTACTGAGTAGAAACACACATATGACACAGTCACATGTGCATCTCCTGCAGTCATACTATTTGGTTGACAAAGGTGATTAACATGTTCTCATGAACAATACAATGGCCACATCTCTGTTTGTATGTTGCAACTGTAGTATCATGTCTTCCCAGTAGTCACCATACCTGTAGCACTCTACACACACAATCACAGCTGCAATACTGAGACATCATACACTAAACTTTCAGAGGCAAGTATATGGGTTCTGTCTGCACTTACCGCCTTGTGGCTGCTGTGCTGCTCTCAAGCGCTCATACATCTCAGGGTAGGCCACTGCCAAAATGCGGGCAATTAGGGGGGTCAAGGTCCGATGGGCACCCCTGCCTCATTGGGAAGACATTCCCAGCGTCGCAGGTCCTCCCACCGCTTCCTACAGTGGGTGCTCCACCGGCTGTGGACGCCCAGGGTCTGCACTTGCTTGGCGATGGCATGCCAAATTCCCTTCTTGTGATGGGCGTTGACCTGCATAGATAACACAGACAAAAGAAAAAAGTCATGTCCACATGCACTATACCAATAGTAGTGGACAGTACACTTCAGTGACAGCAAGTAGGCAAACATTCCCATCCTCTCAACTCACACTCATTTACAAATTACCATCTGCATACATCAACACTTTACTACTTTACATTTCAGGTATACCATCATACACTACACCTATCACACCTTGGTGTTGCATTGGACTCACCTGCACCTCTGGTGCACTATAAAGCTGTGCATACAGGGGTAGGACCTCCTCCATGAGCTTAATCAGCTTTCCAGGGGTGAAGGCTCGGGCCCGATCACCTACAGGACGTGGCATGATAGCTTCCAGAGGCAGTACACAGCAGCTCAGGTAGTGAAGGTCTTGTTGGCAGGAGTCAGGAGTCAAGTGAGCAATACTGCAAAAGGTGGTGGTCAAATCCGCCATGTACATGACCGTCACCAACGGCAGACATTGCCATTGGCCCAAGTCCGTCAAAGGTAGCAATGTCTACCAATGGCAATTCCACCACTGTTGTGACCGCCTACCGTCATAAAGACTTCCACCGGCGGACTTAGGTCACTTCCATATGTCCAGTACAGTAGGTCAGGCGGCTGCCATTTTAAGCACATTTCCTGTATGGAAGAGTTTTATAATCAAGACTTTAGCCCATATTGTGCAGTACATCTGCAAGTACTGCCTTCATATTTAGTTGCCAATTTGTGTATCTGTGCAGTAAATGCTGTGTTACTGGAGGACATGTAGTGATAGCCATGCACACCTACTTGGAGGTTTCTATGTGCTTTGAAAACGTAGATAATATGCAACAATATGTGTAAGACATGTTAAATCGGTTGGACTTACAACCATGTACAGTAACAGATGAATCTGTATGTGTAGTTCAGTAGTTATTTGGGGGAATGTGCACCAAGGAGGGTGTCATTGGGTGCCTAGCTATGTGCTGTGCTGTAGATATCAGAGTTTGTAACCAACCTCAACAGTAGATATGCGTGAGTTGTTTATCTGACTTTACAAGATGTCTGCATGCTGCATGTCACATACTATGTTGACATTTTTTCACAAAGTTATACTGCCATGAGAAGAGGACAACAACCATCAGTATACCGTCCACTAGTAGACCTACATGGAGGAGAGACATTGTATCCAGGCATATCAGCTGAATCGTCATACTTTCATGGATCTTTGTGATTAATTGGAGCCAGATCTGATGCTAGCCATTCACAATCCCTATAGAATACCTTCCATCATTCAAGTCTTGTCAGTGGTACACTTCCTGGCCACTGGGTCCTTTCAGAATACAGTGGCCCTGATTGCAGGAATGTCTCAGCCCATGTTCAGTCAGCTTTGAGGGATGTTCTGTGTGCATTGTTGAAACACCTGGACAGCTACATCAAGTTTTCCCAACGTGCGGATTTGGCCTATGTGAAGGCAGAGTTTTATGCTATGAGATACATTCCACATGTGGTTGGAGCCTTAGATGACACCCATGTAGCATTGGTTTTCCCCTGTGCCAATGAACAAGTGTATAAGAAAAGGAAAACCACCACTCCATAAATGTTCAAGTGGTGTGTGTGTGGCAGACCAGTACATTTCATAAGTAAGTGCCATGATTTCTTCATCATGCGGAACAGCAATGTCCCAATCCTGATGACACAACTCCACACAAAGAGGGCATGGCTGATTGGTAAGTTACAACTGAAATGTGTGTTTGCCATGTATGTCTCCTGCCATCACAATGTTGCCTGTCCCACATATATGTGTGCTTTGTTCTACCAATTTGTTCACAAGTGACTCTGGCCATCCAAGCCGTCCTTGGTTGTTGACACCAATGAGATCCTCAACCACGTCAGGGGAAGCCTGCTACATTGAGGCCCACGGGAGGACAAGGTGTGTCGTTGAATTGACTTTTAGGCTCCTGAAGGGAAGATTTAGGATAGTTCAGGAGGAGCCCTTCTCTACTCACCCAACAAGATATGTCAAATAATAGTTGCCTGTTGCATGCCCCACAATCTTGACCTGACACGACAGATACCATTTATACCAGCTGAGGGGGAGCCAGCAGAACCTTAGAGTGGAAATGCAGATTTGCCAAGTGATGAAGAGCCAAAGGAAGATGAAACAGGAGACTCTAGGGCAGATCTCATCAATCAGTACTTCAACTGACTAAAAGATATGTGAAGTAGACATAATGTTGTGGTTCAAATTTGCAACGTGGATTAGATGAGTAGCATGTCACCTCTGTTCTTGCATCATCTGAAGTGTTGTAGATAGCTCCAATGTCTATGAGTGAGTTGTGCATGCAAACTGAACATATGTATTGTGTACAGAACAGAGTTGTCTACAGTATCATGTATGTTATAGCAGATGCAAAGTTACACTTGAGGACATGACTTCTCTGATTTGAGGAGTGTATTCTACTATGCCCCATCCATCTTCTCTTACAGTCACAGATTTGCCTAGATCCTGTTTGGCTCATCAGCCTTGTAAAATGTGTCAAGAGCAGATGGGAACTGCAGACAGACATGAGAAGTCGACATGGCTGATACCAGGTACTATAAGTCTTGATTATGTTGAGTGTGACTAACATTGTTAGTCTGTCAGGACACTGAGGCGGAAAAGTGTTTTCCCATCAAATTCACCTTTAGGGTACATGAGGTTGTCAAATGCTGTTATTTGTGCCTGGATATGTGTCTGGTCCATGTGTAAAGGTAGGACCATTGCCTCTACCATCACAATGGTAACAGCTGTATGCAATCTACCTTGAACCTAGCTGTCAGTGTGTTCCAACTTTGCAGACCAATGTGCATGTCACTGTCACATTAGGAGAGAGTTGTAGTAGGTGATGTGTAAACTTGGGTAGGTATAGATTGTGAGGTAGCATGCAGAACAAGACAATTGTGTGACATGAATGGTGTTGGTACTTACTAGACTCCACTCCCCCAGGTATTCCTGTCAGGTTCTCAGGATGCAGGATATTCAAGACCATATTCTCCTAAGATGTGAACATAGGGTGAGGAGGCGGGGGCCAACTGCCAGTCTTCAGTACTGCTAGCTGGTGCCTGGATACCATGGACTGTACCTTCCCCCTGAGGTTGTTCCACCCTTTCCTGATGTCCTCCTTTGTGTATGGATAACTGCCAGTTTTGACCCTGTTGCCACAACTCCTTTTTCCTGGCAACAGATGTTTGTTGGACCTGTGCTCCGAACAGATGTGGCTCTACCTTACAATTACATCCACCATGACCCTCAACTCCTCATCAGTGAAATGTGGGTGCTTTTGTGGGGACCTGGTAGTGGTTGTGAAGACGGTGTGGTTGTGTTCAAAGTGAATGGTGCAGAGTTAGTTAAATGGTGATGTGTAGGTGTTGTGATGTGAGTGGGTGATAGGTGTTGTGGATTGTGTGTGTGATACTAATGTATGTGTTTTGTGTGCCGGTGTGGGATGTGTGCATAGTGAAGTGTAAATGGGTGCCTATTCCTTCTATATTAAACTCTCTGGGGGGTTGTTTATCTGTGGTTATGTATGACGTTTTGATTTCAAAGGTTTGTGGATTGTGTTGGGGAGTGTTATATAGTGCAGTGAGTAGGTGTGTCGGGTGTGTGGATGTGTATCAAGTGTGGGGTATTCAAACTATCCAATATGGTGTGGTGTTCTGACTGAAGTGAGTTGAGACCACCACGGTTCGCACCGCCAATGGTTTTCGCCAGGGAAGAACCGCTGTTGTGATTTGTGGATTGTAATCTGAGGGGAAGATTTCTGTCGGGCTGGTGGTGGGACCACCTCTTTTCTGTCCTCCTTTGTCCTGTAGGTTTCGGAAATTTGGCTGTTTTTTGGCAAACTTCACTGTTTGACTCATGATAAGGGGGCCGGATTCCCGCCAACATGGAAGTCTTTTGGCAGCCACCACTGCAGCGGTCTTGCAGAAAGACCACCAAACCCGTAATGAGACCCATGATGTTGTAGTAAAGTGGTTTACAACTGTGAATTATTTGGACATTATTAGAAAAAGTATTTAATAAATTGTATTCTTGTACATGAGTGGGCTCAAGATTATATAATGTTGATACATTTTGGAGGAGTTATGCCAAATTTAATCATTTGAGTTGGGAGAGTAATGCACTTTTGTAGTTGTTCTCCCCTGGCTCTGTCAATTTATGGGCCTAATTATGACCTTGGCGGATGGTATACTCCGAAACAAATGTGACAGATATCCCGTACGCTATATTGTATTACAGGTTCCATCATATTCCATGGAACTTGTAAAATGGTGGGCGGGATGTCTCCCATCCGACAAAGTCATAATAGGGCCCTATATCTTTTTTGTAGAGGCCCTCCTTTGTTTTGCAGGACCGCTTGTTGGCCCTAAGTATTAGATGCATGTTTTAGTGTGTGTTTTGAGTATGTCAGAGTGCCCTTGCCTTGGGGATGTGTGTGTATGTTCGCACTTGCACACCTTTGTGGCTAATGGTGCAGTGCTTCTAATTGTTTTGATGTATTACTTTTGTTTTGAAACCAATGTATGCAGAATTCCTTACAGCAGATATTCTTCCTACTCATATGATTGAGGAAGAGCATGGACAAGCAGTGCATTTGGCAGCTAACTTATGGTTTTATTTTCTGGCTCTGAATATGGTTTGTGTAACTGCTCAATTTCAGGGGGAGGGGTTAACTTTGTTTCAGTCCCATTGCTGAATGTTAACTGTAAGTCTTTAAGGGATTTTAAATTTTAATAGAAAAACATATGTAATGGTATTACATATATTTTGTTTACAGAGTTTTTTTTGCTGAATTTCTAGTTTAATTTGAAGATATAATATACCCAATGTCTTTCAAAGTCTTTATCCATGCCCTACACCCAATACTGAACATAAATATACCAAATTTGCCTGATACTTCGATGCTCAATTCTTGCCCATTTCCTTTAAAATTGCAGCAGCTAAAATCAGAATTTCTTCAACAATTAATTTTAATGATCTGGAGAGGCTGTATCAAAAATCCTCAGTTTTGGTCAATTCATCATCATGCTCTCTCATGTACCCAGATGAGGTCCACGCATCCAACTTTTACTGCTCATGAATGAAACCTTCACTGCAATCTCACAGGAGGATAGTAAGGGTAGGATTTGGTTTTAGTTCAGAAAAATACTTAGGGGCATATTTAAGAGCCCCTAGCGCCACATTAGCCTCATTTTTTTACTAATGTGGAATTAGAAGACCAAAAACATCGCACCATATTTACAAAGTGGCGTAATGCATGCATTGTGCCATTTTGTAACCCTTTGCGCTACATTATCCCTGCGCCAGGCATAATGCATGAAAAAGTGGGTGTTTCCCCATTAGGGGGTCCAAAATCATGGCACAAACAAATCTAAGAGATTTATTTGAATTATGTCTTTCAGCACTTTTAATGCCTGCTCAGATCAGGCGTTAAAAGGAGGCTTCCATTGGTTACAATGGGCCTCTGGGTGCTTTGCAGGATTAGCGTCACATTTTTTACGCTAATCCTGCAAAGCGCTGGACTAGTGTCAAAAATTCTGACGCTAGTCCCCTAACTACTGCCATGGTGTGCCGTATTTTAAACACAGCCTTGGGCGGGGCGCTAAGGGGCAGCACCACATTTCTTAAATATGCCCATTAGATTCTCTAAATGGCATAATATGAGCCCATTATGGACCAATTTTACACTTCCACTGGAACGTCCTAAAGGTGGGTGATTGTGGGTGAGTTACGAAACAATTAATCTAGAAGATATTATTTGAAATGACATTGTTTAAACCATTCTGGAGCTACAGATCTGATTGTGTCTTCCCCACTGAGGATTCTTTTAGAAATGTTTACATTTGTGTAACTGGCGAAAGAGCAATCAAAGACGCATTGGAAGTGTAACGGATAAGTTGACATTTTAAGATCTTGTAAGATGTGAAAGAATACCTTCCACCCATACTGGCAAAAGAAGTCTATAATTTCTGTATTACCACTGATTCCAATTTTTCCATGGAAGCCCAGATTACAAAAGTAAACAGTGTGTGCTTTTGGCAACTAAAGTATTTGACAGAAATAGCACACTCCAAATACTACATAAATCCTACAAAAATTCCATGTTTGCCAAGGCATCTCTACTTCAATTCAGGCTCAACTATGAAAATTCTGTCAATTACGATAATGTGAAGCATCCCAAGAGATTAGTATGGGGATTAATATATATTTGTGTGGAACCAAAGAACTGTAGCATAATATTGGTATAGCTTAAGATGTCTGTTAGACGTTTCATCCTTGGCGTGGTCTCCCTTAACTTTTTGCCTCTGTTCCCCAGGTTGTTGATGTCTGCTGGACTCTGATTTTACTGTTTTTGTTACTCTGGGCACTTTACCACTGCTAACCAGTGCTAAAGTGCAAGTGCTCCTGTTTAAAATGTGTACGTAATTGGTTCTCCATGATTGGTATTTTTGTTTTACTGTTAAGTCCCTAGTAAAGTGCACTAGAGGTGCCCAGGGCCTCTAAATCAAATGCTACTAGTGGGCCTGCAGCACTGGTTGTGCCACCCACATAAGTAGCTCTGTAATCATGTCTCAGACCTGCAATTGCAGTGACAGTGTGTGCAGTTTTAACTGTAAATTCGACTTGACAAGTGTACCCACTTGCCAGGCCTAAACCTTCCCTTTTCTTACATGTAAGGCACCCCTAAGGTAGGCGCTAGGTAGCCCCAAGGGCAGGGTGCTTATAAGGTAGGACATATAGTAATGTGGTTTATATGTCCTGACAGTGAAATACTGCCAATTTCATTTTTCACTGTTGCAAGGCCTGTCTCTCTCATAGGATAATATGGGGGCTACCTTTAAATATGATTAAAGTGTAGATTCCACTAGAGAGTAGATGGACATGTGGAGTTTGGGGTCCCTGAACTCACAATTTAAAAATACATCTTTTAGTAAAGTTCATTTTGAGATTGTGCATTTGAAAATGCCCCTTTTAGAAAGTGAGCATTTTCTTGCTTAAACCATTCTGTGACTCTGCCGTGTTTGTGGATTCCCTGTCTGGGTCAGTTTGACAGTTGGGTTGTTTTTCACCTCACACCAGACAGTGACACAAAGGGAGCTGGGGTGTAACCTGCATTTCCTGATTAGCCATCTCTGCTAGGAGGGAGGGGTGGAGTGGTCACTCTCATCTGAAAGGGCTGTGCCTGCCTCTGACAATGCCGGCTCCAACCCCCTGGTGCGTGTCTGAGGCCTTGCCTGGGCAAGGCAGGATTTCACAAGTAGGTGTGAGTCACCTTTGAAGAAAGGTGACTTCAAAGACTAAAATGGGTATAAGAAGGGCACCCAAATCTACAGACTTTAGAAACACTTCTGGAACCAAGAGGAACCTCTGCCTGGAGAAGAGCTGATAGCTGAGGAAGAAGTGCTGCCCTGCCTGTGACTGTGCTTTGTGGAGCTTTCCTGCAGTGCTGCTTCTGCCAGAGTAAGAGGGCAAAGACTGGACTTTGTGTGCCTTCCATCTTGTGAAGAAATCTCCAAGGGCTTGAGTTAGAGCTTGCCTCCTGTTGTTTGAAGTCTCAGGGACAGCAAAGACTTCTCTCTGCCAGCACCGGGAGGCTCTGGAGAGACTGCTGCTCTGACAAGTGGTGCCCTATCCAGTCCCTGGGCCCTTGAAAGGAAAGCTGGTGTAAATCCAAGGAAATCGACTTCGGACGACTTCGGACCGGTGCCGCTGCTGAATCCGGTGACTCCGCCTGCACCCGATGCCGTGACCTTCGCTGGAACGCGACGCTCTTCGCAGGCCTGACGCCGCGGCATCCCCGCTGAAGTCCACGACTCCGTGGAAGTCACCGCACCACGTCGTGACCGACGCCGCTCGAAGTGCACGGATTCAACGTTTCGCACAGACGCCGCGATCCCCGACTTCGCGCATCGGCTTGTTTTCACTCTTCACCAAAGGTACTGTAATTGGGGGTCTACACAACTCCGTGTCCGGCGCCGCTGGTGTCGGCTTGTTGAGAACGACTCTGTCACGACGCCGTGTTAACATCTCATCGAAGCATTTTTGTTTCTAAGCGCTATTTTTGAGTTTAATCTTTAAAAATTCATAACTTGACTTGTGTATGTCGGATGTTTGTCGTTTTGGTCTTGTTTTGTTTAGATAAATATTTCCTATTTTTCTAAACTGGTGTTGTGCCATTTTGTAGTGTTTTCATTAAGTTACTGTGAGTGTTGGTACAAATACTTTACACCTAGCGCTCTGAAGTTAAGCCTACTGCTCTGCCAAGCTACCAAGGGGGTAAGCAGGGGTTAGCTGAGGATGATTCTCTTTTACCCTCTTTTACCCTGACTACAGTGAGGGTCCTTGCTTGAACAGGGGGTAACCTGACTGTCAACCAAAGACCCCATTTCTAACAATGTCAGATGACAGTTGCACTGTCAAGATAACCCTACAAATCCATGTTAGTCAATGACTACATCTGTGCTAATGCCGGAGAAAGATAACCACCACAGATTATAAAGTTAGCTAAACCTCCGTTAAAACATTGTTCATAGTGCACAACATTGTTCACAATTCCTTACCCCCTTTCTGGTCTCAGATTACCCAAAATGTACCTTTTGACAGTTCTATCCTGGGTTAATCTTGCACGAAAAGGCACCCTCCTCAACATCAGTTTAGCAGAGTAGCA
This sequence comes from Pleurodeles waltl, assembly GCF_031143425.1. Classification (NCBI taxonomy): domain Eukaryota; kingdom Metazoa; phylum Chordata; class Amphibia; order Caudata; family Salamandridae; genus Pleurodeles; species Pleurodeles waltl. The sequence goes on from NC_090436.1 coordinate 248,481,187, forward strand.
AAATAAGTAACAGGGACCACTCAATAACTGAATTCTAGAACAGAGAAAAGTTAAAGGATTTTATTGAAAAAAGTCGAAAGTCAAGTGGTACAGAACACACGCATTGAGGCTTCAATGCAAAGTTATAAAAAGTAGTCAAAATCAGAAACAATCCAAGTCCCAAATGAACAGTAAAATCATAATGAAATCAAGCAGTATCTCTAGTAGATAAGTCTGAAACCCTGGCTGAAGCTAAGAATTAAGTTGCCCTTATACACAACTCATGCATAGTAAATTAGAGAAAGAGCAAAATCATTTCATGCTCATAAGTGTTAGACCTGACTTCCTTAGTGTGGTCATCACCCAACTTTTTTGCCTGCCTCCCTCCACTTTTCTGACACTGTTTTGCTGGTTTTAGGACTCTGCGTACTTTACCACTGCTAATCAGTGCTAAAGTGCATATGCTCTGTCATTTAAACATGGTAACGTTGGTTCATACCCAATTGGCATATTTGATCTACTTGTAAGTCCCTAGTAAAGTGCACTACATATGCCCAGGGCCTGTAGGTTGAATGCTACTAGAGGGCCTGCAGCACTGGTTGTGCCACCCACTTAAGTAGCTCCTTAACAATGTCTCAGGCCTGCCATTGCAAGGCCTGTGGGTGCAGTTTCACTGCCACTTCAACTTGGCATTTATAAGTACTTGCCAAGCCTTAAAAGCCCCTTTTTCTGCATATATGTCACCCCTAAGGTAGGCCCAAGGTAACCCCTGGGGCAAGAGGCTATGTAGGTAAAAGGCAGGACATGTACATGTGTGTTTTATGTCCTGGTAGTGGAAAACTGCTGAATTCATTTTCTACTACTGTGAGGCCTGCTTCTTTCATAAGATAATATTAGGGCTACCCTAATACATAGTTTGAGTGGTAGATTCTGATCAGAAAGAGGTAACCAGGTCATATCTAGTATGGCCCGAATGGTAATACAAAATCCTGCTTATTGGTGAAGTTGGATTTTATATTACTATTTTAGAAATGCCACTTTTAGAAACTGAGCATTTCTCTGCCCTTAAAAATCCATATGTGCCTTACAGCCTGTCTCCAATCCACATCTGGCTGGGCTGGTTGACAACTCCCTTGCGTATTTTACCCAGACAGCCACAAACACAGAATACTCAGCCACTCCTGCACTCATCTGCATACTGAATGGGTCTTCCTGGGCTGGGAAGGTGGAGGGCCTGACACTTACATTTCAAAGGCTAGTGGCCTGCCCACACGCAATGGACTGCCAAACCCCCTACTAGGACCCTGGCAGACAGACCTGTATTGAAAAGGGACGTGGAGCACTTCAAAATCACTCTTTGAAGTCTCCCCCACTTCAAAGGCATTTTGGGTTATATAAACTGGGTCCCTGACCCCACCGAATTAGACACTTCTGGATCAGATCCTGCAACCTGTCAAGAGGAACTACCTGGCTGCCCAAAGGACTCACCTGGACTGCTTTGCTGTGAAGGACTACTGCCTTGCTGTTGCCCTGCTGTGATGCTGGCCTCTGATTTTGCTGAGAAGTGCTCTCCAAGAGCTTGGATTGAGCTTGCCTCCTGTTTTCTGAAGTCTTAGGGCCAAAAAGACATCCTCTCTTCAAAGAAATTCCTTGTTCTCTGAAAATTGACACACAGCCTGCCGGAAACGACGCACAACCTGCCCTGCAATGAGAAAATTGCTGCACAGCTGAACCGGAAGGACACAGCCCAACTTCCGGAGCAAAGATCGATGCAGCACCTGTGTTGCGACCAGAAATTCGATGCACGGCCCTACCGGATCGACGCACAGCGAGCCAGAATGACATAGCCCGACTTCCTGGGTGAAGAATCAACGCAGCACCTGCCTTACGACAGAAAATTCAACGCATCGCCTTTCGGATCGATGCAACGCCTGTGACTTCTTCCCATACACCCAGGATATTTCCCTGCATCATTCCTGGGCGTCCGAAGATCCCCGCATTGCAGTGAGGAACCAAGACTGCTTGCCAGAAATCGACGCAAAGCCCCTTGCAACGTGGAAAGAAACAATGCATTGCCTGTGCCTCATCGGAAAATCCGACACACATCTTATTTTTTTCACACATCTCCTCCTCTGCAGTGTCCGTGTGTGGTAATTTTGACGCAAACCAGGTACTTTGTGCAAACAAGAGACAACTGTTGATTTCTAAGATTTAAGACTCTTTTAAAACTTGCAAAAGTGATATCTCAACTTGTGCTTATTGAATCTTGATCATTTTTACCTTAATTTAACCAGATAATTATCTTATATTTTTCTAAACCTGTGTGGTGTATTTGTGTGGTGTTTTCACTGTGTTATTGCATTGTTTATTGCACAAATATGTTCCACATTGCCTTCTAAGTTAAGCCTGACTGCTCAGTGCCAACCTACCAGAGGGTGGGCGCAGGATAATTTGGATTGTGTATGACTTACCCTGACTAGGATTGTGGTCCCTATTTGGACAAAGGCGAATACCTCTGCTAACTAGAGACCCCATTTCTAACAATAAGTAATAACTATTTTGGCACATCAGAACAAGACAGTGGGCCACATTTAATTTCAATATTCCCATGGGCTTGCATTACAAATGTTACACACACCGGCATAAAATGTTTTCTTAGTAATTTATTTTCCAGTGCAAAACTTGTTTTGTGCTGGAAAGTAGTCTTAAAGTAATGCAAACCAGTGTGAAGGACTGGTTTGCCTTACTTACCATTAAGGCAGCGTTCCATAAGTGGTATGGGGGTGTTCCCTTGCAACCACCCATAGTTTTTGATGCAAAACCCATGTACTAACAATAGTAGACAGGGTTTTGTTTAAAACATTAAAACCCCTTGAAAGAAGGTGTTAAAAGGAGAAATGAGAAATGTTTTAATTTCTCCTTTGTTTTTCCAACTTTGCATGTTCACTGCACTGTACACCACACATACACGGTATGACAAGTTTAAAAAGTATTTTGTATTGGGTTTGATGCTTCCAATACAAAACCAGTGCTAGACTCACACACACACACCATTGCACCATGGCACAAAGGTGTGGGCATGATCCTTGGCAGTAAACTTTTGCACCAGTGCTATGGAGAAGGGAGGAGAGTGCCATATTCCTGTAGATATGATGCTCTCCTGCTCTCCCCCATCACGCAGTGCAGCATTTTTGCCTGCTGCTCTTTGTTGGGGCACTCTTTAGCATATCATATTCTAAGTACATAGCACTGTTAAATTTTAAGAAAGCATCCAGCATCTTCTTTGCTACTACCATCTAGAGATGCTTACAATATTATGAAACATTTCGACACTGATGCTACCCACAATTGGCACAACCCTGGCACACAGATAAGTCCCTTGTAAATGGTACCCCTGGTACCAAAGGCCCTGTGGCCAGGGAAGGTCTCTAAGGGCTGCAGCAAGTATTATGCCACCCTTGGGACCCCTCACTCAGCACATGCACACTGCCTCACAGCTTGTGTGTGCTGGTGGGGAGAAAATGACTAAGTCGATATGGCACTCCCCTCAGGGTGCCATGCCCACACCTCACTGCCTGTGGCATAGGTAAGTCACCCCTCTAGCAGGCCTTACACCCCTAAGGCAGGGTGCACTATACCACAGGTGAGGGCAGAGTTGCATGAGCAATATGCTCCTACAGTGGCTAAGCCAAACCTTAGACGTTGTAAGTGCAGGGTAGCCATAAAGAGTATATGGTCTGGGAGTTTGTCAAATACGAACTCCACAGTTCCATAATGGCTACACTGAAATCTGGGAAGTTTGGTGTTAAACTTCGCAGCACAATAAATGCACACTGATGCCAGTTTGGGATTTATTGTTAAATACACCCAGAGGGCATCGTAGAGATGCCCCCTGAATACCAGTCTCACTCCTAGTGCTAGGCTGACCAGTTTCTGCCAGCCTGTCACAACCAGATGAGTTTCTGGCCACATGGGGTGAGTGCCTTTGTCACTCTGTGGCCAAGAACAAAGCCTGTACTGGGTGGAGGTGCTTCTCACCTCCCCCTGCAGGAACTGTAACACCTGGCAGTGAGCCTCAAAGGCTCCTGTCTGTTGTTCTAGCACCCCAGGATATCCCAGCTAGTGTAGATGCCCACCCCTCCGGAAACAGCCCCTACTTTTGGCGGCAAGTCCGGAGGAGATAATGAGAAAAACAAGGAGGAGTCACCTACTAGTCAGGACAGCCCCTAGGGTGCCCTGAGCTGAGGTGACCCCTGCCTTTAGAAATCCTCCATCTTGAGTTTGGAGGATTCCCCCAATAGGATTAGGGATGTCCCCCCTTCCCCTCAGGGAGGAGGCACAAAGAGGGTGTAGCCACCCTCAAGGACAGTAGCCATTGTCTACTGCCTCCCTGACCTAAACACACCCCAAGATTTAGTATTTAGGGGTGACCCTGAACCCAAGAAATGAGATTCCTGCAACCTGAAGAAAGAAGAAGTACTGCTGACCTGAGAGACGACGGAGATACCAACTGATTTGGCCCTAGCCCTACTGGCCTGTCTCCGGACCCAAAGATCTTGCACACTGACGTATCTGACAGGGAACAGCAACCTCTGAGGACTCAGAGGACTGCCCTGCACCTAAAGGACCAATAAACACCTGAAAACAGCAGCACTGTTCAGAAACTACAACAACTTTGTAATTTTTAAAACAACTTTCAAAGAGACTCTCCCTTCACACTCTGTACCCGACACCCCCGGCTCGAGTTCAGGAGAACCAACACTGCAGTGAGGATTCCCAGGCAACTCCAACGAGATGAACACCCTGAGTCGACCTCCCTGCACTCCCACAGTGACGCCTGCAGAGAGGATCCAGAGGCTCCCTGTGACTGCCTGGTAACAAAGGAACCCAACGCCTGGACCAGGCACTGCACCTGTAGCCCCCAGGACCAAGAGGAACCACCTACCAGTGCAGGCAGCCCTTTTCATAGCCTAGTCAGTGGCTGGCCCGAGAAGCCCCCCTGTGCCCTGCCTGCATCGCCTAAGTGACCCCTGGGTCCCTTCATTGCTTTCAATAGCAAACCTGACACCTACTTTGCCTACTGCACTCGGCTGCCCCTGTGCCTATGCCCAGGAGACTGACTGTGTAAGTGCTTCACTTGCCTGAAACACCTAACCAAACTTACCTTCACCCATGAACTGTTGATTTTTGCACTGTGTCCACTTTTAAAATAGCTTATTGCCATGTTAACCAAAACTGTGTGTGCTACTGTTTTAAATCAAAGTTCTATACTTACCTGTGTGAAGTACCTTGCATTTTATGTACTTACCTTAAATCTTGAATCTTGTGGTTCTAAAATAAATTACAAAAATATATTTTTCTATATAAAACCTATTGGCCTGGAGTTAAGTCTTTGAGTGTGTGTTCCTCATTTATTGCCTGTGTATGTACAACAAATGCTTAACACTACCCTCTGATAAGTCTACTGCTCGACCACACTTCAACAAAATAGAGCATTAGTATTATCTAATTTTGCCACTATCAACCTTTAAGGGGAACCCTTGGACTCTGTGCACACTATCTCTCACTTTGAGATAGTATATACAGAGCCAACTTCCTACACACGCACTCACCCAATCCAAACGCATTCACTAACATACATGTACCCACCTCCACCCGTATTCACGACACGCACTCACACTCACACACACACTCACGCACTCACATACACACACACACCCTCCACGCCTGTCGGATGATCACTTACCTTGTATGTCGAGGAGGTCGTCTGGGAGGGGACAGGCCCCAGCGCTTCCACTGCTGGCAGTGCCCGCCATCAGGACACCACCAGGCCATTTTAAGGGTCGTGATATGGCGTGTGACATCCTTTCGGCGTGGCGGTGGGAGCAATGGAACCGCCTCTTCCCCAGCACCTGCCGGCATGAATGCTGTCGGATTTCCACCCGATTTTGGGAAGAAATATGAATACAGTCATAATGCAGTGGTCTTAAGACCGGCAGGACTGGTGGTCTTTCGGCACCCACAGCTTTGGAGGTCTTGTAAAAAGACCACCAAAGTAGTAAAGAGGAGGGGTATCAGTATCTTTCCACCTCTGTGGAGTGGGACACAAAGTTTCTAATAAAAACTAATAGGGTTTTTTATGAAAATTAATTTTAAAGACTATAAAAACATGTTCATTGTCTCTAAAATAATTAAATCACATTCCCATAACTTCTATTCACCTACGACTTCCACAGAAACAGGGCACAATACACCTGTGCTACAGCTTAATATATTATTGAATTAATAATAATTATTTTAATTTTACTGTTATGATTTTCATTTAAAAAGCTTTTTTTCAATTGAATTAAGATGATTAAAATGTTAAACCTGCACACTACCCACAATATAATGTGCGATGAATGTGTCACAATTTTTTAAACAGGATATGTATTATCTTATTTGTGATTTCTATTTTTTAACAATACTTATTGAAACTGAAATTGATGCTAGTTGAACTAGGTCTTCAATATTCATGGCAAGAACACAACCCAGAGATAAAAAAAATACCTTTGCATGGTCTGGCTTGGCAGCACAGCTGTTGCCAGACATTTATGTGAGCATCGCTGGAGAAGGGCTTTGGCTCCTCCCACATGTTTGGAGCCAGGAGTATGTGTTTTTATGGGTCAAAAGTTGTGTGCTTCCACAAAAAAGTATTTGTCCTCCACGTAGTTCTGATCATTTTATTTATCCAGTTACCTAGGCTTGGACTTTCATAGGCATAAAAATGACATTGGAGTACTACTAAAGTGCCTTAGATAACTAGATAATGTATGTTGTTTGTCATTGGCAGCAGATGGGAGGAGGACAATCTTTAACATACATGGATTTTTAGGTCTGGCTTGCCGAAGCAACTGTCAGCTGACTTTTAAACTACACAAACTATTAATCTGCAGTTCTTTGCTTCCACACAAATACATATCTATTGCCATGCTGTTTTCTTGTAATGCTTCACATTACCATACAACATTCCTTTCAAGACAGACCTATTGGCATTGCCAATGCTTATTTTCACATGTACACTGTACATATTCCCATATAGACGTCAGCATTGTCAGCAACTCTATTAGATACAGCATTCTTGGTTTGGTTTCCCCTAACTTTTTGCCATCAGAGCTCCTGTTTTTGCTTTTTGCTGGCCTTAGGATTCTGCACACTTCATCACTGCTACCTAGTGCTAAAGTGTTTGTGCTCTTTCCCTAAAATGTAGTAACATTGGCTTATCCCCAATTGGTATATTTAATTTACTTAAAAGTCCCTGTGGAAGTGCACTACATGTGCCCAGGACCTATGAATTAAATGCTACTAGTGGACCTGCAGCACTGATTGTGACACACACTTAAGTAGCCCTCTAAACGTGTCTCAGACCAACTACTGAAGAGCCTGTGTTTACAGTTTTAAAGTGTGATGTCAACCTGGCAGAGTCACCCTTCTGCCAGACACAATTCTTCCTTTTTAATACATATACATCACCCCTAAAGTAGGTACTAGACAGCCCCAAGGGCAGTGGACATCTACTTTCAAGTTTCACAAATCCTAGTAGTGAAAAACTCCTAAATTCATTTTTCACTGCTGCAGGTCCTGTCCACACACATGAGCTGAATAACCCCCTGTGGAGAGATTGGTGCCAGGACAGGAAGGACAGGGACTCTGTGGCATGCCTTTGAAGTCTCCCCCACTTCAAAGGCCCAACTGGGTATAAGTATTGGACCTCTGACACCACCAGTTCAGTACACTTCTGGACCTGTGGATACTTTGCCAGGAAGAAAACCTGCTGTGCTGGGGAAGGCCTGCCACTCTGCTGGGCTGTTGTTTTGCTGGGCTCTTGCTTTGCTGTGCTTAACTGTGCCTGCTGCACTCTTATCTGGGAGTGAGAAGGACAGGACCCGCAAATAACCCAGAGTGACTCCAAGGGCTATTTGGCTTTCCTCCTGATCTGAAGTCCAAGGGGCATAAAAGACTACCAACCATCCTGCTACTGAACCTGCACCCTGCCATCTGTGATTCTGTCCTGCCAAGTGGTGCCACCCCAGTCCTGGATCCTTGTAAGTGGACCTGAAGTGTTTGTTCCCGCAGAAACAATGCACCCTCTGCTACGGAAGCAGAACAGATACATCACAGCTGTTGCATGAGTCTACTGCATGGGTCAGAACCTGCACATCAGACTTACATCACTGCATCTTGAAACCAGCACATCGCCTTCAGAACCACCACTGTGCTACGCTTTTTCCCGGTGCAAGGTCCTCATATATCTCGTTGGCGGCAGCCTCAATGATGATCCTGAACCTCAGCATTGCCACCTCTGTGTGGATCATAAGCAATGCCTTGTCCTGACTGCTCAACACATCCTCAACACTGGTCTTCACATCTGAAAGCCCCCTTGACAGGATCTTTGACAAACCAAGATCTCACACTGCAGCCTTGCACCTCCCCGGCTGTATGAAGCACCTATATCTCGGACTCAGGCAATGCTCAGTAACCAGTATTTAAGGTACTTTGGTTCAGCTTGCCTAACTGGGTCCCTGTGACTGACCCATGCTCCATCGCAGTTGGCCTGAACTTGTGACTTTGTCCCATTCTTGTGTGAACAAACATCCCCAGTTGTCACTTTTTACTTCTAAGTGCTGTTTTACAGTTTGTCACAAAATCATAATTCAACCTCTACTTATTCGATTTTTGTCATTTTGGTCTTGTTTTATTTATTAAATTAAGTTCTATTTTCTAACCTGGTGTGGGGTCCTTTTTTGTGGTGCAGTTTTGCTGTTTGACACAAACACATTACATAATGCCTTCAAGTTAAGCCTGACTGTTCCAAGCTACCAAAGAGGGAGCACAGGTTAATTTGGGGTTTACTTATGCTTTACCCTGACAAGGATTGTGATTGCTCCTTGACTAGGGTACACACCCCAGTCAACCAACAACCCAATTTCTCACCAACTCCATTAACCCCCTTCAGTGAGGAAATAGGCACAATGTTGGACTGTGTCCCTGTTTGGATTGTAGAGACCTTTTGTGAAGACTACATCCCAGGCTTCTTAGAAAACCAGTCTTAAGAATGGAACTAGCAAAACATATAAATTATTATTTCTTACGTAATGGTAACGATGAAGCTTCCTCACATGGAATTTGAGATGCATTCTAAACATTATTAAGATGTAAATGCATTTCCATAATGGCACAGCTCTGCAAGATTCATACCCTAGAGATTAGCAGCTGTAAAAGGAACTTAAAACCACAGAGAAAGAATGCCAAAATTCAACCTCACTGACTAACCTACATGCTCTAGAACACATTTGTGGACAACTGAGAACCATTCACAGTGACATTTCTCTACTTAAAGACACATGACTATGTAGCTGAAAGCAAAGTAGGAACTCATCTAACTAGGCATCTGTGGGAAAAGTAAAGGAAAATACATTAAGAAAATTAAATCAGACAGAGAGGAAATGCTTCTAAAAAATGATAAAAATTAAAAGAATTTAGGAAGTACTGTAAGACTCTTTGCAATACAATTGAAACTGATCCAACTTACGAGGCACAAAGAAATAACTTTAACTACTTTATTCCGCAAAGTAAGGGATAACTTAGAAGCGCCAATAAGTAGAAGCCCCAGCTGCAATGAAATCTGGATCCCTGCTAGTGATTTTTGTTCATAGTCGAATACAGTTCATGGGTGTGCACCATGACCTAGGCCTGTCTCACAGTAATGAGGTCTGTTTAGGCTGCAAATTGTGCACCATGCACTACCCTCATGAAGGTACTGACAATACCTCAAATTACCCATCTGCTAAACATACAACTAGAAGGTTGACGCTATACTGGCTACCTCCCTGCCAGACCCATTACCACTTTCCTGCTGAGCTGATGGGCGAAAACCAAAGTTTACCCCTGTAAGTCTAGCGAGGAAAGTAGGCAGCATTGTCGCCAGCTTGTAATCACAGCAGACAGTGAGCACAGTGAGGGTGCTGGGGAGGGGGACCCCTGCACTGCCCATGCCAAGTGGATGGGCAGTGCAGGGTGCCGCCCTGTGGCCCTCTGCACCTGTGCTCTGCCAGCCTTTTCATGGCCGTGATACTGCCATAAAATGACTAGCAGAGAACCAAGTCAAAGCGGCAGAAAAATCTTAATCTTACCAAAGCATTTATCATTGAACATTCAAGAGTTACTGTACAAATTAATAACAACAATAACTGAACAGGAGAAATGGCTTACATCTAGACTCGACAGGTGCATAAAATCAATCTTTTGTTGATTACATTTGTTTGAACAGGGACTCACTAATTAACCCTCTAATTTGAAGAGCATGTTTGGGCCTCATGCAAAAAGAAACTAGCCAAAAGTTAATTTGGAAAACATTTTACTAAGGCTCTAACAAAATAGCGGTTGGTACCTAAAAGAAAAGAACAAACATATATAACAAAGGCAATTGCATGTTGTTATACTTCTCCTGAATGGATCAGCAAGCTGTGATTTCTTCGTCAGTTGGACATCCGTCTGGTCAGCGTTGGCAGAGAAAAGTGAAGGGGATTGGCTCAACCACAATTGGGCTCTAAGTTAACTTTACCAACTTAGAAAGGGCATCATAATAAGGAAACAGCATCAATAGCATCAACAAAATTGTGCGAAGAGGCTAAAGACTAGGAAGAAAGGACATCAGGAACTGCACTGCTCCTGGAAAGTGCAGTCAAAACCACACAGGTAGTTTCTCAAGTCGTCATTGGTCAGAGCATTGGGTGTCACAATAGAACCAATAAACAATAATTCTTAAATCTATGATATAGTTAGACACTCTTCACACGTCGATGATTGGCTCCACTTCTCCCGTTCCATTCACCAGTTTTGTCAGGTAACTTTTTAGTTGCAATCATAACTCCAGTCAGTGAAGCCATTGTCACATCCTGGGAACTTCTGCTTCTCATGCACCAAAGATACAAATGTATCTGTAGCTAGTACATCGCATTACAGCAGACAGTTCTCACAAGAAAGTTTAAAACATCAACTAGTTTAACGTTGCAACATTACAAATCTATTTGGTCAGCATTATGTGAACAAAGAACTAGTGTGAATTCTGATGAGACAGAAAACATTTACAAACATTTATTTATGCCTTGAAGCTTAACATGAGGCCTTGTTGGGGGCGTGGCAAAGATGGCGGGCGGAGCGGACGCTTGAGAAGAGAGCTCCGCTCACGACCCAGCATAATTAACTAATATCCTGTCCCTGTGCGGCCCTGCAGACACGGTTGTGGTGTGCGTAGCCGCCTATGGATAGTGGGGGGCACAGGATGCCTGAAAAAAAAAAAACAACGTTGCGCGATGGCACTATCGGCGACCTGGACCCTCGGGCCCGGCGATCTTTGCCGAACGGAGTCCACACGTCAGAGACCAGGTGAGCTGTGGGGTCGCCGCTGGGCGCGGGATCGGGAGACACCTGGGCCGATCCGCCCGGCGGAGCTCCGGTGATGCATTCTGCAGGACTGCGGCCAGGCCTGCGAACAGCCGAGACCGGGCCGCCACAGAAAGTTAATTTAAAAGCTGCAGCGATGTCAGGACCACGCTGAGTGAGAGGGGCCAGTGCGATGCCCGAGTGGCTGGCACATAGCGACAACAGAGGCCTTGGAGGACCCCTAGAGGGAAAACAGTAATTACAGTCCCCGGAGTAGGGCTGAGGTGGAAACGGGGAGCAGAAAAGGCGACAAAGAAAAAGAAAAAAAAAGAAAGAAAGAAAAAAAATAAAAAAATAAGGAGGATCGCACCAGATCTCCTTGGGTGCCCCTTCCAAACACGGCGTGATCCACCCATACGGAGGCTGACCTACCCTGAAGTGCGCCAAAAGGCGCCACGGAGGAACTAACATCAACCAGGTGGGGCTCCTCCTGCAACTGGGAGTGGCCTCGGAGATTGGGCCGAGCTGTTGCACAGGTGAATAACGAAGCGGAGGCCCTGCGCGGAGATCCCGCGCCAGGTTCATAGATTGAAGGAGCAAAGCACATCTTCCCAAGGCGGCTGGGAACTTGCAATCGGAAATGCCTGAGGCACCGGACCTCTGAAATCCTCCGGGCACTTGGAGTAGTGGCCCCCACCTCCCACCGGTGACTCATGGTCCTATTAGAGCAATAAAACACTCACACCAATGTCGCGGTGGGTGAAATGAACCAATAGTTGTCCCACTCACCGGGTACACATAGGACAGCATTAATCTAAAGCTTTAAGGTCCAGGGAAGAGGTAAAATTAAGAAAGCACGCTAGGGGCCCTTGGACTATCCACATTGGGATTGTCATTTGGAGGCGGGAAACACGGGCCCACCAGTGGGTGCTCTAGCCTAAGACTATTGCGGAAGAAAAATAGAACCAGTGGATAGATCAACAGCAACTGCCACAAAAGGTGATAATGGTCAAACCAAAACAGACTAAGGCAGCGGCCCCCATGGACGGAGGGACTCCGCCCACTGTGAACACTCCAGACACACAGATCACAACACTTCTCCAAGTGAGCGAAATGCTGCGCACTCATTCCCTGCAATGTGATAAACTCTTGCAAGCAGTAATGGATACTAAGGCTTCGCTCGAAGGAAAGATAGACGCTGTCGTCTTAGAGGTTACACTATGCCGAGCAGACCACCAAAAACTAACGGACAGGGTTGTCAATACAGAGTTGGCACTGGAAACTGTTCATCCAGAGGTCGCAAGTATGAAAACTAAAATCCAACAGATGAAACCGAAATGACACAACTGCAGCGCAGAGGGCCGCTCCAGGCGCAACAATGTCAGATTTCTCGGTATCCCAGAGAGAACAGAGACAACCAAAGCTGAGGAGTTCTTAGAGGACTGGTTGAAAGACATAATGAAGATACATGACATCACTAAAGTACCGGTGGTAGAAAGAGCACACAGAATCCGTGGCAGACCACCGCGACCTGGAGCCCCACCTCAACCACTGATAGCGCAATTCTTAAACTACAGGGACAGGGACCAAGTTCTGCAATATTTCAGATCCTCAGGCCCAGTCTGGAAAACTGCAACATCACGGCCTACCCAGACTACACGATGGAAGTGCAACGTAAAAGAGCATCGTGTGTCAAAATCAAGCAGTTACATGGCGAACATAAAATCACTTATTCACTTATGTTCCCAGCTCGCCTCCGAGTAATAAACGGTGAAAAGACCCTTATATTCCCGACCGCGGAGGACGCATGGACATGGATACATGCCAAGGGCCTAGCTGATCCATCCAAAGATGACACCGTGCAGGAGGAATGGATCACACCCAGCTCCTGCAGAAAGAAAAAGAAAAGCTCGTTGGCACGTCCAACAAAATCACAGGTGGCAGCGATCAGGCGCAGGCCTTAAGGGAAGTCAGCACATTCGTACGCTCGCAATCGGACACCAGAAGCGAAGCAGAACCCAACTACAACATCCCATTACGCAGCGGATCCAGCTCCCCTCCTTCTCCACTGATTGGTGGCCCGGACCTCACCCAACGTATGGCGGACGACAAATGAGGTCCCCCCAACGACGTCCTTGACCCGAGACACTCGTTACAGTGTTGAAGGACTAAAGGAGGCCTAGATGAGGACATGATGCAAGATTATCCATCCCAGGACGGTTGAGAGCAGTCCCCCCGGTCGCAGAAACAGTTGGACATGGTCACCGCTAAGCTTGACCCGGCCCGGCGGCAACGCCAGAAACCGCAGATACACTAGCCAAGGCTGATGCAATTTCTTTTGTGGCTGCGCAGGGCTACAACATGATGGAGGTGGGTCACACAAACGCTCTCAACCTCCATTAATCTATGCCCCCCACTACCTGAACAGTCCCAGAATGGAAAAGACTTGTATAGACACTTGCTTAGGCACCGGTTGTGCCAAACTGTTCAAAGTTGGGCCTCACCCAGTAAGTTCTTTCTTTCACCATAGATGTTCTTCTTTCTTTTCAGCTCCACTAGAAGAGTACAATCTGCTCTTCTCTTGTTTCTATTATTTTATACAGTCATTCGGGGGAGATGGTGGGGTGCTTGGGGGCGTGCGCGAGGGGCTTTGGGTGGAGGGGGTGTGGGGGCGGGACTCCCAGCCTCTGTGATAAATTGGTGTGTGAGAGATGATGCATCAGACCATATCACACAAAGAGTCCACATATAACATACTAACTTGGAACGTGAAAGCCATGGCTGGCATAATCAAACGAGGCAGGATACACACATATCTAAAACGCCTTCACATACACATAGCCATACTGCAAGAAACACATCTCACTCCAGTGGATCTTAAAACAATAGAAAAGAGATGGGCGGAACTAGTGCACGGTACTGGGACATCAACTTATGCAAGGGGAGTCCTGATCTGGATTGCCCCGGGGGTCCTCTACACGGTGACGCGCAGAACAATAGATGAGGCAAGCAGATTTGTTCAAATGGAAGGCTCGCTTGCTGGGGATCCGCTGGCGATAATAGGGCTGTATGCCCCAAATGTTAAACAGGGTGAATTCCTGCTGAACACTATCCCATGCCTGACAAATGACCTAACCTTACCTAGTATATAAGGAGGGGATCTGACCTGCGTGCCACAAGTAGATATTGACAGGTCACACCCCTCGTTAGTAGCTGCCCCAGTTAGAAAAAATTCTCAAATTCTACAATCCTGTATGACAGAACGCTGACTGACCGACGTGTGGAGGCACTCGCACCCACTAGACAGGGAGTATTCTTATTATTCTCCGGTGCACCGCCTACACACCAGTATAGATTTAATACTCAGCTCTCAAGATTTGATACATAGGTTCAAAGGCGCTGCATACATGGGAAGGGTAATCTCGGATCACTGCCCACTAATAGCACATATTCAATAGGGCAGACTACGCGCATGCATCCTAACCTGGCCCCTTCAACCAAGTTTACTACTAGACCCTCCGTTTAGAAAAGAACTAGCCACACATATCACATCTTATTTCACACTAAATAGCGGGACAACGAGCTTTCAGGCAACTGAAAGGGATGCACATAAGGTGGTAATAAGAGGCACATGCATATCAGTGGCAGGGATTGTACGACAGACACTGACACAAGATCTCCAAAAATATGAACGTGACGTGCGCATGGTGGAGTGCAAACTCGCAGAAGGTACAATAGCAGAAGCAGAGCTTGGGCAACTGCGTACACAGTGGAATGAGGCAGACCATCGCCTTAGGCAATATGATTACCGTCACTATTTGGTCCGCACACATGCAGAGGGGGATAGGCAAAGGAGATTGCTGGCATGGCTACTGAAGAACAAACTGCAGAACACTCCCATAGGCACCATCCGCCTTGACACAGGGATAATAATAAACACTCAGGTGAAAATAAATGACGCCTTCAGAGATTTACTATAGCACGCTATACAAGGCCCAGCCCCCCCACCAGAACAATTAAGCGAGTTCTTCAAGGAGATACAATTAAACCTCCTCACCGACACACAGGCAAGAGCTTTGGAGAACCCGATGGACCTCGAAGAGATTCAACAGGCCTTGCAACAATTAGCACACTGTAAGGCACCTGGTAATGACGGCCTTCTTGCAAAGTACTACAGTACTTTCACGGCACAAATACTAGCGCCATACCTAGACATGTTGGGTGAGGCCCTTGAGAACGGTCAATTGCCAGAATCTCAACGTTAGGCGATAATAGCGGTGTTACCTAAACCGGGCCGCGACCCACTTGATGTTCGTACATACCGACCACTATCATTACTGAACTCAGATTGCAAACTGCTCGGTAAAGTATTAGCGAATCGCCTGCTCCCTTTGT
Source organism: Pleurodeles waltl (assembly GCF_031143425.1). NCBI lineage: Eukaryota > Metazoa > Chordata > Amphibia > Caudata > Salamandridae > Pleurodeles > Pleurodeles waltl. The sequence continues at coordinate 248,496,985 of NC_090436.1, forward strand.
TGCCGGACCTAGTACACCCAGACCAGTCTGGATTTATACCTGCCCGTAATACGTTTTATCAATATACGGAACCTCCTGCGCCTGATGGCAGACACTCCAGAAGGAGAATACAAGCAGGTGGCAGTATCATTAGATATCGAGAAAGTGTTCAATACTCTAGTATGGCCCTTTCTGATGGAGACACTGTACCGAATGGGTTTCGGTAAGACATACATCGGATGGGTCAAGGTCCTATACTCGGCACCGTCAGCGAGGGTCAAGACAGGCGACACTATCTCTGAGAAATTTAGTATATGAAGAGGCACTAGACAAGGTTGCCCACTGTCCCCATTACTGTACGCCCTTGCTATCGAACCACTAGCTGCTCGGCTATGTACATTAGCTCCGGAATGGGGCATCCTGGACAGGTGCACACATCGCATAATATCATTATATGCAGACGACCCACTAATATTCCTGCAAAACCACACGGAATCCCTCCCTGACCTACTCGGTCTGTTGGATCAATTCGGAGCAATCTCCGGATTAAAAGTGAACTGGTCAAAATCCTGCTTATTCCCAATGCGTGCGGTGCCGGAGATACATCGTCTCGACCCCATGCCCTGCGACCTGAAATGGTGCTGCACCACTTTTAAATACTTAGGGATAAATGTGGACCACGACGCCCTAGATCTAAAGGAGGGCAACTTAAGACAGGCGGTCAGGTCCTTCAGGGGTTCCCTGCTCTTCTGGTGCTCGCTCCCACTCTCTCCTATGGCAGAGTGGCCATAGCGAAGATGATTTTATTACCGCAGCTATTATATTTTTTCATGGCGCTCCCACTGGCACTCTCCAATTCTTTTTGACCAGCATACTGATTGACCGGGTGTGTGGCAACGGTCGCCGACGAGTTGCTCTAGTGAAAATACACCAACCACTCAAGCAAAGAGGGTTGGGGGCACCACGATTTGAGCTGTACTATGCTTCCGCACAATAACAATGGGTGATCAAATGGCTCTGTAATCCCACATTCGCAGAAGCACAGGCGGTGCACACTGACTTAGGTCATACTAACAAATAACTCTGGCTGCTGGTTCGGGATGGTCCACGACACACACACAACACTGCCCGCTGGGTTTGGCATCGGTTCGTATTAGTTGGGAATAAGAATCCACAGTACTCCCCAAGGATCCCACTGATGGCCATTCCAAAAATCAAAACCGTAGCAGCAAAACTTGGCCTGACAACATGGCCCGAGAAAGGCATACAAACAGTAGTGAACATATATGGTAACGGACACCTCTTAAATTATGCGGCACTGCCCAGTGCCCATAATCTGGGACAGGGAGGCTTCATAGCGTATGGGGCATTGCAACAATTAGTACGATCCTCACGGAACTGTGGAAATGACGAACCTAAGGTGGCCCCTATCCTACAAGATTTAATAGATAATTTAGACACCCCGATCAACATATCAGGATTATACGGAATTCTGACCACACATTCTGAACATAAGCAGGAACAAGCAAAAAATAGATGGGACGAGGTTCTTGCTACACCACTCTTAAAACATGCATGGAGCCAAGCCATCACAATGATATATGCAGTGTCACGCAACCCCCGGCTTTGATACACACAGTTCAACTACATACACCAAACATATCTATCACCCTATCGACTTGCACGCATGTTCCCTCAGATGCTGCAAGAGTGCCTCAGATGTGGAGTCGCTGAAGCCACCTTTTTCCACATGACATGGGAATATCCCCCAGTTATAAATGCATGGAGAGACATAACATCATTGATAGCTAAGTGGCTAGATACACCCTTGTCCCCTACACCTGAGTTATGCCTATTAGGAATCAGGGATGGACCCAAAGGATGGAAACAGATGCACAGATGCATTGATTTAGCGCTTGTGTTATACAGGTTCCTGATAGCAATGCAATGGAAGGCACCTAGCGCACCGAGTACTCATCAGTGGCAGAGAGATCTGATACGCTGGGCAAAAGCAGAAGCACATACAAAGCAATCTCTTCAAGACAGAGGGGTCCAAATCAAGGGCATAGAAACATGGGACTCTTTTGTTACTAACTTGGAAAGCAAAGACGACATGCAACATGCGACCCCCTTGAGCAATTGGCTCGACAAAACAATAGGACGATGCTGACATAGAACACACGTAAATGGAAGCACTGTTAACACACTCCAGGAAATGCAGCAATGAGTAAACACATCAGTGAACAGCCGAAACAACAGTGGTATGAAGACGGCGGCACGCAGTGGGAGACAAGGCGCAGATACATCAGGTCAAATCAAGCCCAAATTGAAAACATGTCGCGATAGATTGTCGGGGGGCGGTACTTCCTTCCATCTTCCTCCCCTCTCTCCCCCCTCCCCTCACGGCCAACTGACCTCCTGTGCACCCCTCACGCTCGAACGACTGTGGGACACACACAGCACGCTCCCCCGCCCCCGAGCGGCTCCCCGATCATGAACTCTTCTCTCCTTTCATTCTTTTTTCCTCTATAATTTCTCTTTTAATATTGTTTCTAAATAATTTCAGTTGAATGTACAAGTAGCAATCACACTGCCGTGTGTGCAAAAGATATGTGAGTGTATTCAGATCCAGAACACATAATAAGTATGTAACTGTTTATATCTGGATGCATAACTGTAACGACTGAAACAATAAAATAGATTTAAAAAAAAAACATGAGGCTTTGTTAAGTAGGCCCATGATTTCATAATTACTCTATGCCTAGTATATTTAAGCAAATACATTTCATTAACACATTAGTATGGTCCACTAATACATTTCGTTTTGTATGTGCGTATTAATTCTAAAGAGTTAATATTTTATTTCTTTATTAATGTCATACACATTATGGTTGCCATCTAGGTGGGCACATTTTCCAAACACTTGATTTCTTCTATGTTAGCATAATTTGTGTTAATTATCAGCTATTAATCATTGCAAATTCATTAGTGAAAAATTCAGCTTTCACAATCCCTCCTCTGATGACTAAATGGGGCATCACTACCTAGTAACACGTAATATATATTTTTGTTAACCTAAAATTTTGTTTCTGCATAACGTCTGCCATTTTCCCTCTTTCTCTGATTTTCATCAAAATATCTGCTTCTCCACTTTTCCAATTTAATTTCTTCCCTCCTCTGATCATTTTTCATTCTTTGTCTTTTAATAAGTATACACAATTCGTAAGCTCCCATTATGCAAATGACACAAATTATAATAATCAACACTGGTTTCAATATTATCCCTAGGATACCATTTCCCAGGTTGTCCAGCCAATTTCCCACAGTAGTAAAACCTTTGCCAACCTTTTCTAAAACCCCAGGTTCTTTTGGAACTTTTAAGTCAGACTTGATGTTATTCAGATTGTTAATTAAGCTTTTAACTCCTCTGCTGTTATCAGGAATATACATGCATCAATGTTGCAATTTCAGCATTTTACAGACTCTGCCCTCCTTTGCTAAAAAGATGGCAAGCCCAAGGAGGTTCTGAAGAGTCATAGAACCTACCACAGCCACAGTCTGCACTGCACACTCAAATCAATTTGATGTCCTAAGTATTTCACTTCTTTTTGGCAGTAGTGCAATTTGCTGCGGACATTTTATGTCCGTTTTTTCCCAAATGATTTAGTCAGGCAATAGTATCTCGCCTGCATGCTCCCTTCGTTTTTGAAGTGACCAACAAATCATCAATGTGCTGAACCAACGTTGATTGGAAAAGCATTTCCAATGTCTCCAGGTTTGTGTTCGGGATCTGATTAAAAATGGGCGGGGACACTGAAAAACCTTGTGGGATTCTGCACCAACAATATACGTGATCAGGGATATTAAAACAGAAAATGAAATGGCTATCCTCATGAAGAGGTACAGAAAACAATGCTTGAGATAGCTACACTATGGTGAACCATTCAGCATCACATGGGATTTGAAATAATATCACTACTAGATTTGGTACCACTGGACAACATTTAATCACAATATCATTGATTTTCCTCAAATCCTGGACAATCCAAAATTTTCTACAGGGTTTTCACAATCCCATGATAGGAGAGTTACATAGGCTGCTCAGTACTCTGCTTAAAACACCTTGTCTTACGAATTCTGCAATTAGAGGTGCAGTTCCTTCAATAGTGCCTTGTGTCATATGGTATTGGTGAATATGGGGGAAAACTGCATTTGGCTTGACTGGTACTTTAACTGGCTCAACTTCTCTGAGTAAACCAATGTCCTTCTCTGAAAATGCCATACTGAACTGTTCCCTGTAGGTCGTAAGGAAGATCTTGTACTGTAAAGACAGGTAAGAAACAGATCAAAGAGTATTCTTCATTTACTGAGTTATGTCGGTTTCCTCACGCTGATCGTCTTCATCATCACTATTTGTTTGAATGCCAATCATATCATTTGAACAGGTAATTGAGCATCTCGTTTTGCATAGCCAGTCCCTTCCTAGTAAGGAAACCGAACTCGAGTCACAAACTACAAATTTGTGTAAGCTTTTGAAATTACCAGTTTTAACTGGAACTCGTTCTGTAATCAGGTTCGTCAAATACTGATTTGCAACTCCCACGATTGCACTATTTTCCCTGAAAGGGGCAAGTTAGGGAAGGGACTTCTGCAGATCTTACAGTGGAACGTGTAGCTCCTGTATCGACTAAGAATGAGACTTTGTAACCCACTACCTTTCCCTTTACATATGGACCCTTTTGGTCTCCTTCTAATGAAGCTGCCAACACACATTCTTCTTCATCTGAACTCTCACTCATCATTTGATTCATCCTCACTGTGTAATGGGTATTGGTGTATTGCGTTATTACTGGTGTTAAACCGTTGGCCTGTACCCTGGAGAGGAAGCATCATCTGCTGCTGTTCCATTGGGGCTTTAGGTATCTGAATTTGTTGCCTAGGTACTATGTGAACTTGGGGTAGCATTTGCTGTGACTGTGGCATATGCAAATGTGGCATTTGGTGCATAGGCTGAGGACCTTGCACTTGATTCACATTATTCTGGAAATTAAAATTTTGGCCTCTCATTCTTGGTCCTTTCATGTTTGAAAAAGGATTGTTTTCATTTGTCTGGGTGACAACACCTTCTTGTCCTAGCATTAGACACTCCCGCTTTCAATGTCCAAGGCCACCGCAAGCATGGCAAGGTAACATCCTTTCATTGCCTGCATATCATTCTGAGTAACTACAGTTCTCAAGTTGACACCATGGTTCACATTTCCATTTCCAGAACGACCTCTACCTTTCGCCTGATTCTGAAACAACATGTTTCCCTGCTGCTGCTGTGGAAACATTCCCTGCATTCCTGATTGTGCCACCTTAATCTGCATCACCATTGCCTTATTTTTCAACTTTCTCTGTTCAATTTAATCTCATCACTGCAGTACTTGTCATATCACAATACTTCATCAATCAGCCCTGCTTGCTAACAAATCAAATGACTCTTAATGATCTGGCTAGTTTCAGGTCTCAATTATTCAACAAATTTGAACACAAACTGAATCATGTCTTTTGGCTAAATTATTTCTGTACCACTGTAATGTTTGAATGCTTGCAACAATCTCTTGTTGTATGCATATATGTACTCCTTTCCTTCTTGAGCTGCCCTATCTATTCTCTGCCAATCAATCTCCTTGGGAGAAATTCTTGTTTGCGAAAATTCAATCACCTTGTAATAGTATTTCATAACATCATGAGATGGTGCATCTGTAGACGTATCTTGTGCCGGCTCTCTCGATGGCTAATCTACACTCCTTTTGCATTCAACCCACAAATAAGCTGGAACCACTATTTCTAACAGGGTGTTCAAATCCTCCCACAGGCATTTTGCAAGCTTCACAAACCTGTCTGTTTGTTGGTACCATTCCACTGGCTTCTCTCTCAATCTCAGGTAGTCATTTGTAAATTACAGAATGTCACTTCTGCTCCAAGGGACATGTACACAATTCCCCCCCAGGAAGTTATCTCACTGGTAGTATTTGTTTGGGATTGCCAGTCTGCTGCACACTAACAATTAAATTTGCAGACTCCGTTTTCTTCTTGCCTCATTTCTTTACCCATCTGCCTTCCCATTCATCCGATGCTCCCGATGTCTGAATGCTCTGGATTATTTTTCATGTTCTCAATATCCTTTCAGTCAAATTCTAACTTGTGACTTCTTCTCAAATGCTCAGTTTTCTCAATTTCTATTTCGTATTTCTCTGCCACGTCTGCTAATCTCTGGTGTACCAATCCTGTTTTGGTGGTAATTATTTTGCACAAGAAGCGCAATTCGTCTTCTCTACATGAGTGAATTCTGTTTAGTTCAATTGTTCCCTCAATTAATTCCTCTACTTCTAATTTAAGCCTGGCCCAACTTAATGGACTTCCTCCATTTGAATCTCCTGGTGTGCTATTCAGCCTTTCCAGCCGTTTGGTTAATTGCTGGGCTGTCAAAACTTGTAATGAGATATAGTTATTACTTACATTGGGCACTTTCTGTAATGTTAGACATTGAGGGGGTCATTCTGACTTCGGCGGGCGGTGGAGGCCGCCCGCCAAAGTTCCCCCGACAGAATACCGCAGCGCGGTCAAAAGACCGCCGCGGTAATTCTGAGTTTCCCCCTGGGCTGGCGGGCGACCGCCAGAAGGCCACCCGCCCGCCCAGCGGGAAACCCCCTTCCACGAGGATTCCGGCTCCGAATGGAGCCGGCGGAGTGGAAAGGGTGCGACGGGTGCAGTTGCACCCGTCACGATTTTCAGTGTCTGCTATGCAGACACTGAAAATCTTTGTGGGGCCCTGTTAGGGGGCCCCACGACACCCGTTCCCGCCAGCAAGGTTCTGGTGGTGAAAACCGCCAGAACCAGGCTGGTGGGAATGGGGTCGGAATCCCCATGGCGGCGCTGCCTGCAGCGCCGCCATGGAGGATTCCTCAGGCCAGGGGAAAACTGGCTGGAAACCGCCGGTTTCCCTTTTCTGACCGCGGCTTTACCGCCGCGGTCAGAATTGGCCTGGATGCACCGCCAGCCTGTTGGCGGTGCATCCGCGGTCCCCGGCTCTGGCGGTCTATGACCGCCAGGGTCGGAATGACCCCCTGAGTCTCCTGAGTCATCAAAAATGGGTTAGGACCTATGTCAGGTCTCCCCGGATTTCTCGGTGGAGTCCTGGAATAATTCAAATCAATTAATGTACCTGTCATGTCAAAAGTTTGCTTCATCAGAGATATGAGTCCTGTATATTCATTGAATCCCTCCATTTCTACAGTCAAATAAAAAATGATCTGTTCATTTCTCTTATTTCCCTGAGCAAACAATGGTATTAGAAGACCAGTAGTAGCAGGTACTGACACAGTGCCCAGACTCGGTTGGACATTTTGATCCTTAGAGTACAATACTCCTGTATTCTGACTTGTCAATGAAGATGTATTTGTCTGTGACACTGTTATAGGGGTGTACCTCACGATTGTCTGGGCTTTAATTGGGGATATCAATTTAGGTGTAGATTCTATTTGAATCAATGTTGGCTTCTGATAAACCTATCTCATTTGGGAGGCTTGCTCTGTCTGCACCATTACTTGTTGCAGTATTTACAATAGGTACATCTGGGTAAATCCCAGGTTTATCAACCTGCGGCATAGAGGCCTGAATTTTGGAAGTGGTAGGGATTGTACGGTTAACCTGTATTTGGCTCTGTGTCACTTCAGTTGGTACTGGAGTATTAGGATCAGCACTAGTACGTGGACCTGTCTCATGTGCTCCATATGGTGGGGGACGACTTCTCAATAGTTGCAAAATAAACTCATCATCTTCTGAGTCTTCATCATAGGTCAGAGACTTTATAGACTCTTTTGATTTCTGCTCCTGTTCCTCAGAAGGATACAAACCCTTCTTCTTGGTATTCTGTTTTGTATTGCTCTTGTTCTCTTGGACAATTGCAGGAAACATCTTAATTCCCTGTAAAGTCTAAGTTCTCCAAAATGTCTGCTCACTATCCTATCTCACCTCAGCTAAAGTTTTGTGAGCTTTTCTCATTCTCCTCTCAAATGTCTGTTGCTGTTGCTGTCTGACCACTAACTCCCAAATAGCCTATGTTTCAAATTGTGCAGGTCTCGGAGAAGGTTTTGAATCATACAGTATTCTCCTAAAGTTCTCTAAAATTCTCAAATTAAAGGTTCCATGGGCAGGAAACGCTAAGTTCCCTTCCCTTTATGTATCTTTGCACCATTGTTTTAACCAAAGACATGGCGAAGCACCTTGTTCTTCAAATACAATATATGGGGGTGTGCCTTCTGGCGGTGTAATTTCTCCTATTCTTGTCACGGTTTCGGGCGGGTCTGATCAGGACTCTGATTGGGACACCCCTTGAGGTTACAGAATATCTGAAAGAGGTAGTGTACCGGGGAAGAAGAGCAGCTAAAGGCATACACAGGAAAGGACAGCTATGGACAGGCACAGGAAACAGGAAAGTAAAAGCAGAGCAACCTTAGTGTGAACAAACAGGAAACGGATTACTAATGGACAAACAAACTGGGGTTACCACTAAGGTTGTACACAGGGTAGGGCTCAGAACCTCCCATAGCAACAGGGAATGTCAATACCTCTGTGCAGTTTCCTCTTATAGATAGTCACCCCACAAGCCCCATAGAAAGGAGGCAGCAGAAGTGATTCTGTCTCTGGAGCCTTAGAGCACAAACAAGGATAGTACTTACATACACAAGACAAGTTCCTCTGGGTTCAGCTGGAAACCCACAGTGGCAATTCCTGGAAAAACAGCAATAGCACACTGTCACTGTTAGGCACTAAAGACTACGTATAACACTAGAGAAAGGATGGGGGCTGGAATTGCCTCCTGGAACCCAGGAGCCAACCCCAGAACAAATTAAAACACTTATACACTGGTGAAGACTGATATAACACTTAACAGACGCAAATACCCAAGAGGAAACAGAAACAGAAGGAACAAACTAGGAGGCAGGGGCAGGAACTGGGAACAGGCTTAGGCTGAAGCAAATGCAAGAATAGGACTGGATAACAGAGTGCAAGCTTCTGGCTGGAACAAACAGAAACAGGAATGGGAAACAGGGAGCATCCACTGGCTGGAATGAGCGAGGACAGGGCTGGAATACAGGGAGAAGGAATACGCAGTAAACAGGACTGGAAAACAGAGAGAAGATTCAGGCTGAAACAAGGCAGGCACAGGACTGAGAACCAGGGAGTAGGCTCTGGGAGCAACAAACAGGTACAAGTCTAAAAGATAGGGAGCAGACTCTGGCTAGAACAATCAGGAACAGGGCAGAGACACAAGTAACATGTTCAAGCTGAAACAGAACAGGGACAAGACTGGAACATCATCTGATAAGGTGTCTGTAACACAAAGGAATCGAACTCCAACATGGATCTTGAGGAAATGGCTGCTTATAAGCAGTTCCAAGCTGCAGCAAACCCCAGGTGGAATCACATGGCTGGGCTACACAGGAGAGGTCTCAGATGTGTGTAGTTTCAGACACTCACAAGTCCTGGAGGAGAGGATCCAGTAAAAAGGAGCAACTGGACTTCTCCCATGGAAAACAATATATAACAGAATCCAGGCCTTCCTGACTACCAGGCTGTGCATTATAGGATTTGCAGTCCAAGGAAGCAAATCTAATTCTACAAAAGCATACAATAGCGAAAACAGAAACAAACAGGAGTCAGCAAGGGACTCTAGATAAGTGTTCAAGGTGATTCCGCATCTCCCCTTACAGCACTCTTTAATGCTTTGAAAAATTTCATTTTGGAGTTTAAGCTATGCTTCAATCAAATCAGGAAGTAAATTTTAATTCCCAAATCCTTTTTGCTTGACTTTCTCAACCTATAACACTTCACAGTTGTCCAGCAATCCATTTGCGGCTTTTCTCACCAACCAACCTATCGCAGTGCGAACCTAGTGATGTCACACTCACATGCACAGTGGCTGACAAAGCCCTCTGGATTGTCTTTCTCAAATCAGATCCACAGCAAACTAAATGCAAATATTTCGAGCACTAAAGAAACATAAACACACTCAAGTTGTCTGTTTGCTACAGGTAGGAATCACCATCGCTTCAGAAACCTTACAGAATTTTCAACTGCAGATTTTAGCCCTAAGAGATACTCCTTTGATCTCAGTTCCCCTGACTCACAAGCAAAATTCGACCAGCAAATTTTACCCTTGACTGATCATCAGATCCTCCCGGTGCACTTAGGAATCACCAAATCTCCATCAAAACTAACACTCCCTTTTTAACATACACTGAATGAGTTTGTCAACATGCCCGATTGACCTATTAAACAGACAAATTACAACATCAACCAAGTGTCTTCTGCACTTGTTCAATAACCAATACTAAATACTCCGGAGTCTTAGACCATGCAGGGTATGTATACTAACAACCACGTGGGCAATTCGTGAGCACAAAGCACCACACACAAGTGAAGTTCGACGACTTTCCTACATACACCATTTGGAGTACGCACACTTCCTAAACAACTGCATTGGAGTACGCAAACTCCATATTACGCACAAACATCACAATTCATCTGCGATTTGCTTAAGCAGTACAAGTGCAAAACCTATTCCATTCACAATCAGACTAGAAACACTGAAGACATCTTCAAACAAGCATTGGCAAAACCCAAGCTTTTGGGAAATTCAGCTTAGAACTGAAAAACCATGGCAGCCTCTTAAGGAGATGTAACCGTCCATCTGTTACCAAAACTGCCAAAAACTGGGGACCACTACAACTGGAAAACCATGGCAGTCTCTTGAGGGGACGTAAGCATCCGTTTCTACCAAAAACTACGCACCACTAAAACTGGGAAGACATGGCAGCCTCTTAAGGAGACGTAACCATCCATTTCTGCTACCAAAACTGTGAGTGTGTCTAGCCTTTTTTTGATCTCTGATAATTTATTTATAAGGGAACACATTAGAGGTTCGATGAACCTTTTGACTCCGCTAAGAGTGATCCACCACGGGCACAAATTTTACTCGTAACCCAACCAACAACAATACAGCTTGTGTCAAACATTCATTATCTGAAAATTTGAGTTAATAAACTTTACGCAACATGACTCATGTGGGCATGAATAACCAAACCTTTTGGTAAGGTTAGAAAATGTATTTCCCTAGATGAACAATGCTAATATCACGTAAGGTAATCTTAGAACCACATGATAAACATACAAACGACACAGGCTGACCAAAATGGCAGAAAAATCTTAATCTTATCAAAGCGTTTATCATTAAAAATTCAAGAGTTACCGTACAAATTAATAACAGCAATAACTGAACAGGAGAAATGGCATACATCTAGACTCGACAGGTGAATAAAATCTATCCTCTGTTAATAATATTTGTTTGAACATGGACGCACTAACTAAACCTCTAATTTAAAGCGCATGATTGGGGTTCATGCAAAAAGAAATAGGACAAAAGTTAATTGGAAAACATCTAACTAGGGCTCTAACAAAATAGCGGTTGGTACCTAAAAGAAAAGAACAAAAATTTAAAATAAAGGCAACTGCATTTTGTTGTAATTCTCCTGAATGGATCAGCAAGCTGTGATTGCTTTGTCAGTTGGACATCTGTCTGGTCAGCGTTGGCAGGAGAAAGTGAAGGGGGTTGGCTCAGCCACGATTGGGCTCTAAGTTAACTGAACCAACTTAGCAAGGGCATCATACTAAGGAAACAGCATCAATAGCATTCACCAAATTATGTGCTCCTGGTAAGTGCAGTAAGAGCAGTCAGGCTAAGTCAGTTGGGGTAAGTCAAAACCACACAAGCAGTTTCTCAAGTTGTCATTGGTCAGAGCATTGGGTGTTCACAGTAGAAACAATAAACATTAATTCTTAAATCTATGATATAGTTAGACAGTCTTTCACACATTGATGATTGGCTCCTCTTCTCCCATTCCCATCACCAGTTTTTGTCAGGTAACGTTTTAGTTGCAATCATAACTCCAGTCAGTGAAGCCATTGTTACGTCCTGGGGACTTCAGCTTCTCACGCACTAAAGATGCGACTGTATCTGTAGCTAGTACATCGCATTACTGCAGACTTTTCTCACAAGAAAGTTTAAGACATCATTAATTCTAAAGAGTTAATATTTTATTTCTTTATTAGGGTCGTGGTTGCCACCTAGGTGAGCATATTTTACACACACTCAATTTCTTCTATATTAGCATAAGTTATGTTAATTATCATCTATTAATTATCCCAAATTAATTAGTAATAAATTCAGCTTTCACAGCATCATGAAATGTTGAGCACAAGGCCATAAGCCAGGCCCTGCATTCAACTTTGATGTGCAGTAGTCGATATATTAAAACATACAGTATACTGAGACAGTACGTGGTGCAGAGATTTTATAGAAGGTTAAACAATAATCATTTTTTCAAATTACAGATATTTTTTATTTTGCTTAGAAATTACTTTAAAAAAGCATATATGCAGTTTTAATAATTAAACTTTTTAATTAGTTTTAATTAGTAATGTTTTTGAAATATATGTATTTACTGTATAGTTATTTTACAGTAATATGGGAACGCTTCATGTTTATGAAGACATTTTTTAAGTTAAATTATTTAATTTAACATACCATATTTTTGGTTGAAATTCGATTACTTACTTTTTATGTATAGAACTTCAATAATTTGGTAATAAATATTTTGACCTCGATATTTGCAAAGATCAATACTTTTGTAGTCTATATTAAGAACTACAACCACCAACAAACAAATTCACTAAGATAAACATATGTTCTGCTAACCAATCAATATTTTGATTCACCCTTGAATTTTTTTTATTGTAGTATGCATTTACAGTAGCAGATAAATTGTTTACTTTACAGAAAAATATAGCCTAGAAGGAAACATCTTACTCTTACAAAAATCTCATATAAACCATGTGACACTTCTTTCTCAGTCTTAAGTTAGAATCAATAGGGAGACAATAATTCAGTTTGAAATCATTTAGTTGCCTCATATTTCCATACAGAAATATTTTGATGCAAGGTTTTCATGTTCTACTTCAGGTCAAATAGTCTTTTAGCCCTGACTTTTGTAAGAGGAAAATTGCCAGAATAGAATCGATTACATTCTTCTTGACATCAATCTCTGGCATCTTACTCTAAACTTCAAAGTTTTGCCTAAATATGACAGTGAATGCAAAGCCCTCAAACTAACACTGAAGGATAACCTGTCCACAAACACCACTAACCTGGATATGCACTCAGAGGCGTTGTGAACATTATTAAATAATGGGGGGGGGTGGCCAAGCAAGATGGCCGGCAGGACGCACTCCTGAAGAGCTCCCGCCAATCCGACTTGATCCTCTACTAATCCTGGGGTTCCTGGGACGACTGGTGCCCCCCTCAGCATGGGAAGGCACCCTGAATGTATCAGCGTGACATAGCCCCGTCTTGGGGCTCTGAGTTCCAGTATTTGGGACCGTGCCATTGGGCCTCCCCCAGGCTGCGAGGAGCGTGGCCGACTGGCGCGGGAAGGAGGCAGCAGCTGGCTGCCTCCATCGGACTTTCTGCACTTTCACTGCTGGGGGTCAGCCCCCCCAGGTGGAGTTAAGGGCCTGCCAGCCTCTAGATGTATGCAGCCTTTGCCGCCTGGCCTGGTGCTGCATTGGGCTGAAGGCGGCCTAGTGGGTGCTCGAGCGGAGACCTGAATTGCGCGGTGGTGCGCTGTTGGACAGCCCGAGCCGGGCTGGGGGCCAGCCCTGAGCAACAGAGGAACGAGTGGGCCCGGGGGACGGGCAGAGGACTAGCCGAGTGTGGCCCGTGAGGAGCGGCCAGAGAGCGGTTGAACGGATCGAGGGGGAAGGCTGCAGATCCCCACGTGGAGAGCTGGTTTGCTGGTGCTTGGCCCAGGGCCTGGTTGTGGGCCCTTCGAATTCAGAGGCACTGGGCTTGTTGAGAGGAGCCTTCTGGGGGCGCCCGTATCCCCCGAGTCCGGTGCTGTTTGCGAGGAGACGGTGCATGACGGTGCCCCGCGGCTGAGGGTGTAGAGGAGCCCAGTGGCTGGTCTCATGGTGCTGTAACTTCCAGGTACTTTCGCTTCCTCACTGGGTCAATCGAGATGGCGATATGGCTTGGTTTCTGGCCCGCTACGAGATAGAGTGACACCGGCAGACAGTGGCGTTGCAGTGGAACACCATGGAACAATACACCACGCCGGCGCCCCTGCCACAGTGCCAGACTCAATTAGGCGGGCCTAGAGATGTCCTGAGCACACCGGTGATGGCAAAGGAGCCATCGCGAGCTGAGATTCTTGTGGCTATGCAGGGTTTCAGGGTGGCCCTCGAAGGGAAGATAGAAACGGTGGCAGTTTCAGGAGGACCTCAGGAAGGTCTCTGACAAGTCAAGGTCACTGAGGGCTCTGTTTTGGAGCTGCAGACGGAGGTGGGGGCTCTGCGTAAACAGATGGTGCAGGTCAATTCCATGGTTGGATGGCTAGAGGACGCAGAGGGCAGGTCCCGGTAGAATAACGTCCCTCTGCTTGGGATTCCAGAGCGCGCGGAGGGGTCAACGGTGGAAAGTTTTGTGAAGAGTTGGATTAAGGACGTTCTGCTGCCGTTCGGGCTGTCCAGGGTGCTTGTGGTGGAGCGTGCTCACAGGGCCCTGGTGGCGCCTCCCTGGCCCGGTGCACCGCCAAGGGCTATTATTGCCCATCTCTTGAATTATAAAGACAGAGACTGTATCCTGCAGGCGGCCCGTGAATCTGACAGGACGGTCTTCGAGGATTGTAAAATATCCATTTATCCTGATTATATGAACAAGGTTCAGAGCTCCTAAAAGAGGTTCCGGGAGGTGAAAGCGAAACTCCATGCCATGAACATCAGATATATGTTGTTGTTTCCGTCACGCCTGAAGGTGCTCTCTGGGGCAAGCCTCACTTTTTTTAATGTCCGGAGGAGGTTTGGAGATGCGTGGAGCTGTGGGACAAAGTTATTCCTGGCAGACCGGAGAGGACTGGCATGGTGGCTCATCGGGCTTCTGGTGTGGACGGCCTGGACTGGAGGATTCGTGTGAACAGCAAAGTGGAGGCACTGCGGCACAGGTGTTAGCTACTGATACTGATCATAGAATTGATATATAACAGGATGGGACAATGGCAGTGGTGACTCCTGGATCGGCAGATGTATAGAATGGGGAGATGGAACAGGGGGCGGAGAGGATCCCTGAGGATGTTTGACTCTGTTGGTTGTATCTGGAGATTGCTGCCGCGCCCTCTTTTTTGGGGGACCTGTGTCTAAGTGAGAGGCACCTGTACTGCATGGAGGGGTGCCTCAGGATGATGATCAGGTTTCAGATGGGCTCTACTTGAATTTGCAATTGGTATTGTACATGGGAGGGGGACAACGAGATCACTGATTTATTTTGGGTTGGCATTCAGGCACAAGTATATTGAATCTGGGGTGGGGGGTGGTTACTCCACGGTTGTGGTAAGACTTTGTAACTGAGGAGTTGGGGATTAGGCTATTGTCCTGGCAGCATCTATAATATGGACCTACAGAATGGTTTGATGTGTTTGTTCTACTGTTCATCCAGGGTGGGTGATGGGGGTTGGGTCATTTTGGTTGATAAGGTTTACCAATGTTTGAAGTTCCCAACAGCAGTGCATTCATGTATGTGAGAGGGGAAATGGGTATTCGCCTTGCCTTCTCTCCTTTGGGGGAGATGAAGGGTGGAGGATTAGAGGGATGGATGGCAGCAAGGCATTGGCCTGGGCTGACAGATTAACGTGCTGACATGGAATTTCAGGGGGTTGAAGAGGTACACTACGCGTTACAGGGTACACTCCTTTCTGGGGAGACATAAGGTTCATATAGCCTGTCTTCAAGAAACGAACATGACAGAGGAGAAAACACAAAAACTTTCTAAGAAATGGCAGGGTCAGATGTTCTCCTCCTCCTTCTCCTCTTACACACGGATTGTGACAATATGGGTGGCGCCAGGGGTTACCCACATTTATAGTGAAGTGGATGTGGAGGGTAGATATGTATTTCTACAGGGCACCTTGGATAGGACTCCCATCACTATTCTCAACACTTATGCGCCCAGTATAGATGATCACTCCTTCTATGATAGCATACCTGAGATCTTGGGGGCTGGGGTGGACACGCCAATTGTATGGGCTGGTGATTACAACTGTATTTTGGATGGTCAAAAGGATCGTCTCCCACCCAAGTTGGGGACTAAACTGTTGATAATGAGATCCCTCACGGAGGTTATGAGCAATTTAGGGTTGTGGGAAGGATGGAGGGAACTACACCCGGAGGGTAGGGAGTTCATTTGTTATTCTAAGATACACAACACGTATAGTCGGCTAGATCGGTTTCTTCTGGGTGGACTGAACTTCTCACAGGTGCTGAATATCAAGCACCTGGGTAGGTTTTTATCTGATCATGCACCACTGTTGATGCAGCTGCAGTGGGGAGCCGATAATACTGGGTTAGCACATAGTTGGTGTATGCCTGCGGATTTTCTGATTGATGTGGTGTGTCGGGATAAGGCGCAGCTGCCATTAAAGGTTATATGGACTTGAATTGGAACCCAATTAATTCTAGGGGCACGGAATGTTGAGGCCTTGAAGGCCGTAATGAGGGGGGTCTGCGTAGGCACCGCTTGTGGGGTATGCAAACAAATGGAACAAGAACTTACTAATTGGGGGGATAAGTTGGGGGTTCTGCAGCATAAGACACCGACTGAAGTTGGGTCTGTATATACTATTTCAAAGTAAGAAATAGTGTGCACAGAGTCCAAGGGTTCCCCTTAGAGGTAAGATAGTGGCAAAAAGAGATAATTCTAATGCTCTATTTTGTGGTAGTGTGGTCGAGCAGTAGGCTTATCAGAGGGTAGTGTAAAGCATTTGTTGTACACACACAGGCAATAAATGAGGAACACAAACTCAAAGACTTACTCCAGGCCAATAGGTTTTCATATAGAAACATATATTTTCTTAGTTTATTTTAAGAACCACAGGTTCAAGATTTACAAGTAATACTTCAAATGAAAGGTATTTCTCTCAGGTATTCTAGGAACTTTGAATAATTACAATAGCATGTACAGTTTTGACAAAAATGGCAATAAGCTATTTTAAAAGTGGACACAGTGCAAAAATCAACAGTTCCTGGGGGAGGTAAGTAAATGTTAAGTTCAAAGGGAAGTAAAGCACTTACAGGGTTCAAAGTTGGGTCCAAGGTAGCCCACCATTGGGGGTTCAAGGCAAACCCAAAGTTACCACAGCAGCAGCTCAAGGCCGGTCAGGCGCAGAGGTCAAAGAGGTGCCCAAAACACATAGGCTTCAATGGAAACAGGGGTGCCCCGGTTCCAGTCTGCCAGCAGGTAAGTACCCGCGTCCTCGGAGGGCAGACCAGGGGGGTTTTGTAGGGCACTGGGGGGGACACAAGCAGGCACAGAAAGTACACCCTCAGCGGCACAGGGGCGGCCGGGTCCAGAGTGCAAACAGGCGTCGGGTTTTCTTACCTGAGTGCCAGGGTTGTGCCAATTGTGGAAACAAAGGTACAGGCTAGGGAAAGATCACTGGTGCTGGGACCTGGTTAGCAGGGTCCCAGCACACTTTCAAATCATAACTCAGCATCAGCAAAGGCAAAAAGTCAGGGGGTAATCATGCCAAGGAGGCATTTCCTTACACCGACCACAAGAGAAGCTGAAAGAGAGCAACTTAGGTTGTATAAGTCAGTTAACAATTGCTGGGACACGCTGAGCAAGGTAACACTTAGAGCACACAGGCAGCGCTTGCACAGGGAGGGGGATAAATCTGGTAAATTATTGACGTGGATCCTAAAACGGGAGGTGGAAACACCCCCCATCGTGCATATTAGGAATGCCAAAAGTGAGACAATTACCAATCCTAAGGATATCCTTGATGTGTTGATGGAACATCTGCAGAGAGTTTCAAGGGCTGGTGCCCTAGTCCCAGAAGATGATTTAGAGGAGTTCCTGCTGCGGATGCGGCTCCCGCGGTTAGAACCAAAGAGCAGGGGGGCTCTAGAGCATGCGATAACTGTGGAGGAAGTGAGTGAGGCAATGGAAGCATTGATGAAATCTAGGTCTCCGGGGGTGACGGGCTCCCGGTCGAGATGTATCAAACGTTCTCCCGCCTCCTGCGAGAGAAATTGTTGGTGGTATTTGAAGAGGCCCGGCAGTGAGGTGCATTGCCATAAACCATGCGCCAAGGCATTGTGTGCTTGATGCTTAAGCCTGGAGGGGATCCTGGTGATCCTTCCTCCTATTGCCTGCTTACTATGCTGAACAACGATGTAAAGATCCTGTGCAAGATATTGGCTACTCTGCTTCGTGGGGTGATCTGTAGCTTGGTGCATGACCATAAATGCGGTTTTATCCCTGGTCATAGCACGACCTTAAATTTACGTCTCTTGGCACATGTACTGCATGAAACCAAGGGTGAAGAGGACGAACTGGTGCTAGTGTCATTGGACCTGGAGAAGGCTTTTGACATGGTGGAGTGGAACTATCTTCTGGAGGTGCTGCGGGGCATGGGTTTTGCCCACACTTTCACGCATGGGTGAGATTGTTGTATACTGCACCATCCACATGTGTGCAGGTGGGAGGAGAGCTCTCGGAATCCTGGGAGATTGTAAGGGAACCAGGCAGGGATGTCCACTTTCGCTGCTCCTTTTTGCCTTGGCTGGGGAGCCGCTGGCAATCTGGCTCCGAGAGGAACTGGGACCTTTGGGTATTTGGGTGGGGCAGATTACCCACATCCTTTCCCTACATGCAGATGACCCATTGATGTATCTTCGGGAGCCCAGTGTTTCGGTGCCTTTGTTGCAGCGGCTTTTGGGGTTGTGTCTGGTCTCCAGGTAAATAGGAAAAAGTAACTTCTGTTTCCTTTGGGTTCACACTGTGATGTGCCTCAGGATTTACTGAGCATGGGGCTCAGGTGGGACATTGAGAACTTCCGGTATCTAGGAATTTGGGTCACTCACACTGTGACGGCCCACTAAAAACACAACGAGTGGTTACCGACCTGGAACGCTCGGTTTTGTTCTGGAATAGATTACCTATTTCAGTGATGGGGAGGGCGGCTGTGGCTAAGATGGTGTTCCTGCCACGGTGTCTTTACCTGGTTCAGAACTCTGTTTCCATTATCCTCTCGGTTCTTCAGTCGTCTAGATAGCTTGCTGATTTCATTGGTGTGGGCTGGGTGACGTAGTAGGGTGGCATTTTATGTGCTGCAGAGGGATATGGATGAGGAGGGCTGGTGATTCCCCAATATTAGACATTATTATTATGTGGCGCATCTACAACATGCTTCTAAGTGGATGACTGAATTGGACAATTGGGAGAAGAAAATGTTTGCAGGAATGCTGGGTGGGAATATGTTGGCGCATCTATTGATTTTGGGTGGTCGGTCTGAATCTGCTGTCCCCTATTGGTCAGAACCACTGCCTGGATCTGGGAGCAGGCTGTTAAGAATGTGCTACAAGGGCTACGTTTGACAGAGAATTGAGGATTTGGGACTTAGCACCTTTCAGGGACATGGACAATCTAATGTCCATGGAAGGTTGGAGGCTGGGAGGATGTGAATTGGCAGGAGATTTATACCCCGGTGGTGAGTTTATCTCCTTCACTGATGCTTGGGACACGTTCGGTCTGGGCCAGGGCAGTTCTTGCAATATGCAAAAATGGAGAGTGTGGCTTTTGAGATCTGGTGTAGTTTCGCGGTGGCCCCTCGGGCATCGGCAGTGTTGAGTGGATTGATTAATTGTGGCGAGGGGACTCATTTGATCACTCGGTTCTATAAAGCCCTACGGGATGATCAGCCGTGTGTGATAAGTGTGGCACGTAGGGCTTGGGCGCGTGAACTGGGGGGCCATATAGAGGATGCTGACTGGGCAATGGGGTTGTCGCTAGTGCACACGGTGTCATGCAACAAATGTTTTAAACTGTTACACTTCAATTTTGTGCATAGGACATACTTCACACCTAACCGTCTTAATAAGATTGATCCAGGACTAGGGGATGGATGTACCAGGTGTGGCACTTTCAATGCCTCCTTCCTACACTTAGCTTGGTCCTTCAGGATGGTCCACAGTTTTTGACGGGAGGTGGTTGGGAGAGTAGAGGAGGTTACGGGATTGGGGCTGGAAGTAACGCCATTGACATGCCTTTTAGGTGTAGTGCGGAGACTGCTGGGTACGAGTATCCCATATAAGCTCACACAGCTGGCTCTGGTGTTGGCCAAGCGTAGGGTGGCTATTGGCTGGATGAGTGCCAGGGCCCCTTCCATCCCTTGCTGGATTCGAGATTTAATGGAATGGGGTGCTGCTGAAGAACAATATATGCGGATAACACGCAGGGAGGAGGGGGCACTGGCAGGCGTGATTGCCTGGGGGCACTATTGGAATGGTTTACTGGGGTGGAGGATTTATGTTCAGAGAGAAGCATAGATGACGAGGGCTGATTAAGTGCACTTTGCATCAACTTGATAAGTGACGACCAACTGTGGTGATGCTATGTCTCTGTTATTAATAATATGTGTAATAGCTGGTTTCATGTGGATCCTCGCCGGGGTGGGGGTCCTTGAGGAAAATTACTGCCGCAGTGGGTGCTATCGACCCTTGTCATGTATTGTATGTTAACTCTGCCCTCCAGTAATGTGGCAAAACAATAATGTAATATCTTGCATTGATATGCACTGCACTGTATACTTGTTGGTTATGTTTTCTAAACTCAATAAAAACAAAGTAAAAAAAAAAATTATTCAATAATAGGAAAGCCATAAAATGATCAAAATTGAGTATCAGAACTTTTATCCTATTGCAGATATACACTACATTTAATAGTACTTTATGGCCATTTGCAAACCTCTCACTCAATGTGATTCCACTTGATGAGTTGCAGATAGATTTATTGAAGGTCCTTCACTCATTATGTACTAAAGAAATGGTGTACAGCAAGGGGTCTGTCCATCAGTCCTCACCTCGGTAGTCCAGTGAGCGTTGCAAGGCCAAGGAGCTTCTACTTAGGGATATTAAACAGGGGTGTTGTTATCTAATTAGAAAAGCTTGTTCCAACTATAAATCTACTACCTCTTCCTTAAAGAAGAAGTGGGTTGATCCTAACTGGTTGACCCTAGTTGAGAATTCCAGAAATAAGGACCAAAATCTTTTTGGCAGATTTTTACACATGGTAGCTCAAAGATCCTTCTTCCAATTGAATATTCTGTGCAGCTCCAACAGTGGGTGGAACACTTTTACGGAAATGTATGTCCCAACTAGCCAGTGAGTTCGCCTAAACTTAGCGTCAGTATTAGCTGTTCAGTTTGTAATTTCTCCATGGGTGAAACACTCAGGGCTATTTAGTCTTTGTGTCCTGGCAAGGCCTCAGGCCCAGACAAGGTACCAGGAGATCTATATCTTATGAAGCCAGATGTGTGGGGGCCATATATCAAGGCTTTATCAAACAAGATCATGGCAGGTGATAGTAGCCTCATGGCTTGATGCTGAGATGTTTCCATTATATAAAATGGGTAGCAGAACAATTCCCAGCAACTACAGACTGAAGTGGATGGAAAAAGCTAAGGTTCTCTCTCCATTTCAAGCAGGTGTCCCTCTAGAATGAGTACCATAGATAGAATCTTCTGACTGAATCTTTTTGCTTGGAAATACCCGAAGCTCTCAAACAATCACCTTTACATGGCCTTTGTGGACCTGAGGGCTACTTTCAATCTTCTCCCCAGACAACAACTGTGGTCCGCTTTGGCTAGAATGGTCTTCTACTCTGGAATATTGGATGTACTCATCAGACTCCATGACAAGCATTTTGGGCAGGTTAGATGGGGGTGGGGAGGGGCATTGGCAAGGAGCTGAACTATTGTATGCCTATAGAACACGGAGTGAAACAGGTCTGTGTGCTGGCCTCAACCCTATCTTCCTTTTATATAAATTCTGTTGTTGATTTTTTAAATACCTGTGTTCGAGATTCTCCTAGACTCGGGGGCTTTTCTATCCCTGCTTTACTATTTGCAGATTATACTTTGCTGCTCTCTCAGAACCCAGAGGGCTGCAAAACCTGTCAAGCAAATTTGCTGATTTCTGTGATTCCCAATGATTGGAAGTAAACACCTCTGAGTAAAAGATCATGGTGTTCAAACCCCACAAATCATTTGAAGGGGGTTTTACCTGAAGGGGACAAAACTACAGCAGGAAGATAATTTTGATTATCTGGATGTCATGGGTGATAAATCAGCCAATTGAAAGACTTAATTGCTAAAATCAGAAATGTCCTTACTCCAAAGTGCTTGAGCAGTCATTAAGCAGTATAAAGCAACTACCCCAAAATCAGTTTTTCCAGTCATCAAGGTTTACAGGGCAAAGGTACCGGCCTGCAGTGCTCCATGATGCAGAAATTTGGTCTGCAGGCAACACAAGTGGCTTGACAACCAAATAGAACAGTTTTATAAAATCTCTGTTCAGTTTGCCTGAAAGTACCCCGGACATCCCTTTATTTTTTGACACAGGGCTAAAAATCAGTTACTTAGCCTTGTTAAAACCCTTCTTCTTCTGAGTAAGACTGTGGTTTACCCCTGAACTAACCACCTACAGGTCTGCAATGGAGAAGGTATTGCGCAGAGGGAAAAGTAATTCCAGTCTCTGGTTTTCACATGTCAAATTTCACCTGAGCAATTTAAGTTAGGGCATGTATTGGAGTGATCCTTCCTTTATAAACAACAACACCAAGATAGTTCTTATAGGCGCATTTTGTTAAAGTATGATAAATTTATACCACTGGAATGCCAAATCAGGAGGGTTGGTTGAGTTTTTATTTTTTAAACCTGCTTCCATGTTGCTCACATATTGGAATTGTATGTGGATGCCAGTGTTGGCCCACACCTTGTTTATAAACTTAGGTTTGGCACACTGTTTGTAAACAGATTAACTTGTAAATGAAAATCCAATCTATCCAAAATGTTAAACTACACTTTTTGCAACTATGCAATAAAGGATGTTGAGCACTTGTTATTTTTCTGCCCGGAATGTGCAAA
Source organism: Pleurodeles waltl (assembly GCF_031143425.1). NCBI lineage: Eukaryota > Metazoa > Chordata > Amphibia > Caudata > Salamandridae > Pleurodeles > Pleurodeles waltl. The sequence goes on from NC_090436.1 coordinate 248,520,045, forward strand.
AGCTAGATGGTCATGGATAAGGACAATTTGTATTGCCCTTGGCGTGGACATTTTAGAGTAGCATACCAAACTTTTAGGATGGACTACCGCTCTTCTATTACTATTAGTCTTGGTTGCTGTCTATACACAGTTTGGAAAGTCAGAACACCATTGGGAATACCACTATAGCAAGTTTAAATTAATTACTAGAGCATTTTTATAATATCCTTTTTATGTCTACTGTCTTCAACAGAGTAGCTCATTGAAATCTTGTTTTATGTACTTTTTTGTATGTAAGTTTTCTTTTTTATATTTGCAGTGCAATAAAAGGAATCTGTCTGTCAAATTGTAAAGTGTTTTATGTTTTGTGTATATATTTACTAGTGTCTATCTATTGTTTTTACTGTATGGTGTGTTTTATGGGCTAGTTCCGGAAATGAACAATTCTACTACTACTGCTTTTGGAATTCAGTAGAAGGTCAAGAGTACTCATATCAGTTTTTCAACCAGTCCCATTATGTGCCATCCATAAGTTCATTAGACTACAGGTATAATGTTACACCCTTTCTTTAATTAATTAATAATGACTCAATGATCTCTCTCTTGCTCTGTTCTATGCAATTTTCTCCCAAAAATATAACTGAGTCACATGTTGCCCTAATTAGTGCAGAATATTTAGGGGCTCATTACGAGTTTGGCGGTCCCAACATGGGACCGCAAACTCGCAGGGAGGACAGCACCGCCATAGTGGTGGCGTTCCCCCGCCCTGACCTGGCTGACCGGCGGAAACCTCGAAATAGAGTGTTCAGCTGGTCAGTCCTGTGGGAACAGTGCTACGAGATAGCACTCAGCTCCTTTAAAGGAGCTGAGTGCTATCTCGTAGCACAGAGGGGCATGACCACAACAGTCGGAATGCGCACTGTCTACATGCATCTTTTTTAACCTCCTTATATCTTTTTTTCCCGAAGAGATATTTGCAGTATCTGTCCTGCTGAAAATGTAGTAGGATGTGCAAGGTGAAGGGCACATTGTGTACCAATATGTCAAACACCATCAAACCTAGAAGCAAACCACTGTCAATTGAAAATGCAGCTCAACCATAACTCTGTCACTGTCACAACAGATAGACAGATAAATAGATAGATAGATAGATAGATAGATAGATAGATAGATAGATAGATAGATAGATAGATAGATAGAGATAGATAGATAGATAGATAGATAGATAGATAGATAGATAGATAGATAGATAGATAGATAGATAGATAGATAGCTTAAGCATTAAACATCCACTTATTTCAATTGAGGGATTCTGCTGAGTTCTTAAACCACAAGATCGAAAGCGGAGTGATTTGAAACTTGTCAAGAACACACTCAGATGATAATATTGGAACACACTATAAAACTTTTATGTGTTTTTCTATTTTCGCACAATTATCATAAACATATTTCTTTTTCAACAGGGAAAGGTTTATTGAAAACAGTACGTTGACTGAACTAAACTGTTTCAGTGTCTATGGTAAAAAAGAACAGAAGCATATTTATTTCTGATCTCAAGAATACAGGGTGTCAGAAAAACAGACTTTGCTTCCTTAAAGAACACATTCATGCTATAGAAGTCAAAGAGTGTGGACTGTGAGTCCTAACACTTTACTTTGCCTTCCCACCTCAATGCTCCCATTTTTCCCAGTTTTCTTTTCACACCCATTTGTTGAAAGTCGACATCTTTCAATGTGAAGTTTGAAGCTGACATGTCTGCAAAAACATAAATGCAACCAAGGGTATGGGAGAAGGTGTTGTGTTATGAAAAAAGCAACCTAGTTAAAAAATGTGGCAATGAGACTGCACGCCAAACAAAATCTAATAGTGCTAGGAAAGCCACAAGTCTGCACTTTCACAGTAGTGCAGAGCCAGGTATCTCCTTTCCTGTTAATGACAGAGATGGCAAAAATCATCTTCTGCTAAATTTAGAATAGACCTTCAATGTAGTGAAGTGTTAGGATGCTCGGAATGTATTAACTATGTTAGATAGTTAATATTGTTTTCATAAGTCAGATCATGCATAATTACATTTATTTTCTCCTTCTGTCTGGTTACAGATCATTTTTTATGTACTACACTTGGGTATTAGAAATAAACATTTTAAAGTTTCATCCCATGCTTGTTGGTGCTATTTTGAGGGTGTTACTCATTTACGAAGGAGTGCCTACGAGCTCATAAGCAGCACTAATCGTGACAAGAAAACACAACCTACACAGTTTTGCTCAATTGGTTATATATGGGCATAGTCCAACTGAATTTCTAATTTGTGTTGGTGCTTTGACCTTAGTTGTTGCACCAGGGGGTTAGAAATCTGACCCATGCAGCTCTGGGAGGTCTGGCAGGGGACCCCCCATGTAATGACAATTGGTGCCCAACGTGGGGTGCTCAAACGTGATAAAATATTGAGAGGTTTTAATGACACACTCAGAAAACAAATAAATATAAAAATACTGAGCTGTCTGTTGTAATATTTGTCTCTTCCTTTAGATTAGATAGGAAAATAGTGGCTACTGTAGGTTTTTCCAAGGCTGGGTACTTAAACGGGTATTCCCAAACAGTGGTTTTGTATTTTTGATCTCAAAAACTTGAATCCATTCATTCTATTCATTTACCTGTGCCAACTGCTATTGCAACAGGGGTCAATTATAGGGCAGCACATGCTGCATGAGCCTTTGAAATGTTTTACTCCTGGGTGGCGTTTGATCCTATAGATGCCAATACTGGGCTTTTCACAAATGCCAAGGTTGTTACTGCACAATAGCAAGAGTATTATGACTTGAAGGTCCTTTTGTCCTACCAAGAGCAGCAACATTGGTTTGGTGGTCCCTTATCGCACGTACATCATGATGTCAGACTGTGTTCTGTAAGTACTGATGGGGCCACTTGGCCTGTATTGGCCAGGTACATACCTTATCCTAATCCACAGAATCTCTAACCTGGGGACGTAGTAGATATTAAAACATACAGTATCCTTTTACAGGAGACTTAGGGCCTGATTTGGAGTTTGGCAGGCCCAGCTCTCCCAGTGCTGCTGCATTGCTCTTGCTATGCACTGCTCTGCAATGACTTTTTCCTCTGTTTTTTGAGTGCCTCCTCCTTGCTTTTCCCTCGTTCTCACTGCTTTCTCGTCGCTTTTCCCCTATTTTTGTGTGCTTTCTCCTTTCTTTTCCATTATTTTCCATTGCTTTCGCCTTGCTTCTCCCCCCGTTTTCTGTGTGCCCTCTCCTTGCTTTTCCTCATTTTCACTGCTTTCTTCTTGCTTTTTCCCCAGTTTTTGATGCAGCCTCCCCATGCAACTCTGGACCCTCACCGGAATTCCTAAGGGCCCTTAAGACATGGTTGTTCGAATGAGTATCCAGGACTTGCAAGTGCCTGGATACCCTGTTGTGTAATTAGCAGTGCTTTTCAAATCCTGATTAATTGATCTTGTGGCACTTGTAATACATCAGATGGGACATCCGTCACCTTTGTGATGGAGTTAACCCTCTGCAGAACTGTAAATCAGTTTCTGATTCAGTACATAGTGCAAAACATAGTGGGCAGAAAAGTTCTAGTAGGCTCTGTACTAAAGGCACATATTACTGCACATGTTATCATTGTACAGACTATAAAAAATATTATGGGCAAAGTGCCTGTAAACTATGAGGGAATTGTTTTCTGAATTGCTTGCAAGACCAACTAGTTGGAATCAGTTTATCCTCATACAATGCCCCAGGACACGTATAAAAATCTGACTATGAGTCTCATTTGGAGTTTGGTGGAGGGGTTATTCCATCACAAGCGTGATGGATATCCTGTCTGCTGTATTACGATCCCATTATAGCCTATGGAGATCGTAATACAGTGGACAAGATATCAGTTTGTGACAGAGTAACCCATCACCAAAACTCTAATTCAGGCCCTATCTGCCTTTGATTTGGGATGGGACCACCCATACAGAAGTACAACACCTGGTAAAGTATATTTGAATGTATCTATATTACTACGTATGATACACCCTTATTGGCAATACTATAGGATCTATTAAAACAAGTATAAAATAAGCATGGAGCTGCACTGGCCCTCGATTTAGGGATGACATTATTTGGGAACTTTGAAGGTTTCCTCAATCATTTTGAGTAACATTTATAGAGAATCAGCTTCTCTGGCTGTATGCCAGAGACTTGTAGTGGTACCTGTTCAAGAATGTGAATGGGAGTTACCTCAAATAAGCAGGTGCAGGTTGGAATCACCCAGGGTAGTGTTGAACTCAGTGCTGCCCTGCTGGTTACAACCTGGTTCTCTGTCATGAAAAGCCTGGTGGAGAACAGGTGTATGTGGCTACCTACACTGCCCATGACCATGCATTGGGCATTACGTGGATACTGGTGCACCATGCAGGCTGCAGCATTGCCGCTGGGTGGATTACGAGCCGCAACAATGCTGCTGGCACTTTCCCGCTGGGCTGACAGACGGAAACCTTGGTTTTCATCCATCAGTCCAGTGGGAAAGTCGTAATGGGGCCAGCGGGGAGGTCACCAGTAAGGCGGCAACCTCCCCATAGGAAGTTCCGCAGACGGGTCTTCACCTCTGCCTAACTCGTAATCGGCCCCTGAGTTTATGACTTTTTGCTATTCACACAGATAAGTTATGAGTAGTATCTTTATGCCCGCACTTGGGGCAGAATCTCCACACCGGGTGTAGAGAGTACACTTAGGGTGCAGAGATTACACACCGGGTGCATAGTGGAATCTCTGCACTCAGGGCGGAATGTGGAGATTCTGCCCCAAGTGTGGGAACTCTGCAGCGATAAAGATACTGCTCCTAATTTACCTTTGTGAATAGCTAACAATTGTTAACTTGTACAAAAGTGTAGATTTACCTTTGTGAATCAGGCCCTTTGTTTTTTCATGTATTGTTCTTCAGTCTATTTGCCACATTTCGGACAATCCTCTTGATCATCTGTTTCAGAGCATCTTCTTACTTTTGACAAAGAAATAAAACCAGTCCACCCTCAAGTCTGAATTTTAAATAGGAGTTTCCTACAGAGAAGCGATGCAGAGAAACCCTGGTGTTCTATCTTGAGTACGAATAAGTGATTGTCCTAATCGAGCATTGGAATCTATCATTGATCCTTGCATTGATCCTTGCATTATCTGGACTACAAGAGCTAATCCAGTGGATATACCTATCTACTTCATTATCTGATATCAAGCCAAAGACAAAGGGAAGGCAGAACAAAACCCAGGTGCATTATCTTCAATAGCAAAGGCAAAGAACCCTGTATATCATAAGGAACACACGACCCCATCACGTATTGGAAGTAACTGAATTAAGTTCAAATCATGTTCCCAGCGTACAATGGAAAAAAGGCCATTCCTGCTTTTCTGGAACAAAAGAACAAAAAGACAGGTTGTACCTCTTTTTTCTTCTATTTTTATTTGGATTAGGTATAGTCAAAATGCCTTCCTGGTTTGCTTTTTAATCTATCAATGAACTTGTCATGATATGCTTTGTCATTTTTACACAATATCAGGATCTTATTAATTAGCTCATATAGGTACTATGAAATTATTATGTGTTTCTTGATATTATAGATATCGCTGAAGCAAATATCTTGATTAACAATCAGGGGGTGTCATGAACACTTGGACAAGTTCTGTTAAGACCTTTTTGATTCTTAGAAAATGCTTGCCTGCAGATTCTCTTATCTCTTTCTGTTAGAATGTGTGAAGTTTTAGACATGCACAGAAGTGTAAGCATAATGTCTGCTTCCTATTTAGGCTGACATATTTCTTTTGTTTATATTATGGTTGCTGCAATAACATTATGGACTCTGCCAGTAACAGCTGACATGTTTCTATTGTTTTAGTTTTAGGGGCAAATTGTGTACATGTAAATTGAGATGATGCATTTATCATCATACTTATTTTGTCTTTTTGGGACTTTAGCATCTCCAAATTTATGAACATGAGATACACTCAATAATCAGATACTATAAAAACCAAGGAATCTGACCAATAATTGGAGGGGCTTTGCAGCAGAATTATGAAGAAAGAGATGACATGGTTTGCTGTGACAACCAGCCTCAGTCAAGGGCTTCTCCAGGAGTGGTGCAGAGAAGTGGCCTTCAGCTCAGCACAGCTTACCTGGGCAAGGGCTGTGATAAGAAATAGTTAAACAGCCATATTTTACTGTGCGATCTGTCTGATGTAGAAGTAGAAGTAGCAATAGTGTGTTATTTGCTGGTAACGTCCTAACCATATTGGGATTGTTCATAAAGTTTTCTCTGGCCATGTCACGCATTGCTGCATTTATTTTCACATTCCGTGTAGCCACTGTTTCGATCTTAAGCACCAGACTAGGATTTTAGAAATAAACATTTTAAAGTTTTGCTGTTTTATGTATGCTATTCGTTTAGAAAAGATGCTTTGGAGTTCCACTGTGTCTCTGAACTCATCTAGAGGGACTAATCATGACACTGCATTTCTCAGCGGATTGTGAATAATTTGTAGTGCAAGCGGATTTCTAATTCGTGTTGGTACATTGACCTAAGTCGTGGCACTGGGGTTTAGAAATCTGACCCCCAGATCCTGGCAACTTAATCTCAAGGATATGAATATAATTCTTTATTATTTGTTATAGTTTTAGTAAATAAAATTGTAAAATAATATTTTTGTATTATGATTGCATATCATCTTGTTTTCAATTAGTTTAATAAATGTGAGTTCTTTTAATATTATAAGCTAGTAATTTTCATATAAATTGCATTGCATATAAATTGCACTCTTTTAAAATTGAATTAATTTTTTTTAATTTAGTAGCACGCTGTTGGGCTAGCACGCGATTAGTTTGAGAATTATGTTTTTATTTAAAGTACTGATGTAATTGATAAAAAAATGATATTAAAATTAAATTAAATAATTGATTAATTATTATTTGAATTATTTGTTGATTTTTTACTCACTGGCAATTGTTGGATCAATCTGTTGTTTTACTAATTGTGTTAATTAATTTATTATTTATTCAATTGCATTACATCTAACTGTATTATTAATGTTTCATGTAATATTAACAATGCATAATTTTATTTTATTTTATTTTTTTGTATTACATTTTTAGGGCAGTAGCTTGGGAAGTGCTTAATTTAAAATATTTTATATTATAAATGTTTTTATTTGTAATATAAAATGTGTATTTGGTCAATTTAATTGTATTTGTTTTATATTAAATAAATAAGTTTAATATTTAAGATATTTTTATTTTTTTAGGTCTACACGTTTTTATGTACAAAAGTTTAGAGAGGGAATCATTCATCTGACTGCTCCAAACCTCAACACTTTCCTTACTGTTTCTTAGTTAGGAGGGATAATATGTGTTTACATTTCCAGTAAAGATATGACAGGATTGGAAAATGATCTGTCAGGGCTCAGCTCACTTACCTGGGTGTGGATGATCCTGTGGGAGCGACACAGTTTCACAGAGACAGGCTCTCAATTCCCCATTCTGGCTATCGACACTTAAACTACAAATTGTCACTTGAAGTGAGTTTAGCCCAAAAAGGAAAGGGAGTGAGATAATGCATAAGAGAAGTGGCTTCAGTGGCGGTTGTCCTAAAACCTTCCAGTCCAGCTTATGCTTCGGGTGTCTCTTCAGAATCTGAATGCTGATTAATCTGTGCATGTTCAGGTTGTGGTTGATAGCTCAGCTTTATGTGTAAAGTAATTTTATTAGTGATCTATTATGTATCAATGTACCCCTAGCTCATGCCTCTCTAAATGCAGGTATTAGCTGGTCTTTGGGAGGCTACTGGAATTAAGGCACCAGGGTGACTGGCCATCACAACTACCAGGTTCTTTCGCTTCCCTTTCCTTCCTTTTCTACTGTTAACCCCTTGGGTTTGGTCTTAGGTTTGTTGGAGCAAATGCTTAAGAAATGCCCCACCTTCCCACAGAAGAGGCATAGTTATTGATTATATCTGCATTGCTTCTCTTCTTTTGTCAAAGGACTCCAAACTCCTCAAATTTGCATAGGCTCACTTTCATCAACAGGTTAACTTTTAGGATTTTTTGTCTCTGATAACCAATATTTTGGAATCTATCTTTCCTCAATCACTTCTAAGCTCCGACTACTGATGATTGAGTGTCACCACCAGATCAATAATCCAGGTGGGCTAACCACTTGGGCTTGTAAATCTTTCAAATAATCGCATAACCCCTTGTAGAAATGTCACACCTTTGTTTCCGCCAGATTTCTGATTCCACTCCAATAAAATGTCATATAGGTGATAAGTTCTTTATTACCTTTCTTTAGGTTTCGAAATTCAGCAACCACTGATTGTATAAAGATGTGTTTGATGAAGAGTTTTTTCAGTTCAACCTTGAAGTTCGCATAATTAAACAGAATTGTGTTGTCCCTTTTGACTAGTAGTATTGACGACAATAGAGAAGTATCCCTAGGATACAGAAGGACAAATGACACTTGGTTCCAGTCATCAGGACAATATGCTGGTTTACAAATAATGTGCAGTTGGCATTGGTTAAGAAATGTTGCAAACTTGTTGGTGTTCACCATGGAAACATTTGGGAGAAGTAAGTGGAACCATGGGATATGTAACAACATGAATCACTGATCATGACCAAGTCCCAGTTTCTTGTTTGGCTTCCTAAACTGTGGTCCTGCATAGAAAAAGGTAAGCAGCTTAGGTTTTGAGTCCAATGGGGGTGGCAGCCCCCAATCTCTAGGAACATTCCTTGTCTGAGGTTGCCTGCTATCTTGTCTTTGTGTTAAGATTCTAGTCTTATCATCTTGAGGTGGCATCTGGGCTTGTCTTAATTCCCTAGTATCATTTTGTAGGGAGAGTAACAAGTTTTCTGATCTGTTAATGTTGCAGTGTGTGGATCTATATCACCCCGGGAGGATTTTCATGTGGGCTTTTCATTCTGTCAAGACTTAGGGCCTAATTTAGAGTTTGGCAGACGGGGTCACCCCAGCACAAATGGGAGGGATGTCCCATCCGCTGTATTATGATCCTATTATATGCTATGGGTATCGTTATACCCGGGATATCTGTGACGTTTGTAATGGAGTAACCCCATCTTCCGAACTCTTCATCAGGGAAACTGCCAGTCCAGCTTGTGCTTCTGGTGTCCCTTCAGTCACTGAATGCTGTGCTGCTTGTGCCTGTTTGGGTAGTGGTTGATAGCTTAGCTGTATGTGTAAAGGAAGAAAATTAGTTGTGTATAATGTTTATAATTTAAAATGCAAATTCCTTTTGCCAGGATTGTTCAAAGAAAACATGTGCTTGCTTCTTAAAATGCCCAGAGTGGTGGTCCCTTGGCCTAGGCTCCGTTCACTAGTCCATCGTGTCCCAAAGTGCCCAGGATGGGGTTCTCCAGGCATGCAGTGGGCTCCTCTGCTCCAGTAAAATGAAAAGCTCTGGCCAAGTCTCAGTCAGAGCTGCAGCAGGCTTTAAGTGCAGGGCCGGTACCTTGGGCTCCAGTCACCGACTGACATAAATGACCAGGCCAGTTACTAGGCCTCTGCAGACCTGGGCAGGATTCCCCTCGGGGTGTATGGAAATATGTCCCATCTGCCAGCTGTGCAGAAAGTTCCAGTCTGATCCAGGGTGTTTTCCATTACGGTTCATGGAATGTAGGGCCATGGGTCTGAGCTTTAGTCACCAGTTTTCTGTAGCACAAAGTTATGGAGACAGGTTCTGCAGGATTTGGAGGACTGCCATGCCCCAGCTGGTAAAAAAAAAAAAAAAAAAAAACTCTGACAGAGTACCATCAGTACTCCATCATGAGTGGTGTGCAGACCTCTGGCTCTGGAGCTTCATTTGCTGGCTCCTAGTGTCCCAAAGTGCCCAGGTCATTTTTCCACAGGTCCACAAGGGCACCCCTGCTCTGGCCTGTATTAAAGCTCTGAAAGACCCACTCAGAGATTCAGGAGGCCCTACCTGCTGGTCCATTGTGGTCCTTGCACTCACTCCTGCCTCCCTGAAGCCTAGCAAATACTCCCAGCCACCTCAGAGGCAACTCTTACCCAAACTCAGACAGATCTCCAACTGTCACCTAGGGACCAGGCCACAGCCACTCTCTTTGGGTGTTCCTCTGGGAAATATGAAGGACTCTGAGTTACAAATATTTGAAAAATGCAAAAATGATTTGAACTAGGTAAAAAAGTATTAAGAACTGCTGAATATGTGCCTGTTAGGGTCATGTTAAAAAATAATCAAAAATACTATGCTATAGAGTATTAGCAAAATGAACTCAGTTACTTACATATGTATGCCTGTATAGTTTTAATATACATTTATCAGACCCAAATCACAGATGTACGTTTGGACATAACGTTCTGCTAACGGCCAAAAGTACATAAATTTAAGCATTCCAGGAATTTATAAAAGGATTACAGGTATGGGTAACTGGATTTACTACTTCAGATTTCTCAGCTCCAAGTGTGGAGAAATCCACATTAGTAATTCCCATGCAAGGGATCGGAAAGTGGACATTACAAGGTGTGTTTTGCCTTGCGCCTTTGTGAACACACACAAACTTGTAAATTTGTGAACATTCACAAACTGAGACCCTAATTGCGTGTCTAGCAGCCCTGGGACCGCCAGACATGCACTGGCGGCCTAACCACTGCCAAAGCGGCAGTCAGACCGCCTCATTATGACCATGGCGGTTCAGCTTCACCACCATGGAAAGGCTAAGGGAGACGGGGTGCTGGGGGCCCTAGGTGGGCCCTCGCACTGCCAATGCACTTGGCATGTTTAGTGCAGGAGCTCCCGATGCACAACAGCATTGCTGCCGGCTGTATTACGAGCCAGCGTCAATGTTGTTGTGTGTTTCCGCCTGCTGACCCAGCACAAAATCTTAATAGGGGTGGCGGGAACGCAGGAGTTTGGCAGGCGGCCTTTTCCGCCCGCCAAACTCGTAATGAGGCCCTGAACGTCCACCTTTTCCCTCCCTGGAAATGGAGAGAAAATTATTCCTGCCAAGAGCTAGAATAGCTCCCTGAATGGATCACCCACAGATTTTCTATGGTTATAGTGGACACATTTTCTCTATGGGGAAAAATATTTTCCTGACTGAAAAAGAAATGCGCATATGCACAGGGGCACTATTCCCCATGTGCTCACATTTACTCTAAGTAGATATCCACATAGGGTGTTCGAGTAGTAAGATCGGACAGCTTTGCAGGAGCACTACTGAGAAGGAAGTGAACCTGAACCCGCATGTTGGTGTACTTCTACACGTAAAGAATTACTGCTTTGTTTCGTGACTAGATCCCTGTGGTCCCTGGCTGGTGTGTAACAAGTGATTCCGCTAATCGACATTGCCGATTTTTATTGTATCTGTATCTTTATGCCCGTTCTGATAGTAGAGTTTACAAAGTACAACATGTACTGGAAAGACGTGGGTGGCATTGACTTTAAGCCACGGGAAAACATTTGGATGAACGATAGAAGAATTGCCAAAGTACATCAACTTGGATCAACTATTGCCTTTTATTACACAATTAACAGTGACTCACATAACGTTGAAAATCATAAAGGCACCACTTTCGGTATAATGCCTGGGAGCTTTAGGAGATAACCATATTTAACTATAAATAAACAATTCCAAAAGGAAATACGTCATCCTCAGCATTTGTCTCGTTATATGTTCATTACCTGCATGGCAACAAAATCAAACAACTTTAGTCAGCCCTTGAAATTCGGACCTTGGCATTCTTAGTCAAACAGGAGTTTGGAAAAGAGGGTTAAGCAAAGAACGCAGCCTGATTCTCAGTTGGATTATATAATTTGAGCTTCGGTTGGTTTTAGGACAAACACAAAATAATTTGAATGAATAGAAATGCACAAATTGAACACACTACTAGTATAGCCATCATTTAAAAAGTTGTAAATGCCATGCATATTTTCAAAAACGCAAAGGAGCGTGTACACTTTTTATTGGCATATTAAATTATGAAGTAGTTTCAAGGATAGAAACTATTTATACTTCTTACTTTAAGAATAGCGCTTTAACATGTAAAACATTTTGGGAGTGGACACTCTTGAGACTGTTGATAGCGTTCATCAGAGATCCATTTGAATAAGTCTCTAGTCTATGGGCATAATTTCCAAAGACAACTCTCAGATAGGCACAGCCTGGGCCTATTCAAACAGTTCCGCTAGTAATTCCATAAAGAAAGGTGTTGAATATGGGTGCTGATTATCAACGCCACCTCACAAAAGGCATAGAGGTTAAGAAAAATCCATACTGCTAAGAGCGAGAATGCCAAAGGGCCCAAATTATTTAGCGGCAGAGGTGAGAGGAGGCATAGTGTATTTAGGATTGGATCTTCACAGATATGTAGCTAACTGTGATGCGATGTGGAAATGCCACTCCAAGGTGGCTCATGTCCTTTTCAAATGCTCTCTTGGCATGACTAAATCATTATATATCCCTGTAACCGTAACTAATCTATGGCGGAGGATGAGAGAGGCCTTAACGATTTCAGACCTGAGGATAATTGTCTATTCTAAAGACCACCTTAGGCAGTCAAAGTGCAAAGGCATTGTGCTGGGGGCACCTACGTGTGAACAAATACTATCCCCCCTCTACATGAGATTGATAATGCCCAATAGAGCTATCCCACAATAGTGTAGTAACTCTAAATGCTGTGCAATGCATTTGTCAATGAAAGGAGTTTTCACGTTTATTGAGTGATTATTTAAAGTCATTACAATATCCTAAAACACGCCATCATCTAAACCAGGAAAAGAGACAATCAAATATTAGCCAGAGTTTAATTACATTTCCTGAGTCATTAGCTGTTAATAAGAGGCCTCAATAAATGCTACGTTATTGATCAGTTTGAGGAAAATGAACAGAATGAACAGAATGGGCACTATAGTTTCTCTCATTTCTCCACATAGTCGGCAATGAGAACCGCAAGGCCATATCTTCAATAGTCTTGTGACAATAGGGTGTAAAACTATGGGCCACATTACGAGTTGGCGGTCAGACTGCCAACTAGCTGATGGAGAGAACCGCCAAATTATGACTTTGGCGGTGATAAATACAGAATCTTGCCAAAGCACCAATGGCACGTCCAGTGCGGTCAGATCACCGCAGAGAATTGAAGGCACCAGCAGGCCAGCGGAGACCAAGTTTCTGTTGGAATTATTACGAGGTTGCACACCGCGAACATTTCCACCGTGGTCGGACCACCACACTCACCTCCAGGAAGCCATACTTGTCTGCAACCGCCATGGAACCACAACTAGATATCATTTTGCTGCTCCTGCTCCCTGAAAGACAGCAGAATCTTTGCAGAAGACAATAACAGCAACCGTATGTACGCCCACTCACCTATTATAGTCGTATATTGTCACGTTTTGTACAGTTACATAACATACCATAGGGAGGGGGCTGCAAGGGCAACACTCACACATAAAAATACACTGGCACTCACACTCACATACAACAACACAAATGCCCACACATACACAGCACACACACTGCAGCCAACACACACACACACCACACGTCAAGAACTCAAATGCACAGAAAAACAGCACAGGCCCAGACTCACACAATCCCATTCAACATACCAACACGTCACAAGAACACCACAACCAACCACCATGAAAACAAACACACACAATTACACAATCATACAACTTAGCAGTCGACAAACACATCACGCACACACAGCACATCATACCTATCATACCATGCACAATACACGCACACTCACACAGTAAAACCATACAAAGTCACACACCACAACAACAAACACATGTCAACACAAACACCACACAATACCATCACAACAACATGTCTGCATCATACACACACTCTATCCCTGGGGGACAAAAGTACTGCACACACCCTCACTTACTGCTGAAACAATACAGGTAGCACAAGCACCACACACACACACACACACATATATACTCTCTTATAACCAAAGTCGGGCAGGAATAACTCAAACCTAGGAAAGGAAAAGCAGGATAAAGATGTGAAAAGAAAAGCAAGAACTGGTTGGTCTGAATAGATTTTTGACATAACAAATAGAAAAGTTCAAGCACATTTTCCCATTGGCCAATCCAATATCAAAACAATGTGGTGTGCCAAAGACATTATATGGTGTCCCAACTTGACTCCTGACTGCCATGTAACCTCCACAGGTAGGAGCAGCAATGGGGCAGGCAGGTACCTAAGGGATGACCTGGTGCGGTGGTGGTAGGGGGTTGGGCATAGGCTTGGGGGGGGTGGTTTAGGCTTGAGGAGGGTTGGGTCTTTTTGGCAGGGGTTGACTTCTTGGCAGAGGGAGGGGCATGGGTATTGGCAGGGGGCTAGTGGAGGCCTTGGAAGTGGAAGAGATGGTCTTGGGGAGGGAAACCGATGGTGTAGGGGTGTCACGGAGGAAGGAGAAGGGAAAAGGTCAAATTCTGAGAGGACTAACAAAAGGGTTTGGGTGTGGAGGGAGAGGGAGTGATTGTATGAGGTGGTGTGGATGTCTTGGGTGTGTGTTTGTGAGAGGTGTGCTTGTGGGTGGTTGGCGTCTGTTGGGTGGGTGAGTGAGGGCGTTTATATGTCTTGGGCTGAGGGAGGTGGAGGTGCTGGGGGATTCCGTGGTGGGTGGCTGTCTGTTGGGGTGGTGACTGCAGGTATGGTGGATGTGCTGCATGTTGGCATGTCAGTGTTTGCGGTGTGGTGACTGGGGTAGATATCTGAGGGTCTGCTGGGGTGATGTCTATGGGCGGGATATGTGTGGTGGCTGGATCAATGAATGTTGGTGTGGTGTCTGCAGGTGTGTCAGGTGTTGTGTCTATGATGCTGGGGGTGGCAGGACAGGTTGTGACTGTTGCTGTGTGTAGGTGTATGTTGCTTGTGTGTATGCCTGTCATGTGTCTTATGGTGCTTATGTTTGTCTGCGCTATCCTTGGAGGTTGAGGTGGATGCATTCCTGTCTGTTTGTGTGCTTTGTCTAGTTCAGGGAAGGGGGATTCGGATTGGGAAGAGGAAGGTGGAGGGGGGACGGTAGACAAAGGATGACTGGCTGCCACCAGTGTGGACACCAGAGCCTGAAGTGATCTTTGTAAGCCAGCCAGTGCACCATGAATGCCCTCCAGGAACACATTACTCTGTTGTATCTGAGTTGCCAGTCCCTGAGGGGCTTTCACGATGGTCGACTGACCCACAGAGATCGACCTCAGGAGGTCAGTAGCCTCCTCACTGAGGGCAGCAGGGCTAACGGGGGCTGGGACAGAGGCGTCTGTGGCAAAGTAGACACCCACCTTGTAGGGTGAGCGGGCATGGCCAACTGAGTGGGGAGCTACAGGGAGGGGGGTGATAGAAAGGAGGTGGTGGACAGAGATGGTGCTAGGGTGGTCACAGATGGGTCCGTACCGCCAGCGAGTGTCTACTGGAGGAGGATTCCGAAGATGATGAATTGGATTCAGTCTCCCCCATGTCACTCCCCTGACTGTCCAGGCCACTAGGTCCCTCAGTGTTCTTGTGACTGGAGGTCCTGTGGCCAGGAGCTTCCCCACTCAGCTGTGCTTCATCTCTTTTGCATGCCGATGCTGATGCTGGGAAATAGAAAGTGAGGCAAGGTCATCACATTCCTTACATACCACTTACATCACATTGTACACATCAGTAACATCACATCTAGTTGTACAACACCCCCAGGTAGTACCAATTTAGTGCCAACCTTATTTCACAACAAGATACAATGTTCATGCCTCAAAACATAGTCACACACCAACTAAACTACATATCTCACACCTGTAATACCATGATATCAGTAGAACTATTACACTAGGCATTCCATGACAAGGTGATTTGGCCACATGATACTGAGTCCATATCCACATCAACATTGTTAACCAACAACCAAGCTTTGGGAAATAAATGTAACAGATTTCCACATATCACATACACAAACTAAATACATACTAACTAATTGGCCTGCTGTCATGTACCAGGCAAGGTAACATATTGTATAGTAAACAAAAGACAGCATGTTGCACACAAGCCATATCCACTTCATGTCACTGAGTTAGCAAACTTCACAGTGGAAATTTGCAAACATGCAACTATATGCAACTACTCTAATTGGCATAACCAAATGTTAGAAGATGAAAGAGTCAGCACACGTCACCTACACACGTATCAATAGTGATGTAGGAAAGGATTATACATACTTTGTGGACCAAGGGCCAGATGTATGAAATATTTTTGCACTTGCTAACGGTACAAATCGCAAAAATTGGCCGTTTGCGAGTGCAAAAAACGTGGTCTGCCATGCATGAAAGGCATTGACAGACCAAAAATAAGAAATCGCAAAAACTGTGATTTTTTGTGTTGCGACCTGGTTTTGCGAATCGCATTTTGCGATTCTGTATTTCCAGTAGGAAAATTCACAAAATCCAAGTCGCAAAGAGATGCATCAAAAAATCGCAAATTGCGATTTTTCGCGAATGGAATTTTGCACATGCAAAATAACATGAACTGAAACCAGGTGGTAAACAGGTGCAACCTATACAAAGAGGCCCAGAATGCCTCAGACTCTTTTCCACAATGGCTGCACTCTACGTCATGGCGAGGAGGATGAGGATCTTGGCAGGTTTGAGGAGAGGGAGGAGGAGACAGGAGTGCATTTTCAGAGTGCGATTTACACTTTTTGACCTGACAGAGGAGGAAATATATGAGAGGTATAGGTTGAACTCAGCCATGATACTTGATCTGATAGCTGAGCTACAACCCATATTACAGCGCAGAACAC
The DNA here is from genome assembly GCF_031143425.1 of Pleurodeles waltl. Classification (NCBI taxonomy): domain Eukaryota; kingdom Metazoa; phylum Chordata; class Amphibia; order Caudata; family Salamandridae; genus Pleurodeles; species Pleurodeles waltl. The sequence goes on from NC_090436.1 coordinate 248,536,842, forward strand.
TAAGGACTCACAGCATACCCACCCATGTGCAGGTATTTTGCTCCCTTAACCTACTCACCTCAGGGAGCTATCAAGGGGTCATAGCAGCAGCTGGAGGGGTCACACAGAGTACCCTCTCCAGATTTTTCAATGCATTCATCAACGCCATGCTGAGTAAACTACACCAGTACATCAGATTCCCCCACACCTCACAGGAATTACAGCAGACAAAAATAGAGTTTTACCACATAGCACAGTTCCTAGGTGCCATAGATGGCAGACATGTGGCAATTTGTCCACCATCAGCCACAGAGTATGTGTACCGCAACAGGAAATACCAACAATCCATGAACATACAGGTGATTTGCAATGCCTCCTACATCATTACTGATCTCGTGGCCAGGTACCCAGGGAGCACACATGATTCTTACATCTTTCGCCACAGTGGGATTCACACAAGACTGCTAGCTGGGGAGTTTGGTGAAGGATATCTACTAGGTAATCTCCGTCTGTACATTGGAGCATAGATGTCGTACCCATGTCAGATGGCTCAGTTACTCATCACACCTTCTGTCCCTTCCATGAGACAGTGCTTACGCAGTGCGCACCTACGTGATGACGCCCTACCTCAATCCTACAACACCAGCTGAACGGAGATACAATGCAGCACACAGGGCAAACCTGCAACGTGGTGGAGCGCACATTTGAACTGCTGAAGAGTCGCTTCTGGTGCCTCCACAAAAGTGGAGGGGCACTACAGTACAATCCAGAGACAACATGTAGAATAGTGGCTACTTGTGCAGTCCTGCACAATATAGCTACAACCAGGGGCATACCTGTAGAAATCAGTGATACTGAATAAGATGAGGATGACAATCCCATACCACCTCCTCTACAGCCAGCAGACATGACCAGTGCAGCAGAGGGAAGGCAAAGGCATGCCGACATTACACACAACCATTTCAGACGTGAGTATTAATGACACAAATCCTCTGACAACTGTACCTGTAGTGAAAGAAATGTATTACCTTACGTCAGGTAATGTACGTGTGAGTAAGAAAAAAACAGGTGATGTGACAAACGCAAACCACTGAATAACCAGAGTTATGCACTATTTCTTCATAGTGTCAACAGCAGTCCAATGGCAGCAAGAGTCATTTTTTTCTACCACGCACACCACTCGGGTGCCCAGTTACGTCACTGTCACCTCTATTGTCACCCTCAGTGGCAGTGCTGTTCCTGGCACTGCGCCGTCTGGTGTCCGCTGCTGGTACGGCAACACTGCTGGGGCTGGAACTGTCCTCAGTGTCCCCCAGTGCTAGCTCACTTGAAGTGGCTGATCTTGGTCCCATTATGTGTTCGATCACAATTGTGATCTGCACAAATCCATTGACAACGTCCCTGCTGCTGTGGGCTGCCTCCACTTGCGCAGCCACTGCGCGACGGGCATTCAATGCTGTCGAATTTGCCATCCTGTTAGAGGAACGACAGAAGCTGCCAAACATAGTACGGAATCTGCGCTCCTGTCTGCGCTGGCTCACCCTCTCATGGTGCAGCTCCTGGCAGAGTTCACGGACAGCACTTGTAAGGTCCCTGGTGTCCTGTGATGCCTGCACCTGTCCCTCATGCAGCTGTACAATATTACTATTGAGTGAGTCAAGTTGGCGATGCAGGCCCATCATGTTTTGGTTGTGTTTGCGCAGGTTTCTGTCTAATGAAAGGATCCGCTTATTTTGCAGATGCTGCTGCTGCAACAAAGCAGCTTCCAGGCCACCAAATAAGGAGGGACCCTCACCTGACTCATGCTGCTGTGCCCAGGACTCTGTCGCAATCCTGCGTGGTGCTGTGGTTGGCTGGCACCTGCCCTCCGGAATCTGGCTGCGCCTGTCTGGTGCTGATGGTGTGCTTGGCCCTTCCTGCTGCTCATCAGAGTCATTGCTGAGCTCTGGCAGTGGCAATGCCCTGGGCCAGCGTCTTCCAGTCGACATGTGGAGGGACCCACTGGTGTTCGAATCTGAGGGCAGATGGGTGTCTGTCTCTCCTACACATGCAGATGCTGTGGCTGCTGGGCCTGGCCCACCTGCAACAACAATATGCAGCATGTCAGTTATGTATGTTACATTTTCTGTAAGACAATGGCAATAAAGGTACCGGTACTGCTCAACACGGTGTTGTGTTACTCTGGGTGTCACTATACTTAAGTACATTGTTGTGCTACTTTCAGTTTTAGGTTGTGGACTGCCACTCCCATAATGCATTGTAGTGCTGCTTCTAAGATGTGGACTGGACTACTTCTCACACTGTTTCACATTACTTGCTAATTCCTAAGGGGCTTTTGTGCATACACATATAGGGTTACAAAACAATATTGCACTTACGTTGGCTGGTACTCAGTGTGCCGGAGGTGTCGATCTCTGTGACCCCAGACACAGCTTCAGGGAGGAGTGTGGACTCCACTAGGTCCTCCAATGGTGTTGATGGTGCCTCTGTGGGTGGACCGCCTCCTGTACCACTGGCCTCCGCAAGTCTCCTTGCCACCCTCTCCTTTGCACGGGACCGCAGGTCATACCACCCTTTTTTTAATCTCTTCAATGGAGCGCTGTGCCACTCCAATAGCACAGATTTTGGACTGTATGTCCAGCCATAGTCTCCTCTTTTCACTCTCAGGCACCTGGAGTGAGTTTTTTCCAAACAGGCGGTCATGGCTCCTCACCACCTCCTCAGTTAGTACCTCAAGCTCCTGCTCGCTGAATTTCAGCTTGCACTTCCTTTCACGCTTCTCCTGTGCTTGGCCTGGGGTATCCATCCTGGCTCAGGTGTTCTTGCTCCTTCTGAGTGCTGCTCTGTGTGGCTGGACTACTCTCTCTCAGGATGCTAGTTTGGGTGTGGCACCTAAAACTGCCTGGGATGACTCATTTCCTGTTGGTGATTTCATTCTCAAACTTTCTTGCATTTTGCGATTTTTTACCGAATCGCAAAAAAAAATTGCAATTTGCGAAAATGCAAATTGCGATTCGGTAAATGGGCCTTGCAAATCACAAATACCGATTTTTAAGAAATCGCTATTTCCGAATCGCAATATTGTTACATGGCCAATTGCGACTCGGAAATAGCGATTTCTTAAAAATCGCTATTTGCAATTCGCAAACTCCAATTTTCATACATATGGCCCCAAGTCATTTAAGTCATTATCCTCCTGAAAACAAAGGATAGCAATCATATCAGGGTCTAATAAGCTCAGAGCATTTACTCACACACAACCATAGGTAGCATATCTACTCTTTTAAGTCAATGAACACCTGCCATGTGCATGAAGGTGACATACAGTTCAACATATCATGCAATTATCAGTAGCCCAATGACTGAGTGGAAACTTCACTATCCACACATCAGACATGACTAGCCTTACATCTGTTTGGGAAAAAGAGAGACAAACCACATCTGAAGTTACAGACATGTCAGATTCACCCACTATGATGCAAGCCAAATGCCTGAAAACACATACCATACCACTCACATTTTGGGAAACAATTCTGAGACAAACCACATCTGAATCTACCATGACAGGTGCACCCACCATTATGCAAGCCAAATGCCCAAATACACATACCTTACCACTCACATGTTCATGTGAACTACCACACCTGCACCACATTGGTGTCAGTGCAAATAATAGGTTTCCATACCACTAGAACTCAAAACATATCTAAAATAGCAACAGAAAGTATTTTTATAACTCATTACAATAGGGATTCATGACATAACCTTTCAATGTACAATTGATGTTGGCAAAAATAGTTAAGGTTGTAACTGTGAATAATATGTTTTGGCCTATTTATCATGGCTACAACACTATGGCTGAGGAAACAGCTGTGAAGCCACTCCTCACCTACAGAACATGAACATTGTAAAAACATTCATAGCCCTGACACCAATGTATGTAATCCAATAGGAGTCTAGCTATACCTCCATGGTTACCAACATGTAGAATGTCCACCCAGATGACTCATTACAGAGGCCTATGTACATCCCTCACTTGCCAAGGGGATTCACTTTGTAACAGGTCTGAATAGGTTTTGCAAATATGGCCTCTCATGATGCTGTCACTCATCAGAAACCTTTTGATAAGTAGGAATGACTTCAAATTGTTAAACTCTATGTTGCACATAGACATGGATAAGGATGAAGGGATATTGGAATGGACAGGGAGCAAAGACCTGGGCAACTTACCATCATGATATTGGGAGTATTGACCTGTAGGTGTGAAGGAACAACCACCAGGATGTGAAAAGCTATATAGTGATACACATACGACACAGTCACATGTGCATCATCAAATGCATCTGTACAGAGGGGACAACATAGGAGAGTAATATGTCCCTATACAAATTAGATTGTGCACACCTGTGTACCAATGTTGGGGACTGTAGATCAATGTGTTCCTTGGAGATCTTTGACTCTTTGCACTTACCACATTGTCACAGCTTAGAAATGTTCACATCATACACTAACTTGGTAAAGGGATGAAGATGTGTCAAGTCTGTACTTACCCCTTTGTGGCTGCTATACTGCCCTCAAATGCCCATCCAGCTCCAGGTAGGGCACCGCCAATATGTGGCCATTAGGGTGGTCAAGGTCTGACGGGCACCTCGTCCTCCTTGGGAAGACATCCCCAGATGGGCCTCTGTGGTCTTCCGGGCCTAGCGTCTCAGGTCCTCCCACAGCTTCCTACAGTGGGTGCTCCGCTGGCTGTGGACCCACAGGGTCTGCACTTTCTAGGCAATTGCGTGCTAGATCCCCTTTTTCTGATGGGCGTTGACCTGCATAGATGACACAGACAAGAAGAGAATGTCATGCCCACTTGCTCAATACCAAAACAAGCAAGGTGAAAATACAAGTTAGTGCAACCAGGTGTCAGCTTGAAATATGTGACCAGACTACAAGCATATCTCTAAACATGGTATCTCTTTCCAAATATTTTTCACACCACCTTCAATGATCATGTATTACAGTCTGCAGTTGAGTCAGGGTACATACTTCACCCACCCTCTACAATGTCTCAGGACTCAAATTCTATCTGTACACATAGTGACATGCCCATCTACCCACACATTTTACCACAATCCTTCATTTCACCACATTTCCTGGACATCATTATACACTTAACCCTTAAAACATTGTAATCACATTGCAATTACCTGTTCCTCCGGTGCACCATAGAGCTGTCTATAGAGGGATAGGACCTCCTCCACAAGCTTATCAAGCTCCTCTGGGGAGAAGGCAGGGGCCCTATCACCTGTAGGATGTGGTATAATTGCTCCCAAAGGCCGTACACAGCAGCTCAGGTCATGAGGGCCTTGCTGGCAGAGTGTCAGGAGTCAAGTGAGAGATAAAGTATGTGATGGAGGTTACGTCCATAACGTAAAAGACTGTCACTGCTGGCTGACATCACCATTGGCCCAGGACCACCAAAGGCTGCAATGTGTTCCAATGGCATTGTCCACCAAGGTTGTATCCGCCTACCGCCATGATGACTTCCGCCAGCTGACTTAGGTCACTTCCTAATGTTCATGTCAGGCAGCCGCCATTTTAAGGCTCATATCAAAAAAAGTATTTAAAAGTTGCTTCAAAAGCTGTGAAACATATCTACGACATTGTGTTCACTGCTGGCTTTGAGCAAACATGTAGAAATGTGCTTGAATTATGTACAAGGTTTAAGATTGATGTGTTGTAAATAATGTAAATGTAGTAGCATAGTCAGCAGAGCAATGACAATCTAACATATGGTATATGTGTCCCATATATGTGTAACATGTTAAGAATGTTAATGTTACATAGACTGTCAGTGACATGCTTTTACATTCCTGAAATATGATAGAGGAAAGGGGATGTGAATACAGTAATAAGCCAATATGTGCCTAGGTATGTTCAGTGTACAATGTTTCAACAGTTTCATGTGGCATTTTAGATCATTATCTGTGACATAGGTATGATCATACTTATGATGTACAGAATGAGTGATACACAAACATTCTGGTTTTCTCCCACATAGTTACGCTGGCATGAGAAGAGTGAGAGAACCTCCAGTGTATCGTCCACTAGCAGTCCTGCAGACCATGGAGGAGCGACGTGATTCAGATCTACCACCTGCATAGGCATACAATCATGGATCTCTGTCGTCAGTTGGAGCCATATCTAATGCCTGCCATGCGTAATCCCCATAGCATATCACCCCTTGTACAAGTTATGTCAGTTCTGCACTTCCTGGCCACAGGCTCCTTTCAAAATACTGTGACCCTATTGCAGGGATGCCTCAGCCTATTTTCAGTCTGGTCTTGAAGGCTGTACTGTCTGCATTGTTGAAACTCCTGGACAACTACATCACATTTCCACAACATGAAGGTTCGGCCCATGTAAAGGCTAAATTTCATGCTTGGGGACAATTCCACATGTGGTTGGAGCCATAGATGGCACCCATGTAGTCTTGCTTCCCCCAAATGCCAATAAACAGATATAAAGGAACAGGAAAAACTGCCACTCCATCAATATCCAAGTGGTCTGTTTGGCTGACCTGTATATTTCACAAGTTTGTGCAAGGTGCCAGGGGTCAGGCCATGATTCCTTTATCATGCCGAACAGCAATATCCCACTACTGATGACACAATAATACATAGAGAGGGCCTGGCTGGTTGGTATCTGCTCACAAATGTGTGGATGTCTTTCTAAACTCTTCTCTACAGGAGACTCAGTTTACCCAAACTGTCCTTAGTTGTTGACACCAGTGAGGTACCCGAACACGCCAGGGCAAATCCGCTTCAATGAGGCCCACGGAAGAACAAGGCGTGTCGAGGAGCGGACTTTTGGGCTCCTAAAGACAAGGGGCCGTAGCATCGATAAATCTGGTGGAGCTCTCCTCTATTCACCCACCAAAGTATGTCAAATTATTGTTGCCTGCTGCATGCTCCACAACCTCGCCCTGAGACATCAGATCCCATTTATACCAGATGAGGGTAAGCCAGCAGTTCCAATGGGTGAGAATGCATATTTGCCAATTGAGGACGAGTATGATGAGGATGAAGCTGGAGACGTCAGGGTAGATCTCATCAATCAGTAAATTACCTGACTTTAGGTATGTGATGTTGTGTAATTTAAGTAACTCAGTGGGATATTTGTGGAGTTAGGGGTGCTTGAAAAGGGTCTTAGTATGACTGTCAGACAGGGCATAAGTAGCGTCAAAGCCTATACCTCAGATGTGCATGCAGAATATTACATTGTAGTGTGCAGCTTTTTGATCACCATAGTCTAATTTTATCACAATGCACAGTCTGTTACCATTATATATAGGAATTGACTGAATAATATATTTGTTTCAACGTGGCCCGTACCTTATGTTTGACATTAGTGATTTGCAGATTACTGCACAAGATCATCCTCATTTGGCAATATCAGACAGTGTCACAGGCAGGTGGGATTTGCAGACTGACAAGTGAAGTGAAGTGAACATGGATTGAACCAGGTACTATAAGGCATGAGATTTGTGGTGTGTGAGTTCTATGCCAGACTGTCAGGACAGTGGGATGATAGTGTCCTATTCCACTCAATTGACCTGTTTGGCATTGTAGGTTTGTTCAATGGTGCCATGTGGGTGTTCATTTGTTTCTCACACATGCCATCCTGTGCTATCCATACCCTCAACCATCAGTATGGTTTGTATCAGTAATAACTAACTTGGATGTAGCTGTCACAGTGTTTCCTCACTGCAGGCCACTGTGCATGTGTATCAAGACTGACATAAGGGAGTAGTATGGCTACTAATACCTGACCATGGTAAGTGGAAGGGTCCATTACTGGGGTCATTTGTACTGATCTCTGTATCGTGGGGTATGGTAAATTGGGAGCTATGGTATGGGAATGTGATAAGGCTTTAGCTGATGATACATTGAAAACATATGTTTGCCTCTTGGGATAGTGAAAGACTGACATGTCTGTAACTTCAGTAGTCTGTGGGGTGGCAGTGATTAACACCTACGCTGAAACACTAAAGCGAGCAGCAGTACTTCACTGTGTGATCATTGGCATTCTCCTAACCTATATGTGGGGAAGTTCAATGAAAGTGATTTGAGTTATGTCTCTCATTAATATTCAATGCAAAATCTACCCTGATTTAACAGTACATGTGAGAAGGAACATTACAAATATCTCACATTTGAGAGACACCTTTTTGTGCTAGAGGTGCTATAGATGACAGTTAAATATGGTTGATAAATGACTCTCACACATGATCTGTAGTTAAGTAGTATTTATTGAGGAGTGCACAGCAAAATCAGTGAATTGGATCAACACAAAGGAAACAGTAAAGGGTTCTGTCATGGTGGATGAAATGATCAGGGTAGCTGCTACAACATTTGGACAAACAAGTCCAGTGTTCTTGTGCCATAGGAAAACAGGGATAAGTTTCAGAAAAGCCAACAGGGTGTATCTCTGCCACACAAGGAGAACCATTCAGTAAATGTTCACTTCCTGCACTGTGATTTTGGTCTTGGCATCTGCTCCTCCTGGATATTTTGGGGGGACGTCCATGTTTGTGGGGGGTTCTTCAGCTACAGAGGCAGGGATGTTTGAGGCATGTCCTTCTCCAGGCAGGGCCTCCATTCCCCTAGCAGCCACAGATATAGAAGGGGCTGATGTCTCATTGCTAGTGGGAGGGACCAGCTGGTGTGCACAAAACCAACAAAAGTGTTGTATTCATGTTTCTCAGCAACTCTGCAAAGAAAGTCAAGTGGGCATTTTGGGCCTGCCACTGGTGCATGATGTACTGGTGGTTGCCCTTCTGCAGCTGCTTTATCTCCCCCATCATGATACGTACCTGGCCCATCACACCTAGGGATTGTTGGTAAGCTCCCAAGATTTAGGAGATGGTGTCCTGGCCAGTTGTATACCTAGGAACCTCATCCTCTGGCCCACGCCATCCCTCCCACGCACCCTACCACCATGTACCTGTGCCCCTGGCACAGTTCACCCACTTCCAATGGGGCCAGGTCCATCATTGTCAGGGTTTACAACAGGCGACTCAGGTACCTGTACTGAGGGGCACAAGATGGTAGAAACTGTCTTTTGAACGCGGGTTAGATGAGTGTTCATTGACTCATATCTTGTCTGATTGATGACTTGAAATTTTTAAAGTGATCTCCAAGTTAGGTGTATGGCATTATTGAGTCAACTAACAGCTGCACAATGTACTATGGTAACAGAGCTGGCCAACAGTATATATTATACATGAACGTCTGTCTGGGTGTACTCCAAGAACATCCAGCTTCCTATATTGGTGCCCGCCCCAGGATGAGTACATGACATTGTTTGGGTGGTGATTTAAAGGCCAGTTTAGTAGGAAACACAGCTGTAGCTGTGTGTTGCTTGTAATAATGCTGGCAGATGGCCATAGCATTTATGTCATTGCCATGGACTGTACAATAGTGGAAAAGTCAGGTGGGTTGAATTGATTGTTAGATTCACATGCAAATCTATGTAACTTGTAGTACAATGTTCTGGTTTTCTTAACGGTAGAACAGTGCATGCAGGGAGTTGTAGTGCTGTCAGTCTCTGTACTACCCATGCCATACACAGACAGTGTGCCTCAGGTGAGTTTAGTTAACATATGGTATGCCAGAGGGATATTTGGAAATTTGGACAAGGGGTGGTGAGTGGGTTGGCTGTTAGGTGGCAAACGGTGATCAGTGAGCATGCAGGAAATTGCAGTTTGGTGACATTTGTTGTATTGTGACTTACCCCACTCTACTCCCCTAGGTCTTCCTATAAAGCCCTCAGGATGCAGGATGTCCAGGACCTTCTCCTCTCATGATGTGAAAGTTGGGGAAGGAGGTGGACCACACCGCTAGTCTTGAGGATGCCAGCTGGTGCCTGGTGGCCATGGTACCTACCTTCCCCCTGAGGTCGTTCAACCTGATGTCCTCCCTTTTTTGTCGGTAGTTGCCTACAGAATTCACTCTGTTGACTATTCTTTGCCATAGCTCCATTTTCCTGGCAATAGGTGTTTCCTGGACTTGTGCTCCAAATAGGTGTGGCTCTACTCTGATGATTTCAGTCACCATGACCCTCAATGTATCATCTGTAAACGGGGATGTTTTTGTGGGGACATGGTAGTGGTGGAGGAGACGGTGAGGTAGAATAAAATGTTAGATAAATTAATTGGTGATGAGGTGTGTTTTCTGTAATGTGAGTTGTTGACCGGTGGTGTTAAATGTGTGGGGTACAAATGTATGTGTTGGGTGTGTTGTGCAGGTGTGGGGTGAGTGCTATGTCAAGTGTGTAGAGGTGCCTAAACTATTGTTGATAATTTGTTTGTGCAGCGCCTTTCTAGCAGCGTATGGCATTCTCATTGCAAAGGATTGTGGGGTGTGAAGGTATGTGTTTTATAGTGCAGTGTGTACTTGTGTCAGATGTGGATGTGCAACAGGTGTGGGGTTTTCAAACTATCCAATGTGGTGTGTTGCATTACTGATGTGACCGCCGACCGCCACAGTTCACACTGGCATTGGTCTTCCATCATGGAAGAACTGTTATTTTGATTTGTGGGTCATAATAGGATCTGAGTTTTTTTGGCTGGCTGGCGGGGGTGGCTGGCCTTGCTGGCAGTGGGACCGCCTCATTTCTGCCCTCCAGTGTCCTGTTTCAGAATTTTGGCTGCATTTTGGCAGACTTCGCTGTGTGAGTCGTAATACAGCGGTCGGATTACCGTCAACATGGCGGTCCTTTGGTGGCCGCCACTGCGGCGGACTTGCCAAAAGACCACCAAACTCGTATTGAGGCCCCTATCTTGTAAATTTACACTTTTTTTTATAAGAGATAACGGGAGATTCAAATATGTATTTGATTTACCTTTTTAATTGTAATTATCTAACATCATCTTTTTGAGTTAGTGTCTTCAATATGAAAGATCAGTCTTGATTGCTTCATATTGTGCTTTTTAAATTGAGACTGGGGAAGTTTCTTCTCGCACAAAATCTGAATTTGCAGATTCAGTAAAGCTGCCTCCTTCTAAGGGTTTATATCGCTTTTATTAGAGGATTACATCTCTGCCCATATTAAATTCTTCAGTGAGGCTAGGGTGGAGGGATTTTCCTATGTTTAGAGCAGGTAGACATCATAATGACTTCTAGTAGACAAGCTTGTTTCTCCAAATTAAGGGGCATATTTATAATCCCCTAGCATTATTTTTGAAGTTAATGTGGCCCATCAAGGCCGAAATTCCTGCGCCGTATTTACAGAGTGGCGCTATGCATGCACTCTGGAACCCGTTGCGTTACAGTATGCCTGTGCCAGGCATAATGTATGCAAAGGGGACGTTCCCCCATTAAGGGTGCCGAACAAATGACGCAAGGAAATCTATGAGAATTCCTAGCGCCATTTTTTATGGCACATTTAACTTCTGCTCAGAGCAGGCGTTAAAAGGGGGCTTCCATTATTTAGAATGGGTCCCTATGTACTCTGCAGGAGTCGTGCCAACATTTTGGCGCGATTCCTGCAGAGTACATCAATAGCGTCACATTGAATGACACTATTGTCCCATACCCAGCGCCATGGTGCATCGTATTTTAAATACAGCACACACATGGTGGCGGTAGGGGGGTGCTAAGTGGTGCAGGGAAAGTGGCGCTGCACCCAGTGCAGCGTCACTTTCCATAAAACCGCCTCTAAATTGTGAGCACACCAGCATGTGCTTCTTGGAAGACTATGCCAAGGTTAGACATAGAGATATTCAGGGCTATTCACAAAGGCAGCTTACACTTGTGCATAGTTTACACATCTAATGTACTCTTTTGAGAAAGAGGAAGTGGTGCCAAATTAAGAGTGTAAATTACTACTATTAAAAAGAAACGGTAGTAGGTCGAGCACTAGACATTGCCAACCACTGATGCTGTAGTACCCCTTCGTAGAAAATAATGGGGAGAGGGACATAAAATAAGACCCCACTAGAAATAATGTTAAATTCAATTATATTATTTAAATAGTTTAAAATATAAATAAATATAATTTAATGTTAAGGAAACATATACAAATAAAACATGTTTGTTATTCAATTAAGAAATACTTTAATGTTTGCATTTATAAATACTTGCAACATTACTGTCTATTAAAATATAATTAGGCTACTTTTAAATAATTCTACACATCACTTTTAATAATTCTTAATGTATAATAAACAACTAATTTCAAGTGCAGTCCGAGTGGAGATCTCTGCACATACAGATATAGGAGAGGCAGATGTTTAAATTCCACAGGAATATGTGTGACCAGTATTTTATATTATTTATATTACTTTTTTAGTACTACAAAACATTCTACAAGATGCAGTTTGTGAATACCCTCCTTGAATCCACCAAGAGGAGACACTAGTTAAGGATAGAAAAGTGACTTAATAGGTGATTTGGAAGGCGTGAAGTTTGTCTTTTTGGATGATGTTGATTGGTGATCTCATGAATACACCTAACTTTTTTTTAACTCCATCCTGGCCAAAAGTAGCAGGCTTTCTGTTACGGTCTGTTGAGGAGGTGCCTGAAAACAGATTGCAACATGGTATCAGCACGTGTGCCATTTTTCTTGTGTTACATGCTCACTTCATCATTCAGAAGCATCGTAGGCCTTTTACTACAAACTTAGAGCTACTTCAAAATGAATGTTTCAGTAAATGACATTGAAGGGTGGAACTTTCGTGTTGCCTCAGTCCCTTGAAAATCTCCTTATTTGCTCAGTGCTGTAAGCCACTGTATGCTCCTTTCTACCCACCAGATATGCAGTACGCATTCTTAAAACAAAATTCCTACAGCACCTTAGATTCTCTTTCCTTCAGTACGATCTGCACAACTACATTACCATATTAGATACAGAATATGGTGTAGCCCTAACAAGGTTCACTGATGATGTGCAACACAATTTGCTCCTGTCTCTGGTTGCCCCAGGAACATTATTGCAACACATGTGTTGTCCCATGATCCTCTTGTCAGCTAGGTTTTCTGTGCCTGCTTTGTCAGTAGAGACACCCTTCATGAGAAGAGTCAGTTGTTGGTCGTTCAACGTGATACTGAAACTATTGCCACTGGTGTATTTTCTGTGGCATTACATTGTGTGTAACCTTTCTTGACTTTGTGAATTAAAATCACCAATGGGTGCCACTGGTTTTGTTGCGCTTCTTACCAAGTATCATTGTGGGGCATCAGACGATGTGTGTCAATGTCCTGGACTGGTAGTAGCATTGTTTGTGCTCCTCATAGTTGGTTCTTCTTTATTTATGCAGTTTGGTGACGCTCTGTCACTGTTTTTCATTGTGCTTGATAAACATATTAATGCACGTTATATACCTATTTCTAAGTGTGATTTCCATGTTAGGTTTCACCATAACTAGTGATTTTCAGTTGCATCATGCAGGAATGAGTGTGAAATAATCCAAGCATATGGCAGTGATGTATTGTGTGTAATGTGTGCTGAGATACAGCATAGGATTCATGGATAATGTTGCAAATTCTCCCTGAAGTGAGGAGTGGGTTCATTGTACAGTTTGGAACGTTGTTGGCTTCTATATGTGTCTATCAGTGCATGCTATCATGTTGGTTCTTGACCTGCTTGTGCTTGATTGCCTTGTAGTCTTTAGTCCCATACAAAGAAAGAGAGAGAGAAAATGAGAGAGAGGGAGAGAGAGAGAGAAAGAGAGAGCGAGAAAGCGAGAGAGAGTATATATAGCACTGTTGTTGTTATTTGATTGTGTGATTCAAATTCATGTTTGGGGTACAATTGTATGTGTCAAAATCATTGTGTGAGCATCACCTTCAAATTTTATAATAGACAGTGCTTATAGTATGTGCAACAGTGGACTGTATTTTGGGCCAGATGTATCAAACCATTTTGCATTCACAAACGGTGCGAATCGCAGAATTTGGCTGTTTACAAATGCAAAAACGTGGTCTGCGATGCATGAAAGGCATTCGCAGGCCAAAAACAAGGAATCGCAAAATGTACGATTTTTTGCGAAGCGACATGGTTTTGCGTGTCGCATTTTGTGTCTCGCAATTTGCGACATGAAATACCGAATCGCTAGTAGCATTTTGCAAATTGCGAGTTGGAATAGCGAATCACAAATACAGGTGCAGTATTTCACGTCGGAAATTGCGAGATGCAAAATGCGACACGCAAAACCATGTCGCAATTCGATGCATCAAGAATTCGCAAATTACGAATTTTCACAGAATGGCCTTTTGCACATGCAAATTACCACGGAGTGAAACCAGGTGGTAACCAGGTGCAACCTATATAAAGAGGCCCAGAATGCCTCAGACTCTTTTCCACAATGGCTGCACTGTACGTCATGGCGAGGAGAATGAGGATCTTGGCAGGTTTGAGGAGAGGGAGTAGGAGACAGGAGCGCATTTTCAGAGTGCGCATTACCCTTTTTGACCAAACTGTGGAGGAAATATATGATAGGTACAGGTTGAACTCAGCCATGATACTTGACCTGATAGCTGAGCTACAACCCATAATGTAGCGCACAACACATAGGACTAATAGCATACCCACCCATGTGCAGGTATTATGCTCCCTGCACCTACTTGCCTCAGGGAGCTATCAAGGGGTCATAGCAGCAGCTGGAGGAGTATCACAGGGTGCCCTCTCTAGATTTTTCAATGCATTTCTTATCACCATGCTGAGTAGGATACACCAGTACATCAGATTCCCCCACACCCCACAGGAAATACAGCAGACAAAAATAGATTTCTACCGGATAGCACAGTTCTCCCACGTCCTAGGTGCCATAGATGGGACACATGTTGCAATCAGTCCACCATCGGCCACAGAGTATGTGTACCGCAACCGTAAATATCAACATTCCATGAATATACAGGGGATATGCAATGCCTGCTACATCATAACTGATCTTGTGGCCAGGTACCCAGGGAGCACACATGATTCGTACATCTTTCACCACAGCGGGATTCACACAAGACTGCTAGCTGGGGAGTTTGGTGAAGGATATCTACTAGGTATTGTCCCTCTTTACACTGGTGCATGGATGGCAGTGTGACGTCAGATGGCTCAGATACTCATTATACCCTCTGTTCCTTCCAGGAGACAGTGCCTACGCAGTGTGCGCCTAAATGATGACGCCCTACCTAAATCCTACAACACCAGCAGAACGGAGATACAATTCAGCACACAGGGCAACCCGCAATGTGTGGAGTGCACCTTTGGCCTGCTGAAGAGTCGCTTCCGGTACATCCACAAAAGTGGAGGGGCACTACAGTACAGCCCGGACACGACCTGTAGAATAGTGGCCACATGTGCGATCCTGCACAATATAGCAACCACCAGGGGCATACCTGTGCAAATATCAGATCCAGACTCAGATGAGGATGAGGATCCCATACCACCCCTACAGCCAGCAGACAGGACCAGTGCAGCAGAGGGCAGGCAAAGGCGTGCTGACATCACGCACAACCATTTCAGATGTAAGTAATAACACAACCTCACTGACATGTATTCTGGTAGTTAGTACCCTTATTGCCTTTACTTCAGGTAACATAAGTGTCACTAGGAAAAGAAAATAAACACATGTGTCATAAAAGAAACATTTACAGTGTCTCACTTATGTCCTCATGGTTCACTGTAAAACAACATTTGCAGTCAGTCCCCTGTGGCCATCAAAGTCACTTTTTACGGCCACGCATTCCAGTCGAGTGCGCAGTGTCCTTGCCGGCACCTCTTGTATCTGCCTCAGTGTCAGTGCTGTGCCTGGCACTGCGACGCCTAGGATCTGTTGTGGGCACTGCAAGGCTGCTGAGGCTAGATGACTCCTCAGTCTCCCCTAGTCCAAGTTCACTGGGTGTAGCACTGCGGTTAGCCATCATAGTATCCAGAACATTTGTAATCTGGACCAGTCCCTGGGCTACATCCTGACTGCTGTGTGCTGCCTCCACCTGTGCGGCCACAGCACGCCATGATATGAGGGCAGTAGATGTCGCAAGGCAATTGACAGATCTACAAAATCTACTAAACATCCCCATGAATCGCCTTTCGTGCCTGCGGTGGCTGACTCTCTCATGCCTGATCTCTATACAGAGTTCCTTCACTGCATTGGTCAGTTCCCTGGTGTTCTCCGCAGCTGTAATCTGTCCCTCATGCAGCTTGCAAATGTTTGTATTAAGGCATTCCAATTGCTTATGCAGCCCCCCCCACGTTGGCATTGTGTGCCTGCATCTGCCTGTGCATTGCCCTCATGTTCTTATTTTGCAGGCGCTGCACTTTAAGCATAGATGATTCCAGGCTTCTGGGGATGGAGTGTGGCCTTCATCCCACATGTCATCCGAGTCCTGGCTCAATTCTGGGAGAGGTACAACCCTTGCCCTGCGTCTGATTGGCGCAATACTCACTGACTAGCTGGTGTTGGAGTCTGATGGAGGCTGTGTTTCAGCATCCCCCACAATGGCACATGTTGATGCTGCTGGGCATAGGCCATCTGCAACGACAATGTGCAGCATGTCATTTATGTATGTATCACCAAATGTTGCACAATGGTGATAAATGTACAGTTACATCATATCACTATGTAGTGGGTGTTGTGTTTTTCTGGGTGTCGCTCTACTTAACTACATTCTATGTGCTACTTTCAGCACTGGGTTGTGGACTACCACTGCCTTAAGGCACTGTTGTGCCGCTTCTAAGATGTGGAATGGACTACTTATCACAATGCTTTGCACTAATTGCTAATTCCTAAGGGGCATTTGTACATACACATATGGGGTTACATTTCATTATTGCACTTACCTTTACTGGTGCTTGGTGTGCCGGACGTGTCTATGTCAGTGACCCCACTGACAGCTTCTGGGAGCAGTGTCGACTCCACCAGGTCTTCCATGGGGGTTGAGGGTGTCTGGGTGGATGGTCTGCCTTCTGTGCTCCTTGCCTCCTGTAGTCTGCTGGCCACCCTCTCCCTCGCACGGGAACACAGGTCGTACCACCTCTTTCTAATCTCCTCCACTGAGCACTGCGCAACCCCCCACTGCGCAGATTTTGGTCTGTATGTCCGCCCAGAGTTTGCACTTCTCACTCACTGGGACCTGGAGTGAGCTCTTCCCAAAAAGCCGGTCATGGCTCCTCACCACCTCCTCAGTGAGCACCTCCAGTTCCTGCTCACTGATCTTCAGTTTTCTCTTCCTCTCTCCCTTCTCCTTCCCATCAGCAGCATTGGCCATGGTGATGTGAAGTCCTGCCTTGATCACAGACTTGCTCCCTGGGGCTGGGCTGTGTCTCTCTCACTGCTCCTTTGGGTGTGGCACCTGGAAACAGCCTGGGCTGACTCACTTCCTGCTTGTGATGTCATCCGGCTGTGCCAGGTGTGCGTTTTCGCAATTTGCGATTTTCACATACAGAATCACAATTTTTTTTGCGATTCGGTATTTGGGCCTCGCAAATTGCATTAGCGATTTTTAAGAAATCGTTATTTCTGAATCGCAAATTTGTTACATTGCAGTTTGCGACTCAGTAATAGCGATTTCTTAAAAATCGCTATTTGCGATTCGCAAAGGTTTTTTTTCATACATCGGGCCCTTTGTTTTTTATTCATAGTTATAGGCCCAGATGTATGAAAGGATTTTTCACTTGCAAATGGTGCGAATCGGTAAATTTCACCGTTTGCTAATGCAGAATTTCCTTACAGGATGTATGAAAGGCAGTGCAGTCGCAATTTTAGGGTATCACAATTTTTAGCAATTCCCTGAAATTGTGACTGTGAATAGGGAATCACAAATTGCGATTCCCTAAATAGGAAATTGCAAATAGGGAATTCCTATTTGCGATTTCCAAAGCACATGTATCATGCATTTCCTAAATTTACGAAATGCAATAACCACCAAATCCAAATTGGTGGTAACCATGTGTAATTTTTAAAATTCATTTAAAGTGCATTTTTAAAAGTGCCATATAGCGCACACATGCCACCAAGGGCATATGTCCGCTTTACATGTGCACAATTTTTTGGGGGGAGGGGTGCATCAAAGGGGGCCTTAGGCCCCCAGGACCAATGGATTTGTCTTACCTAAATTGCTAATTCCTAACAGGAATTCTCAAATTGGAAAATGCAAAACCATTCGCACCTATGGGATTCAGGCCAATAGGGATGAATGGTGTCCCATTCCCTAATAGCGATTGCGAATTTTAAGAAATCGCTGTTAGGGATTTGCTATTTTCTTACATCCCATTTTGCATTTCTCAAATAGCGATTTCTTAAAACTCTCTATTTAAGAAATGCAAAACGGGACTTTGATACATCTGGCCCATAGTTTGTTTGTTACCATATGTCATCATTTCATTGTACCACAACCAATCCCCATATCTGCCTGGCATGCGGAGGGATATATTGCTTGGATTGCGTTTGTGGATACAGAAGGGTTGTTTTCACATGTCCTTCACATACACTTCGACATCTAAGGCCAGATGTATCAAAGGCTTTTGCATTCGCAAATGGTATGAATTGGTAAATTCCACCGTTTGCGAATGCAAAATCACCTTTCACGATGTATGAAAGGCATTCACAGTGCAATTCTAAGGAATCACTTAAATAGCGATTCCTTAAAATTGCGATTAGACTTTGCGAATCACAGAGTGCAATTTGTAATTAACGAATCGCAATAAACTGTATGAAGCATTCGCAAATTGCGATTAGTCGCAATATGGTTTTTTGCATGTGCAATTACCACAAATTGAAATCAGGTGGTAAATAGGTGCAACGTACACAAAGAGGCCCAGAATGCATCAGCCCTTTTTAACAATGACTGCACTCTATGTCATGGCGAGGAGGATGAGGATCCTGGCAGGTTTGAGGAGCGGGAGGAGACAGGAGCGCATTTTTAGAGTGCGCAGTACCCTATTTGATCAGACAGAGGAGGAGATTTTTGACAAGTACAGGTTGAATCCTGCGATTATATTTGACCTAATAGCTGATTTACAAACCCTAGTGCAGTGACACACGCACAAAGAACTAATGTCATACCAACTCATGTGCAGGTATTATGCTCCCTGCACCTCTTAGCCACAGGAAGCTATCAAGGCATCATTGCAGCAGCTGGAGGTGTATCACAAAATGTGCTTTCACACATTCCTAAATGCTATGTTGACAAAACTACATCTGTACATAAAATTCCCCAACACGTCACAGGATTTACAAAAAACTAAGGGGCAGATGTATGAAAACTGGGCTCTGCGAATCACAAAATGCGATTTTTAAGAAATCGATATTTCCGAGTCGCAATTGGCCATGTGACAAAATTGCGATTCGGAATTAGCGATTTCTTAAAAATCGCTATTTTTGGTTTGCGAGGCCCATTTACCGAATCGCAGTTTGCATTCTCGCAATTTGCAATTTTTTTGCGATTCGGTAAAAAATCGCAAAATGCGAGAAAGTTCGAGAATGCACACCTGGAGGAGCCTGATGACATCACCAGCAGGAAATGAGTCATCCCAGGCAGTTACAGGTGCCACACCCAAACCAGCATCCTGAGTGAGAGCAGCCCAGCCACTGTGAGCAGCACTGTGAAGGAGCAGCATCACCTGAGCCACAATGGAGCCCCAAGGTCCAGGATCTGAGAAGCAGGAGAGGAAGCGCAAACTGAAGTTCAGTGAGCAGGAGCTGGAGGTCTTAACAGAAGAGGTGGTGAGGATTCATGACTGCCTGTTTGCCAAATCATCCCTCCAGGTGCCAGAGAGTGAGAAGAGAAGACTGTGGCTGGAGATCCAAAGTAAAATCTGCGCAATTGGAGTAGCAGAGCGCTCCATTGAAGAAATCAAGAAGCACTGGTATGACCTGCGGTCCCGGGCAAAGGAGAGGGTGGCAAGGCGACTTGCAGAGGCCAGGAGCACAGGAGGAGGACCACTAACCGAGCCACCTGCCACACCACTGGAGGACCTGGTGGAATCAACACTCCTACCGGAAGCAGTGACAGGGGTCACAGATATAGACACCTCCACTCAACCAAGTACCAGCCAAGGTAAGTGCAATGTTGTTGTGTGAACTCAATATGTGCATGCATAAAAGCCCCTTAGGAATTAGCATGTAATGTGAAGTAGTGTGTGAAGTAGTCCAGTCCACATCTTAGTAGCAGCACAACAATGCATTATGGGAGTCGTGGTCCACAAACTAGTACAGACAGTGGCATGATAATGTAAGCAAGCATAGTGACAACCAAGGTAACATAACACATACTACACCATGTAGAGCAGTACCTATAGCTTTATTGCCATTTCTGGACAGAGAATGTAACATACAGAACTGACATGCTGCATATTGTTGTTGCAGGTGGGCCTGGCACAGCAGCCACAGCAATTGCGTGTGTAGGGGAGACGGACACACAGCTGCCCTCTGACACCAACACCAGTGGGTCCATCAATCTCTCAACTGTGTGCCGCAGGTCCAGGCCATTGTCACTTCCAGACCTCAGAGGTGACTCCGATGTGCAGCAGGAGGGGCCAGGCACACCATCTGCACCCGAGAGGCGCAGCCAGGGACCAGAGGACAGGGATTATTCAGCGATTCGTAGAAGTGCCTCAGTGTCCCAACCGCAACTGCAGGAGGCAGCTGAGGGTACATCCCTGTTTGGTGGACTTGAGGCTTGTATGTTGCAGCAACAGCGCCTGCAAAATAGAAGAATACTGAGTCTGGACAGGAACCTTAGAGTCCACAACAGAAATATGGTTGGCCTGCATCGGAGACTTGACACCCTGAACGAAAATATAAACCAGCTGCGTGAGGGACAGGTGCAGGCCTCCCAGGACACTAGGGAGCTGACCACTGCAGTGTGTGACCTGTGTGAGGAGCTGAGACACGAAAGAGTGAGTCGACGCAGACATGAGCACCGTTTTCGCACCATGTTTGCAAACTACTGCAGGTCCTCAAATCGTATGGCCAACTCCACCGCCCTCATCGCCCGTCGTGCTGTGGCAGCCCAGGTGGAGGCTGCACACACCAGCAGTGATGTGGTCCAGGGCCTTGTCCAAATCACCAATGTGATAGAACTAGTAATGGGACAGAGGTCGGCCACTCCCAGTGAGCTGCCTTGATGGACACGGAGGACACTTCGAGCCTCAGTAGTGTGCACGTACCTGCTTCAGACCACAGACGGCGCAGTGCCAGGCGCAGCACTGCCATTGAGGCTGACATTCAGGGTGCCAGTGAGTCAACCTGGCACCCCAGTGGTGTGCGAGGGAGGAGGAAGTGACTCTTGCCGCATTGACTCTGGTGTACCCACTATGAAGTATTAGTGTGGGACTCGGTTCATTTGTTGATTTTCGTTTTTATCATTCACCTTTTTACTTCTTTCATCACTATTAATAACCTGACGTAAGGGAATAAATATTTCTACCACTACAGCTACAGTTGTCAGTGGAGTTTGATTATACATACTCACGTCTGAAATGGTTGTGTGTGATGTCAGCACGCCTTTGCCGTCCCTCTGCTGCACTGGTCCTGTCTGCTGGCTGTAGAGGTGGTATGGGATCGTCATCCTCATCTGATTCAGTGTCACTGATTTCTATAGGAATGCAGCTATATTGTGCAAGATTGCACAAGTAGCCACTATTCTACATGTGGTTTCTGGACTGTACTGTAGTGCCCCTCCACTCTTGTGGAGGCAACGGAAGCGACTCTTCAGGAGGCCAAATGTGCGCTCCACCACTTTGCGGGTTGCCCTGTGTGCTGCATTGTATCTCCGTTCTGCCGGTGTGGTGGGATTGAGGTAGGGCGTCATCATGTAGGTGCGCACTGTCTCCTGAAAGGGACAGAAGGTTTGATGAGTACCTCAGCCATCTGACAAGGGTTTGTTATCTATGAGCCATTGTAAAGAGTGACATTACCTAGTAGATATCATTCACCAAACTCCCCAGCTAGCAGTCTTGTCTGAATGCCGCTGTGGCGAAAGATGTATGAATCATGTGTGCTCCCTTGGGACCTGGCCACAAGATCATTTATGATGTAGGAGGCATTGCATATCACCTGTATATTCATGGAATGTTGGTGTTTACGGTTTCGGTACACATACTCTGTGACAGAAGGTGGACATATTGCCACATGTGTGCCATCTATGGCACCTAGGACGTGGGGGAACTGTGCTATCTGATAAAAGTCAATTTTTGTCTGCTGTATTTCCTGTGGGGTGTGGGGGAATCTGATGTACTGTTGGAGTTTGCTTAGCATGGCATTGATGAATGCATTGAAGAATCTGGAGAGGGTGCTCTGTGAGACCCCCCCAGCCGCTGCTATAACCCCTTGATAGCTCCCTGAGGCGAGTAGGTGTAAGGAGCATAATACCTGTACATGGGTGGGGATACTATGGCCCTCATTCTGACCCTGGCGGTTCTCTACCGCCAGGGCCAACGGGGGCGGGAGCACCGCCGACAGGCCGGCGGTGCTCCCTTGGTCATTCTGACCGCGGCGCTTTGGCCGCGGTCAGAACGGGAAAACCGGCGGTCTCCTGCCGGTTTTCCACTGCCCCTTAGAATCCTCCAAGGCGGCGCAGCTCGCTGCGCCGCCGAGGGGATTCTGACCCCCCCTACCGCCATCCTGTTCATGGCGGGAAAGCCGCCATGAACAGGATGGCGGTAGGGGGGGTCGCGGGCCCCTGGGGGCCCCTGCCGTGCCCAT
Organism: Pleurodeles waltl; assembly: GCF_031143425.1. Taxonomy (NCBI): domain Eukaryota; kingdom Metazoa; phylum Chordata; class Amphibia; order Caudata; family Salamandridae; genus Pleurodeles; species Pleurodeles waltl. The sequence continues at coordinate 248,559,517 of NC_090436.1, forward strand.
GCCAATGGCATGGGCACGGCAGGGGCCCCCGTAAGAGGGCCCCGCAAAGTATTTCAGTGTCTGCCTTGCAGACACTGAAATACGCGACGGGTGCCACTGCACCCGTCGCACCTTCCCACTCCGCCGGCTCGATTACGAGCCGGCATCCTCGTGGGAAGGGAGTTTTTCCCTGGGCTGGCGGGCGGTCTTTTGGAGACCGCCCGCCAGCCCAGGGAAAAACTCATAATACCCTCCGCGGTCTTCTGACCGCGGAGCGGTATAATGGAGGGCGGGATCCTGGCGGGCGGCCTCCGCCGCCCGCCAGGGTCATAATGAGGCCCTATGTGTCCTTAGTGTTCTGTGTTGCAGTATGGGTTGTAGCTCAGCTATCAGGTCAAGTATCAAGGCTGAGTTCAACCTGTACCTCTCATATATTTCCTCCTCTGTCAGGTCAAAAAGTGTAATGCGCACTCTGAAAATGCACTCCTGTCTCCTCCTCCCTCTCCTCAAACCTGCCAGGATCCTCATCCTCCTCGCCATGAAGTAGAGTGCAGCCATTGTGGTAGAGAGTCTGAGGCATTCTGGGCCTCTTTATATAGGTTGCACCTGGTTACCACCTGCTTTCACTTAGTGGTATTTTGCATGTTCAAAATGCCATTCTGCGAAAAATCGCTAATTGCGATTTTTTGATGCATCTCTTTGCGATTCGGATTTTGCGATTCGCATTTTGCTCCTCGCAATTTCCTACTGGAAATACCGAATCCCAAAATGCGACTCCCAAAACCCGGTCGCACAGCAAAAAAACGCTATTTTTGCGATTTCTTTTTTTGGTCTGCGAATGCCTTTCATGCATCGCAGACCACGTTTTTGCACTCGCAAACGGGCGGTTTTTGCGATTCGCACCATTTGCGAGTGCAAAAACTTTTCATACATCTGGCCCTAAATTAGATTTCTATCAGGAAGCCCAATTTCCACACGTCATTGGCTGCACTGATGGGACACATGGATCAATCGGTCCACCATCTGCAACAGAGAATGTATATAGGAATAGGAAAAGTACACATTCAATGAACATCCAGGTCATATGCAATGGCTCCAACATTATAACTGATCTTGTGGCCAGATACCCTGGTAGCACACATGATTCATACATTATAAGGCACAGTAGAATGCACACAAGACTACTTGCTGGGGAGTTTGGGGAAGGATACCTACTTCATAATGTAACAGTGAACAATGTTGTTTAACATTTGTGTGATGTCACAAATAACAAAAATGTCATATTGCGCTCCTGTCATTCTAGGAGACAGTGCATATGCAGTGTGGTCCTACATCTGGACACCTTACCTGAATCCTGCCACGCCAAGTGAATGGAGATACAATGCGGAACACAGGAGCACACAAAGTGTAATTGAAAGGGCCTTAGGCCTGCTTAAGAGTGGGGGCGCACTGTAATACAGTCCAGAGATCACCTGCAAGATGGTGGCCACATGTGCAACATCGCAACAACAAGAGGCATACCAGTCGAACCCACAAAGGTGGACTCCGATGAGGATGATGACCCCTTGCCATCCCTTCAACCAGCAGACAGAACCAGAGCAGCAGAGGGCAGGCAAAGACGTGCTGAGATTATGCGCAGCTATTTCTGATGTAAGTAATGACAACACCACATCTACTTTCATTTATTGCTGTAGGTATCACATTTATTGCCTTTATTTCAGGACATGCGTGAATTTATTAATATCATAATATAAATGCATAGCTACATAACATGCGAGGCCCTGAACTTCTCAACATTATTTGTTACGTCCATGAACTCCACTTGAACACTCAGCAGGCTCAGTGGTACCTCTCAGAGGCAGAACTGTGTCTGGAACTGCTACGCCTAGGATCCATCGCAGGGGCTGTGACACTGCTGAGGCTAGAGAGCTCCTCACTATCCCCACCACCAAGATCGCTGTTTGCAGCACTCTGAGACAGCGCAGAGTGCTGCAAACAGCGATCTTGGTCTAAACATTGGTGACTCGCACCAATCCTCAAGCAACGCCCCGACTCCAATATGCCATTTCCACTTGCATGCCCACAGCATGTCGTGACAGCAAAGCAGTAGAGTTGGTGAGCCGATTGACAGATCTACTGAACCCTATCCAAGCTACCCATTAATTGGTGAGGGCGCCTACAGTGGGTGATACGCTCCTGCTGCATTACAGTGCAGAGTACCTTCATGGCATTTGTCATCTCCCTTAGGTGTTCTGCTGTAGCTTGCTGCCCCTCATGCAGCTTGCACATGTTGTGATTGAGAGACACCAACTGCCTGTGCATTGATCTCATGTGTTTACTTTACAGGCACTGAACTTTCAGCATGGATGCCTCAAGACCACCGAACAGTGATGGGTCCTCACCTTCCTCTGTGCTCTGTCTGCCTTCTTCACGGCGCCTCCTGAGGGGAGTAGACTGACCCTGGTAGAGGAGCCGCTGTCTGTCGGTGCTTCTACCCTCTAATGTGGTTTGGGTGCATCTTCCTGCAAACTCAGGGAGGGGTAGCACTCTTGCCCTGTATCTGGTTGATGCTGATATGATGGACCCACTGGTGTTTGAATCTGACTGTGGCTGACTTCCGCCATTCCCTCCTTGTCCACTTTCTGCTGCGTCAGGGCCCAGAACATCTGCAACAACAATGCGCAGCATCTCATTCTTGATGTTCACCTTGCATCTGTATTCTTACAGTTACTTTAATTATTAATATTTCCCCTGGCATGTTGTCTCTGATTGTCTGTTGCGTTGGGATTTGCACTTTACTGCTGTATGTGTAGTAGATGCACTTTGGAGAATGGACTAGCACTCCCATAAGGCATTGTTGTTTTGAATGGAATATGTGGCATGGACTATTTCTCACAGTGTATCGAACCATTGCAATTTTCTATGGGACATTTGTACATGCGTACATGGTGATTCAAATCCTTACTGCCCTTACCCTTGCTGGTACCGGGTGTGCCATACATGTCAATGTCAGTGACACCACCTACTGCTTTAGGCAGCAGTGTTGACTCCACCATGTCTTCCAAGAGGGTGGATGGTGTCTGGATGGATAGTCCTCCACCAGTGCTCCTTGATTCCTTCAGCCTGCTTGAATGCTGCACAACACCCACCACGCAAATTTTTATCTGGATGTCAGTCCACATTTTCCTCTTCTCACTTTCTGGGACCTGTAGTGAGTGTTTGCCAAATAACTGGTCATGGTTCTTGACCACCTCTTCTGTGAGCACCTCCAATTCCTGCTGACTGAATTTTTGTTTTATTTTTTTCCCTTCTCTGTCCTTGCCATTTCCAGCAGAGGCCATTTTGTTCTCCTGGTCCTGGCTAACTCTCATGGGTGGCTCCCTGGTGATGTGCTGGGTCTCTCTGCCTGCTCCTGTGGTTCAGGTTTCTGGAAACAGCATGCACTGACTCAACTCCTGGTTGTGATGTCATCATGCTGTTCCAGAATACAAAATCGCAATTTGCTATTTCCAAATACCAATTTGCTATTTTACCAAACCGCTATTTGGTACGCGCTATTTGTGATTGTAAATTTTAAGAAATCGCAAATACTTCTGCAATGGTGTTGTTACATCGCATTTTGCGAATCCCAGTTAGTGAGTCAATATTCACAAATATGAACCTTCATACATCTGGCCTAAATCTCTAGATTACAGGCCAACCAGAGTCAAAATGAGATACTTTGGGCCTGACTACGAGTTTAGCAGAAAGGGTACCGCTGTCGAAATTGCGTTGGTTTCTTTGCGTGCTAACTCAGCAGTCCACCAGCTCAATTATGAAGCAAGCGGGTGCATAGATTAAAGAATGCCGCAGCACCGCCTTCGCTGCCAGGAAATCCCGACCACGCGGTATAGGTCAATGCGAATGTCAGAGGGTGGACCACTAGTTTCCTAGCCGGTCCAATCACGATGCCCTTTCCCGCCGACGTGACTGTGGTGGGCAGACCTCCACACCTGAGCTGCCGGAAATGGATGGATATGAGGCAGAAACTCAGCTATACACAACTGCACATGTCCTCTGCCACAATGGAGCCAATCGTATACGTCCTGCCGCAGCTGCTGCTGCTGATTGATGGTGTCTAAAACACACACTATCGTGAATGCAACCAATGGCAAGCTCAAATCGTACCCATTCCCATTGACTCCTCAGTTAACAGATGCACAGGCAGGTACAACTTAAGGTGTAGAGTCCTGTGCCAAACTTATTTTGTGGATTCCTGTTCAGAACACTTCCAATGTATTATGCCAAGTCAGCTCTTTGATATGTAAGTCCTGTATTGGTCCAAAACTCTTAATTTACATACCTGGTCATATTGCTCACCAATCAGGGTGAAAATAACACACCTGTGGTCCCACATCCCAATGTATGAAAGCACATCAATTTGGTGGTGCAAGTGCTCAGCACCATGATGAATGCCTGCCCAGAAAAGCCAATCACCAACACATACAATTTCAAATTGTGCATGTACATAACAAAGAACACTCTAATCATATGTGTAGTATAACCTGCAATAATGTGAATACATAATTACATTGTGCCACAATCTAACAGATGCAACATTGCTAGGTTTCCAACATTAGCTAGGGAAAAGTAAATCAAGGACTAATGTGTTTCAAAACAAGCCAACTATAAATGGTGGGAGCACTCTGCTTTGCCACCAAACTTGCCTCAAAAGGCAACCTCCTCACAAAGGGACATCAATTAGGCAGGGCAGGCATTTGAAAGCTCTCATTTGGGAGGGGGACATTTGGGTTTGGGAGGGGTGTCCTTCATATGGGAAGTGGTGGTTTGGGAAGAGAAAGGGGTGGACCTACATTTAGGAGAAGGTGTTTGAAAGGGTGGAAACACCTTTTGCAGGGTTGCCTTGGGACCTGGAAGAGGCTAATAAGGTGGATATTAGAGGGGGGATTTAGAGGTGGAAGAGTTGGTCTTTAGGGTAGGAGGGGTAGGAAGAGTCTTGGGAGTGGTGAGTGGAGGTTTCGGAGCATTTATGGCCGGGGAAAAAGAAGGATATTCAATAGGGTACTTAGGAGTGGGGGTGGAAAGGAGTGGGGTCTTGGAGGGAGAAGGAGTGACTTTTTCTGATGTCTTTGGGGCTGTTGTGTGCAGGTGCACGTGTGACAGGTGTATGTGCTGCAAGGATGGGTATGTCTTGCATCTGTGGTGTCTGTTGGGTTCTTGATTGTGTGCGTCTGTGTTCCTCAGGTGTGTACAAAGGTATTAGTGGATCTGTGGATGTTGCTGCAGTGTAAGTGCCAGGTGTGGGTGTTGTGGATGTCGATGTGGTGGTGACAGTGGGTGTGTTTTTTTTGTAGTGTGTGAATAGATGTGATAGTGGGGAGTACACGTTGGTGTGGTATTGTCTGTGCTGGTTGTGGATGTGGTGGTGTGGGTGTGGTGTGTGCATGTTTGTGTACTGTCATCTGTGCTGCGTGGTGATATGATGGGGAGTGGTATGTGGGTGTGGTGTTGTCAGTGGTAGTTGTGGATGTGATGGTGGTGGGGGTGTCTGGGTGTGGTGGTAAGTACAGTGTCTGGATGTGTGCCTGTTTTTTTTTGTGCTGATGTGTGGATGTGGTGCTTGGGTCTGTATGTGTGTGTGTGTGTGTGTGTGTGTGTGTGTGTGTAAATGTCTGTGTGTGATTTGGACAGGTGTGGGAATAGGGTATTAGTATGGAGAGGGACACAAAGTTGAGGGGGGATTGGAGGCTGCGCTGAGGGACGAGGCCAGAGCATGAAAAGATCTCTGTAGGCCAGACATTGCACTGGTAATGCCTTCCAGGTAGGCCACTATCTGCTCAGATGGTGGCCTTGCCCCTGGGTGGCATTCATAATAGCAATCTGAGCTACAGAGATGTTTCTCAGAGGGTCAATAGCCTCCTCACTCTTCGCCGCGGGGGCCAGGGTGCCTGGAGCAAAGGAGATGGCTCCCCTTTTAGGGGAGCTGTCCCGGCCTACTGAATGGTGAGGGTGGAGATGGAACTGGGGTAGTGGACAAGGACAGAGTAGGAACAGATACTGTGGGGTCCGCCACCACTCTGGAGTGTCCACTGGAAGATGACTCAGAAGATGATGACGTTGAGCTTGGATGTTCTGTGACACTCACCACACCCTCTGGCCACAGGGTCCGTCTTTGTCAGTAGAGTCATAATTGGAACCACTATGACTAGCTCCTTTCCCAACGATGTTGGCCCTTTCTCCTTCGTTTGCCCGAGATGAATATGGAAAGACTCATAAAAAATGGTTGATTGGATCTAGGGAACACACCTGACCATCGGATTCAAACACAAAACATTACAGAAAGGCACAGATTACCCCAGCTACATAGTTCACTACATGGGCTTTACCATTAGCATGAGCATGTGTATGCATGCTACACTAGTTGAAAACAGTTGGTCACAGTTATGTCATAACCCCAGAATGTCCTATACCATGAATTAACTTGTCTACACCCCATCCTCATGTATATGTACCAGGGCAATTGATCGACATTTATACTTCAGCCCTTGTAGCATACCATTCTGAACTGGTGTCATAAAATATTGTGGCTACCAAAAATATATTTCCACAGGGTCCACACAAGCCCTGTATTCCCCAAATGCGTATTTACCTGAAACAACATCATGATGTGATGATGGCCAAGTCATTCAGCAATGTAGCTGCAATAAGTGCTTGTGCAGAATTCTTGTCACATGCAAAGGCTAAGTTCCCACTAATGTTATTTGTTCTTGGTACTTCCTCATATGTCCATTGTCAAGATAATAAAATTAAAACTGTACTGAGGTAGCTATGCTACATAGCACATGTTGGAAAGAAAAGTAGACTGGAGAGATTCAGGGCCAAAGTACTGGGAGAGTTATGCCAAAAATGCATACATCATAATAGTCCATATAACCCTATGAACATCCCCAATCCTGCTTGATGCTGGTGTCAACACCATTCTTAGGCTGCATTCCTAAAAGCAAAGACACCTTTTAAGGTTGGTGTGTGTCAGTGAATATCTCTGATATGAAGAGGTGGACACACTTCAGTCCTAGTGGGATGGCACATCACAAGACCATTTAGTATTGCAAATTCCAATAGCCTTGTAAAACTGAATGTAGACACTCATATATTATCCGTACATTTCTACACCTCACTGCCTGATGCATGTCACCAGTCAGTGAATGAATCTATAAACAGTATTGCTGATAAAACTACAACAGGGAAACGTGCACTGGGCAGCATGTAACCACCAGTGATGACTGTACACTCAAGCTAATCCCAACTTATCAATGGAAAGTGTTGGCCATGTACTGCAGCAAGATTGCACTGTATGCTATGTCACATGCAATAGGGCTACCATCATATGAGACACAGCAGTGAAGGAGCATCACTCCTGACACAAAGAAGACAAGTGTCCTGTTTGTTACAACCTTCACCCAGAACATCAAACAACATTAGGTTACTCAGCCATGTGGCTGCTCAAAACAGCAAATGTGTAGTGTACTGGGCTTTCTGGGTTCCTGGACATAAAGACTTTAGGCAATGCACATCATCATGCCACTACTACTAGACCTATACAATCCAGATCTCTTCTTGTGAATTGGACATGGCACACCCCCAGTGCTGATGGGGAAAATGACTACCTGTAACAAAGAAAGTTGGCGATGTAACATGAACAACTCTGACCAGGACTCACCCCCTTGTAACTACTTTTGAGCCCTCAGCTGCCCATCAAGCTCTGGATATGCCACCGCCAATATGCAGGCCATTAGGTGGGGTCAGCTTGTGGCACGCGACCTGTCCACATTAGGAAGACTTCCCCATTTGGAACTTTGCAATCTTCCTGAACGATGGGTCCCAAGGGTCCCACCTTCTAGGTGATAGCCTTTTAAATGGTCCACTTCTGATGGGCGTTGACCTGTATGGATTAAAGAGAAGAAACAACAGTATATCGCTGCAATTTATCGAATATCTCTTTTGTTGTCACACAGTTTGTCTCCAACTAGCACAAGCATAAGCCAAACGTTAACACATAACATGCATAGTTTTCACATGCTGAATACTACAAAGACATGAATACATACTTAAGTAGTCATCTACTGACCATCTTCATCCCTGGTCATGTCCTACACTGACTAAGGAAGCCCACTAACATCCTGGATCTACTGTGATAGGGGCTACGAGGAAACACAACATACTAATGTGCACTTTTGGAGAGTACACTATTTGTGCATTACTGTAAATCCTCAATGTGTGTAAAGGGTATGTAGCTGTTGATGTGTCTCCTTATTGGAGGGAAAAGAGCGCGTGAACAACACAAATATTTGTTTGTGACATTCCGCTGGAACAATGGATTGAAATGATCCTGTGAACAGAAATTGATGAGGGATTATGTTTGTGGACTAGGCAATAAGGCTCCAGCTGATGACATAGACCAATTTTATTTTGCCTACTCAATAGGAAATTGTCAGATGTATCCCCTCCTTCCATACTGTTAAGGTCTGCAAATAAAAATGTGACCACTGACACAGGTTAGTGGTGTCATGTATGATTTTCTATGTTTCGGACATAATCCCAGGTTATTGCTGGAGCAATGTATGTATGTTTGTTTTGGTGAGACCTGGTTATGATCCTGAGCTAAACATTGTACACATCCAACAGTTCCATGGTTACACAAGTAGATATTTATGGCATTGTCAAGTTCATATAGAAGTACATAAATGCATTGCTAGATGTGAGATGTACGATAGCAGGAAATGAGTTTCAGGCTAGTGGATTAATTTAAGTGAACAAGAAGAAAATAAATATTGTGAAAAACAAACAGGAAAACTGAAAAGTGAAGAAGACAGTCATGATGAATGAAACTATAGATGTAGAAGCAAACTTGTTTGGAGTCCAATGTCCAAAATACTACTGCCACCGGAAAAGGTAGATGTGTCCAGAAATAGCCCACAGAGTGAATGTGTTACAGACACTGGAAGAAATTAGGGCCCTGATTTCTACTTTTTTAAGCTAAACTGCGCTAATGGAGTTTAGCGTCAAAAAGTATACCGCCATTCCAAGATGCCTCCTGGGCGTCTTATTTATGGAATGGTGCAATCTGGCACAAAGGGTGGGCTAACGTCAAGGAGAATGACATTAGCCGGGTGGCGGTGGCGGTATGGGAGTAGTGGGTTTAGCGTTAAAAAATGGCGGTAGGCTGGTTAGAGTCAAAACAGATGACTCTAACCAGCCTAGCGTCATTAATTTACGCTAAACCTACCATACCACACGACTCCTGTCTTATAAAAGACAGGCGTCAAGCCCACCACCCCAATGGCCAGCACAGGGGACAAGGGTCCCCTGGGCATGGCCATTGCACCCAGTGCCATGTATGGGGGTCCATTTCTGGGCCCCCTATGGCACTTTAAGGAAAAAAGGTAAATACTTACCTTTACTTACCTGTACTTACCTGGGATGTGGTCCCCCATCCTCCGCTGTCCCTTTGGTGTGGGTGGGGGTGTCCCTGGGCCCTGGGGAGGGCACCTGTGAGCTTATTCTATGGTGTTCCACCATGGATATGGGCCCACAGGTTGCCTAACGCCTGCCCTGACCCAGGCGTTAAATAATGATGCTAAGCAAGCTTAGCGCCATTATTTAGGCCCCTCCACCTCCCGTGCGTCATTTGCACATGGGAGATTAAATAAGGCACTAGGGTCTTTGAGTCATTTTTTGCCCGGGAACCCCTACCTTGCATCTCATTGACGCAAGGTAGTTATCCGCAGCCAAAAAATGACGTTAACTCCAATATTTTGGCCCTAGACATGTCTAGCGGCAAAATATAAATATGGAGTTAAGTTTGTGCTGAATTTGCGTGGAAAAAAGATGCAAATCCGGCACAAACAGATTATAAATATGCCCCTAGGTTTGAGGTTTCTTGCTGGCGGAGGTCTTGCCATCCATTTCTCCTGGTAACTTGCGTTGACGTCCCCACTTGCTAGTGCGAGGGGATACAAAGCTGCAGGGACAAGGGTGTCTGTAGGTGTGTCTTCCTCTGGCAGGGCATCCCTTCCTGTGGCTGCAGCAGATGGTGATGGGCTTGGTGAACCACAGGAAGAGGTTGATGGTGTTGGAAAAAACCCTGCAAGGTCTGTGTGAAAGTCCAGCAGCACCCCAATTAGGGAGATCATGTTAGAGTTATGGGCCTCCAACTGATGGTGTATGTCCCTCTGCAGCTGCTTCATCTCTGGAATTTCAGTGAGTGCCCAGCCCCTCGTGATAGGCTTTCAAGACTTGGTTAATGGTGTCCTGGGTGTGAGTGACCCCGGTGGCCTCATCTGCTGGCCCACAGTTACCCTCCTATGACTCCTACCACCATGAGCCTGTGCCATTGGCCCAGAGTGCCCCCTCCTACTGGTTCCTGGCTCCTCTATTGCTCGGGTGGAGATTGTTACATCAGGATCCAGCAAGGGCTACACAATGGTTGTTACTGTGCTAGGTAAACAGGTTGTGGTGAATCATATTGGCTGAGGTGTTGTAGCTGGGGTGGGAGATGTTGTTGTGGGCCCAGTGACACTCGCAGCTGCCGTCTGTCAAGACTCACCAGATGGACCAGCACATCATACTCATGCAGATCACCAGAAGTGTTGTCATCCATGAAGGCTTGGTCCTTGGGTGGAGTGGGTGTCGTTTCTGTGTCCAAGCTCTGGACAGATAGACCTGTTGTGAAGTAGAGAACATTGTTGTTGGTGAAAGTGTGGTATCTACTTCCAAATATTAATTAAAAACCTAGAAAAAGACTAAATAGGTAGAGATTAAAATTGTGATATATTTCAGTGGTATTAAACTTGTTGACAGGACATTCATAGACATTAAATTAGATGTCCTGAGATGTTGTTTTTTGGATTAAGGGGTAAACATGACATCTTCCAAACATTCAAAACAACACAGTGGAGAGTTAATGAGTATTTGACTTGACTATTATAAGGCTAGCTCTGTACAAAGCAGGCGATCAAACAACTTTCTTTTATATTTTGCATTAGTAATCATGTGAGTAGTGCGGAGTCAAAGGGTCACCTGCAACTCCTAAGCTTCTGAGTTAATGTCATGTCTTAAAAATATTTGGTCCACACACTTGGTATGGAGTCCCTCATTCCATCAATTGGTCCACACACTTGGTATGGAGTCCCTCATTCCATCAATTGCTTCAGTTGAGGAGACCAGGACAACATAAATCAAAGTAGACAGAAATGTCTCTGATTAGAGCATTGTATGTAGATTGCTCACTCCATGAGAGAGAAATGTACATCAGTTGTGATATCTCAGACAAGTGAGAATGGGCGAAATCACAATTCTGTTTTGTTTTGAGTTGCAAAAACAGGGCCTCATAGTAGTTGTAGTGATTTAAATCTCTACTTGCCAACTCTTAACAAAAGGGTTAGTGTAACACATCTGTACACACAATGCAGTTGGAACAGACCATTTGTTTACATACTGACACATATCATTGGTTCTTAAATATATTTTTGTAGGACTACAGTTACAGACACCATTACAACATGTATCATGTGATGGAGAATGATACATGTGATCTTATATGCAATAATGTACAGTGACACAGAAAAATCAATATCTCTGAAACTTTGGTGATTGCATGCTAGGAAATTAGGTAAACAATACAATGGCAAAAGCTGAATTGGGAGCACCTAGGGCATTGAGGTATTGTGACAGTTGGTGAGATGTAATTTATCAGACTCTACTCCCCCAGGTATTCCTATCAAGCCTTCAGGATGCAGGATCTGCAAGACCTTCTCCTCCCATGGAAACCATTTGAGTGGGGTGCTGAGAGGACCACCACCAGTACCATTGGCTTCCAGGTGCTGCTTGTGGGTCAGGGAACGCACCTTCCCCTCAGATCATTCCACTTCTTCTTAATTTCCTTCTGGGTGCACAAATTGGTACCTACAGCATTCACTCTGTCTACTATTCTGGACCAAATGTCCCTTTTCTGACTAATAGTGGAATGTTGGACTTGGACACCAAACAATCGTGGCTCTACTCTTATGATTTCATCCACCATGACTGCCAACTCTGCCTCTGAAAAATGTGGATTTTTTGGCTGTGACATATCTCCAAATCTAAGTACAGTTGGTTCACCAAATACTTTTTTTGCAGGTTGATCGAGGTTCTCGGTGGGCACACTGTGCCATCTATAGAAGTTCAGGGGGCTCCCGGTTCTGGCAGGAGCAGCGATAAAAGGTCTCTAGAGCGGGTGGGGGGCAACTGCGGGGGACCACTTGGAAAAGCACTGCACAGATAAGTTTAAAGATGGTTCTTTGGGGTACCCTTGGAGTGTTGAGGTCACAAGGGTGGGGCACAGCAGGATCTTCGTTGCAGGGCAGCTGGGTGCAGAGCAAATCGGTGAGCCAGGAGCTGTGTGCAAGGATGCCCTCTGGAGCAAGCGGTAAGTCAGTTCAAAGGTTGTTTGCAGGACAACGGGGGCAGTCTGGCAGGAGGTCCGGGTGTTCCTGAAGTCTCATGACTGGGGCTTCCTCCTGGTCCTTTATCAGGCCCGGGTAGGCTGGTTTTCTTGGTGACCGATGTTAGCTTACCAATACCTAGCTGTACCGCTTGACCACTGGCGGGTGCAGTGCCAACAGACTTGGCACACTTGCAGGGTTTATCCTCACGGTCATCAGTGTTTCATTTGGTCCAGCTGCAACTTCCAGTTCTGGAGTTAGCGACTGGTCAGTGAACTGAGCCTCACTGGCTTGCTGATTTCTTGTTGTTGTAGAGTTGTACCTCCACTCTGGAGGGAGTTCTACAGTGATTTTGCAGCCTGGAGGTGCTCTGGGGTTCTTTAGATTTTTTCCAGTTGTCCAGCGGCTCCTCAGCTGTGATTTTCAGGTCCTGGGTGCAGCAGGCAGGGCTTGGTGTCTTTTCTTTGTTGCAGCAGCTCCACAGTTCTTGTGCCTTGGATCTTCTTGGTGCTGTTCTTGTTTTGTCTGTCAAATCTGATTTCTTGGTCTCGGGATGCCCACTAAATACTGTATTTATTGGGTGTTTTAGGGGGAAGCTGGTAGGGACCAATGAGTCACCTACGTTTGGTTGGCTACACTCACTACAGTGACCACTTTCTGTGTGAAAGGTCACTTCCCTAGCCCTGATTGGCTATTTTCCTCCCGTCCAAGATGGAGGAAAATGAAATGGCGTGCCCACCTCACAGGCAACACCTTAGGGGTGGTGCATGTCAGGTGGACCCACTCCGCCTACATTTTGCTTGAGTTTCCCACCATTACTCCTGCCAAACGTGGGGGTTGGCATGCGGGTTACCATCTGCTGCCAGCAGCAGGCCTGGAGGTTGAGTTTCAAAGGCGGTTAGCCCTTTGAAGCTCCCTGCCAGGGCAGAATACATTCCTGCGGCAGAGACTGTTGGCACCTCCACCCAGGAAGGGCTTTGTTCCACAAAACAGAGAGACGGATCTCTCCCCCTAGGTTTGCAGATTGAGTGTCTGGAGGTGGCAGGCTGAATAGAACCAGTCAGCAACCATGCCAGGGTAGTTAGCTTTTTCAGGGGTCACCTCTAAGGTGCCCCTGGGTACATTTAGGGGTAAATCCAATACTGGTACCAGTTTGGGTTTATCATTCTGAGTTGTTTGATACCAAACAACCCAGGGTTCAAAGTGGCCATCGTGTAGCTGGGAAACGCATGTTGACCAGTGTCCAGCACATGTATTAAAATGGCTGCCCGGTTCATTCACTATGCCCCAGGCTTGGCAAGGAGACAGTGGGGGCATATTGCTCATGCAATGATGTCCTTACGGGAAACAGCCTTAACAATGTGGCTCAAACCACGCTGTGCCTTTAAAGCAAGGCCCGAACCACGAATATGTCTTTACAACGCATTCCTTAACCACGCAAGTGATTACAACGACTTGCCTTAGGGAAAGTGTTGTTGGACTGATGTTGGACTTTATGTCCAACACTTTCCCTACTGTGGCGCAGACTGGAGTTGGAATAGTAAATTATACTATTCCAAACTCCAGCGCTTTCCCCAAGGCAAGTCGTTGTAATGACTTGCGTGGTAAAGAAATGCGTTGTTGTGACGCATTCGTGGTTTGTGCCACGTTCTTAAGGCAGATTTAATAAATGCCTGTGTTGATCCGACACACAACCGTCCTCACATATAATATGGTGCATCCTGCCTTAGGGCTGGAAAGCCTGCCAGAGGGTTGTCTTATCCATAGTGTATGCAGTGTATGGTGGACAGGCAGTGTGCCATGTCGAGTTGGTGTTTTAGGCTTGCACCAGGATACCTATACTGCAATAGCAGGGTGAGGGAGCTCTGAATGCATGGCCCTACAGAGTGGCACAATCAGTGCTGCTGCCCTCAAGGGCATACCCTTAGTACCCCATGCCCTGGGTATTTAAATGCCTTTTACTAGGGACTTATAGCAGTAGATAAATGTATATCTAATTTGGCCAATGCATCCCAAAAGTTTTAGGGAAAGAGGTCTGGCCCAGGAACCTGGTTAGCAGGGGCCCGGGGCACTGTAATTTCTAGGCTATATCATGCATCAGGCAAAATGTGAAGGGGTAACCATGTCAAAAAGAGGCCTTTTCTCACAGAAAGTGGAAATTGAAAAGGCAACTTTCTCTGCAGACAGACCACACAAATCAACATATACCCTGTGCCAAAAGGCTAGATGCATCACAATATTTCATGTATCCCACAGCCAATTACCAATGGCTGTCATTGTGCAGAGCTTTTGGCCATAGAGTGTCTTCAGCACAACACTACAACAAGCGCAGGTGTGGCAACAGATGTATGTGCATATACCGAAAGGGCACACATATGGGGACAACCCGTCAAACAGCATGCATCAACACCTCCTGCTGTCATGTTACTACACATGACCACATATCAAGCACATCTGATGATAGGATTTACCTGCTGATGGCTGTCATGACACCTCAGCTAACCATGTGCGTCAATCACAAGGTGTCTCAGGGAACACTCATTGCGCACTCTCCACAATGTTTCAGAACTCTATACCTGCCACTTCACCTTGGTACATGCCCAGGATCTAAACAATTTAAGCATACTGATAGCACCTACAGGTCTTCAACAACACATTCTGAAATTGTATCTATAAGCCTAGGCCATCTAAGGAAAAGATTAGCAGGGATACAGAAACATATGTAGACATGGTGCTCTTACCTGCTCCTCTGGTGCACCATAAAGCTGTCCATAGAGGGATAGGACCTCCTCCACAAGCTTCTCAAGCTCTTCTGGCGGGCGCCCTATCACCAGTAGGATGTGGCATGATTTCTCCGAGAGGCAGCTCAGGTCGCGGAGGTCTTGCTGGCAGCAGTGTCAGGAGTCAAATGAGAGATTAAGCAGGAGATGGTGGTCATGACCGTCACGTACGCGACCATCACTGCCGGCGGACACTGCAATCGGCCAAAGACTGCCAGTGGCAGCAATGTCATTCAATGGCAATGTCCGCTGTGGTTGCATCCGCCTACCACCATGATGACTTCTGCCAGCTGTTCTTTACTGTTGTCCAGTGGAGTAGGTCAGGCACTCGCCATTTTAATGCATTTTGATGCTCAGAAAAGGTAATTATTGATGCAACACAATGTGAAAAACATTTCTAATGCATAATCATTTGTGCTGGCATTGTGTGAAGATGTATATTTGTCCTGATTGAAGGTTCATGTTGTCCTGTTTTCCTGCTAATTTCAACGAATTATTGGTGGTACAGTCACCACTGTCTCGGCCATGGGCATTGTTTTTGTTTGTGCATTTTATCACAGGCATTGTCTGATGTTAGTATCACATAGTTTATATGTACATATCTTATTTGAGGCAAGGGTATGACAGGTAACTACTGTGCCACTTTTACCATTGGTATGTACTATGTATCATGTTTTCACTGTATCAAATGACATGTCACAGTTTTTTTGGGACATATGTAATGTCACTTACAAGGGACACAATCAATCAATCAATCAATCAATTTATAAAGCACACTACAGACCCGTGAGGGTTTCAAGGTGCTGGGGGGGTGGGGGTGCTGCTACTGCTCGAAGAGCCAGGTCTTAAGGTGTCTTCTGAAGGTGAGCAGGTCCTGGATCTGTCTTAGGTCAGACGGGAGGGTGTTCCAGGTCTTGGCGGCGAGGTAGGAGAAAGATCTTCCACCGGAGGATCTGCGCCGGATGGGGGGATGGAGGCGAGAGAGAGGTTGACGGAGCGGAGTTGCAGGTGGGGGTGTAGAAGCTGAGTCTGTTGTTCAGGTAGGCTGGTCCGGCGTTGTGAAGTGCTTTGTGTGCGTGGGTGAGGAGTTTGAAGGTGATCCTCTTGTCGACGGGGAGCCAGTGTAGGTCTCTCAGGTGGGGGCTGATGTGGCTGCGGGGGGATGCTGAGGATGAGTCGGGCGGAGGCGTTTTGGATGTGTTGGAGGCGTTGCAGGTGTTTGGACGGGATGCCTGCGTGGAGTACGTTGCCGTAGTCGAGCCTGCTGCTGACGACGGCCTGAGTTACTGTTTTTCTTGTTTCGGTTGGGATCCATTTGTAGATTCTGCGAAGCATGCGGAGGGTGTTGTAGCAGGAGGAGGAGATGGCATTGACTTGTTTTGACATGGAGAGGGATGAGTCGAGGATGAAGCTGAGGTTACGTGCGTGGTCGGTTGGTGTCGGGGGGTACCCAGCGAGGCTGGCCACCACGAGTTGTCCCAGGCGGAGAGGGTGGGCCCAAAGATGAGAACCTCTGTTTTGTCCGAGTTCATTTTCATCTGGCTACTTCTCATCCAGTCGGCGACGGCCTTCATGCCCTCGTGGAGGTTGGTTTTGGCGGTGTGTGAAACCTTGGTGAGGGAGAGGATGAGTCGGGTGTCGTCGGCGTAGGAGATGATGTTGAGGTTGTGTTGATGGGCCACTTGTGCGAGGGGGGCCATATAGATGTTGAACAGCGTCGGGCTGAGGGATGAGCCCTGGGGTACGCCGCAGATGATGTTGGTGGCTTCGGATTGGAACGGGGGAGGCGGACTCTCTGGGTCCTTTGGGAGAGGAAGGATGTGGTCCAGTCGAGGGCTTGCTCTTGGATCCCTGCTTCATGGAGGCGGATTTTCAGAGTGTGGTGCAGACTGTGTTGAAGGCGGATGACAGGTCTAGAAGGATGAGGGCTGATGTTTCTCCATTGTCGAGATGGCTTCTGATGTCGTCTGTAGCGGCGAGGAGGGCGGTCTCGGTGCTGTGGTTTAGTCTGAAGCCGGGCTGGGAGGGGTTGAGGATGTTGTTGTCTTCGAGGTATCTGGTGAGTTATGTGTTGATGATTTTCTCAATGACCTTTGCCGGGAATGGAGCAGGGAGATGGGCCGGAAGTTCTTCAGGTCTTTGGGGTCCGCCTTTGGTTTTTTGAGTAGGGCGCTGATTTTGGCTTGTTTCCAGTTTTCCAGAAATCTTGCTGTTTCAAAGGAGATGTTGATGACCTTCCGTAGGTGTGGTGCGATGGTAGTGTCTGCTTTGTTGAATATGTAGTGTGGGCAGGGGTCTGATGGTGATCCGGAGTGGATGGAGTTCATGGTCTTGCGAGTTTCGGCGTCGTTGATGCTGGTCCAGGAGGTCAGGTGGTTGGTGCGGGTGGATTTCGTGGAGGGCAGGACAGGCGTGTTAGAGATGGTAGGGGTGTTGAAGCTGTCATGGATGTCAGCGATCTTTCGTTGGAAGGTGGTGGCTAGGGCGTCGCACAGTTCTTAGGAGGGGGGATGTCGTTGACGGTGGCGCTGGGGCTGGAGAGCTCCTTCACGATGTTGAAAAGTTCTTTGCAGTCGTGAGCGTTGTTTTCCAGGCGAGTTTTGAAGGAGGATCTTTTTGCTTGCCTGAGGAGTTGGTGATGGCTGCGTGTGGCATCCTTGAGTGCTGTGTGGTTCTTGGGTGTGCGTTGGTTGAGCCATTTTTGCTTGAGTTTACGGCAGTTGTGTTTGGAGACTTGGAGGTCGTTGGTGAACCAGGTGGCTTTTTTGTTAGTTTGGTTGTTGGAGGGTTTCTTGAGTGGTCGAGCCTGAGGTTGTGGGAGGTGATGTCAGGGTCGGTGGGGTCGGTGGGTGGTTTCTGGGATAGGGCGTTGGTCAACTGATCTTCAGTGACTTTGCTCCAGTGTCGACGGGGTGGTTGTTCGGTGAGGTGGTGTTTGGTTTGTTTCTTGAAGTGAAGTGAAATGGATGCAGTGGTGGTCGGTCTGGTAGAGTTCGGTGGTGCGATTGAAGGTGACGTGGTCGCTTGTGGAGAAGATGGGGTCTAGAGTGTGTCCGGCTGTGTGGGTGGGGCCGAGGTTGGCAAGGTTGGCGATCCGGGTGGTGGAGTTGATGTTGTTATTGTTTTCGAGGTGAAAGTTCAGGTCCCCGAGGAGGATGTAGTCCACGGAGGCGAGTGCGTGGGTGCTAGCAAGGTCGGCGATGGCGTTGCTGAATAGTGCCCTGGGTCCAGGAGGTCTATAGATGAGTGTTCCTCTGACGGTAGTCTTGGAGTTGGTGTGGATTTGAAAGTGAAGGAGTTCGGCGGAGCTGAGGGAGTCGCCCAGGTGGGTCTTGACTTCGAGGGTGGCCTTGTGGACGATGGCTATGCCTCCTCCGGTTCTGTTGGTGCGGTCTCTCCGGGAGATCTTGTACCCGTCCGGGATGGCTATGGCGATGTCAGGCGCGGAGGAGTCGCTCCACCAGGTTTCGGTTAAGAAGGCTACGTCCGGGGTGGTGGAGTCGAGCAGGTCCCAGAGCTCGATGGCGTGCTTGCGTGCGGAGCGAGTGTTGAGGAGTATACAGCGGAGGTAGTTGGTCTTGGTCCTGGGAGGTTTATGGGCTCTGAAGCAGGTGAAGCTGCAGTTGTGGCAGGAGAAAGGTACGTGTGTGCTTTTCGGAGTGGCCTGGAAGCAGGTGGTGTTTCGGCCACTGTTGAGTGCGAGGAGGGTGCCGGTGTCGTAGCGGAAGCTGGTGATGTGGCTGTTGCGGGGTCCAGGGGTTCTGGCGCTGGGCGCGGTCCAGGCACGGACAGGCACAGACGAGCTTGCCTCTGGCGCGCCCACTGCATGTGACCGCCATTAAGAAGGGAGGGAGGAGCAGCTGGGAGGCGGGAGGCGCGGGCAATGGGGGGGTGGGGGAGCTGGAGAGAGTGGGAAAAACGGTGCAGAACTTGAAAAAGTGAAAGAGGGCAAAAGGCCCGAAAGTTAAAAGAAGGTGAAAGAGGCAAAGAGTGAAAACGCTGAGAGAGGCAGAAAAAGCAGAAAAAGACAGACAGAGTGGAAAAACCAGAGAAAAACACTCTAGCGGATCGGGTCCAGGAGGGCCTCGATCCCTAGAAGCAGCAAGGGCGGGCAGGTGGAGACACGGGCACGGCTCGGTGGTGCTGTGCGAACAGGGAGTGTATTACCTGGCCAAAACAGGTCGGTCAGGAGACACTCACCCTAGCGCGCAGTGACCGCCATTAAGAAGGGAGGGGGGAGGGAGGAGCAGCTGGGAGGTGGGAGGCATGGGCGAATGGGGGGGTGGGGTGGGGGTAGCGGGAGAGAGCAGGAAAAAAGGCGCAGGTACTATATTACATTGTTTGGGGTGTATGAGTCCCATGCCCAGGCTGCCAGGAAAGTGGGATGGCAGGGATCTGTGCAACAA
Source organism: Pleurodeles waltl (assembly GCF_031143425.1). NCBI lineage: Eukaryota > Metazoa > Chordata > Amphibia > Caudata > Salamandridae > Pleurodeles > Pleurodeles waltl. The sequence goes on from NC_090436.1 coordinate 248,579,164, forward strand.
AATGGACAAGTTTGCCATGGTATGTGGATCCAATGGTGTAATGTGTGTGATCATGTGTCTTTGACACATGTCATCCTGTGCAATCCATTTCTTCAAGACTGTTGACCTGTCTGTATTATGGGGTATGTTGATTTGGTTGACATTGTATTGGTGTGTGATAAGGGTCAAGCTGATGACAAGTTCCACCAATCTGTTAGCCTATTCTGAGGGACACAGTCCGACATGTCCCTTACTTCAGTGGTTAGTGGGATGTTACTTACTGGCACCCAGGCAGAAGCAAAACATGTTTAGACATACTTGACTATGACAGTCCGGACATTTGGGCATCCTATGTGCTACACAGTGTAATAAAAAAGAGTTTGTTGACTGTCCACTTGTGTCATTGTGCTGGTAAGATCCTCAGCATGGCACTACCTGTGTCATGTCTCTCCTCACATTTCCTTCTTATGAGTTAATTATGAGGATGAAAAAATCATATTCAACAACTCACAATGAAGAAACACTGACCATAATACAGTGAAGGGATCAGTCATGGCCCAGTGTCCTACTTTCCTGGAAAATTGGAAAGGGGTTGTAGAAAAGTTAACAGAGTGCATCTGAGGTAGACAAAGGGAATCTATTAGCTAGAGGTTACTTACTGGCAGTGGTTGTTGTCTTGTCATCTGCACCTCCTGGTTGTTTGGTGGGCTTCTATGCTTGCGAGTGGTTCTTCAGCTACAGAGGCAGGGTGTCTGAAGCAGGTCCTTCTCTTGGCAGGGCCTCGAGTCCACTGGCTGCCACAGATCTTGAAGGGGCTGGTGTAACTTGGCGAATGGAAGGGGTCTGGTGTTCTGGATCTGCCCTGCTCAGGGTGGTGTTGATGTCTCTCCGCACCCCAGTTAGGGAGGCCATGTGGGCATTGTGGGCCTCCCACTGCTGCGTGACTTCCTGGTGGTTGTTCCTCTGCAGCTGCTTGATCTCCCCAGGATGGCGAGTACCTAGCCCATCACACCTTGGGATTGTTGGTAGGTCCTGGACAGAACTATCTCTGCCAGGTCCATCGTTGTCAGTGTTTACGAGTTGTGACTTTGGTGCCTGGACTGGGGGGCACATGATGGTTGTTACTGTCCTTGGCACACAAGTTTGGGGGTGATGGGTTGCCTGGGATATAGACGCAACAGTGCTAGGAGAAGTCGATGTAGGCAGGGTGAGGCTGACAGTTGTCGTCTGACCAGGTTCTGCAGATGGGCAGAGCCGTCGTCAACATCTACACATTCAGGTGTGCTCTCATAACTGAGGTCTTCATCCAGGGGGGAAGTGGCAGTCTCAGGAGTGCTTTCCATGATCCCAGTGGCAGGTAGACCTGTTGAAGATGAGGAAGAGACAGTTACAGGATGTATTGTGACATGTAACACCAATTTGTACAGGTAGATATACTTTGGGCCATACACTGTTTGGCTTTGCTTGATCCCCTTATGTGACAGTGACACCTGCTTTCAATGATATAGACTTGACATTTGGGCTACATACATTTCCTTTTTAAGTCCTTTTTAAGTCACCTTGCTACAGGATGTCTAAGTATCTTGTCACTTGGATGTCTTTTCAGAGACTCATCTTGGCAGCAGTGGGGCATTATGGGGCATATTTATACTCTGTTTGCTCCGGAATTGCGTCGTTTTTTTTACGCAAATCCGACGCAAAGCTAACTCCATATTTATACTTTGGCGTTAGACCCGTCTAGCGCCAAAGATCTTGGAGTTTGCGTCATTTTTTAGCGTGGACACCTACCTTGCGTTAATGATATGCAAGGTAGGCGTTCCCGTCTAAAAAATGACTCCAAGGCATGTGCGCCTTATTTAAACTCCCGTGACGCACTGGAGTGGGCGGGTCAAAAAAATGACGTCCAGCCGCTTTTGCGTCATTTTTTAACGCCTGGTCAGGGCAGGCGTTAAGGGACCTGTGGGCTCGGAAGGAGCCCAGAGGTGCCCTCCCATGCCCCCAGGGACACCCCCTGCCACCCTTGCCCACCCCAGGAGGTCGCCCAAGGATGGAGGGACCCATCCCAGGGAACTTAAGGTAAGTTCAGGTAAGTATTTTTTATTTTTTTTGTGGCATAGGGGGGCCTGATTTGTGCCCCCTACATGCCACTATGCCCAATGACCATGCCCAGGGGACATAAGTCCCCTGGGCATGGCCATTGGGCAAGGGGGCATGACTCCTGTCTGTGCTAAGACAGGAGTTATTTCAATGGGGGTTGGGAGTAAAAAAAAATGGCGCAAATCGGGTTGAGGCTAATATTTTGCCTCAGACCTGACTTGCCCCATTTTTTGACGCCCAAGCTCCATTTTCCCCTACGCCGGCGCTGCCTGGTGTGGGTCATTTTTTTTTACGCACACCAGTCAGCTGTGCCGGCTAACGTAATTCCATAAATAAGGCGCCCGCATGGCGCTTTGGAATGGCGTTAGCCGGCGTTAAAATTTTTGACGCACAACTGCGTTGGCGCAGTTGTGCGTCAAAAAGTATAAATATGGCCCTATATGTTTCAGGGTACCTTCTATTTAGCAAAACGTCATTGTTGAGTTAACAGACAGCTGCAAAATGTCATGTGGACACTGACCTAGCCATCAGATTTGCTGTATGTGCCTGGCTATATCTGGCAGGTTACACCAAGTACAGCATAATGCATGTATGTGAGATCCCCCCGAGTGAGTAGAGTCCAGTATCTGATGGGAGGTGGAAGGGACAGAGTAGCAGAGGACACAGTTCTAGCTGTGTGTAAAGAGTACACCAGTGGCAGCTGTTCTTAGCATTCCTGTCAATAGCTGCCCTATGCCAACAGACTATACAATTGTTATCCCCCCAGGTGAATACAGTTCTCTAGGTGATGGGAGGTAAAAAGGACAGACTAGCAGAGGGCACAGTTGGAGCTGTGTGTTAGTGGTATTGTACTAGCAGCTGTCCATAGCACTGCTGTCATTCCCGCAGACTATACAATTGTGAACGATTCAAGTGAGTTTACTCCATAGTTTAGTATTCATGCAAGGCTATTTTCAATATGCTACACTGTTCTGGTTTCAGTAATGGTATAACAGTCCCTGCTGGGATTTGTAGTGCTGCCAGTCCCTGTACTACCCACACCAAGCACAAATACTGTGCCCCCAGGTGAGTTAACTTCACATTTAATATGCAGACAAGGGTATTCGGACATTTGGACACAGGGGTGGTGAGTGGTGTGACAATAAAAGTAGCAAAAGGTGATCAGTGAGCATGCATGACAATACATTTTGGTGACCTTCTTGGTGTTGTGACTTACTCAACTTTACTCCCCCTGGAATTTCTGTCAAACTCTCAGAAAGCAGGATGGGCAAGACCTTCTCCTCCCATGTTGTGAACTGTGGGGGAGGAGGTGTGGGACCAATGCTAGTCTTGAGAGCCGCTAGATGGTGCCTGTCAGACATAGAAAACACCTTCCCCCTGCGGTCGTTCTAACTCTTCCTGGTAAACTACCTTGTGCACAGGTAGTTGCCTACAGAATTCACCCTATGGACTATTATTTGCCACATTTCTATTTTCCTCGCTACTGTAGTCTGCTGGACTTGGGCTCCAAATAAGTGTGGCTCTACTCTGATCATTTCACCCACCATGATTTTTAACTCATCATCTGTGAAACGGGGAGGTTTTTGTGGTGACATGGTGGCGGCAGACAACACAAAAAAGGATGATGGGGTGTAGGTGCTGTGTGGTGAGGGGGTGACGATGATGTGTAGAGGTGCTATTATGTGTGGTGGGTGTGTTGAGCGGTGTGGAATAAGTTCTATGTGAAAGTTGAAGGGGTACCTAATATATGGTTCTGTGTGTCTGATTTTTGGCTATGGCTTCTATGTGTGGTGTTGTAGATGCAAATGATTGTGATGTGCAAAGGGGTGTGTTTTATAGAGCAGGTTGTAGGTTTGTCAGGTGTGTGAATGTGTGTCAGCTGCATGGATTTTAAATCCATCCAATGTGGTTTTATATATTACTGTGAGAACCGTCGACTGCCATGGTTTGCGCCACCATTGGAAGACCGACATGGAAAAACCACCATCGTGATTTGTGAATTGTAATACGATTGGTGGTTGGTTGACGGGCTGGCGGTGCTGGTGGGTGGACCGCCTCATTCCCTTCCTCCAGAGTCCTGGTGGTGGTGTTTTTTTGGCTGTGTTTTCGTGGTCCTGGCTGGGCAACTCATAATACGGCGGTCTGTGAGGCTGCCAAGATGGTGGTCTTTTGGCGGCCGCCACCATGGTGGTCTGGTCATCAGTCATCCAAACTTGTAATGAGGACCTAATGCATGAACTTCAGGCATTTACCCTATTCTACCTATTTACATTTTCCTTTGGACCAGGTATTGCCTCACCACAATGTAGGGAGTGGATAACAAAAAACAGGGAAATAAGTAAGGACATGGTTTGCGATTGGCCAAATGAAGTTAACACATATCGTAGGCCAAACCCTAATCTTTCGGTGAAACAGCTATTATAAAAAATAACCATAGCATTCCTGAGACCATCACTAGTCTTGGAAATGATGAGACCATCACTAGACATGTAATCATGCAATGGAGTACCTGAAAATTAATTTTGAAGTAGTTTTTCTGAGACACTGGTCTGAGTAGGACACTTAGGCCCTCCTTATGGGCTGACGGGCCGGCGGTGAAGACCGCCACATTATGAGTGTGGCGGGCTGGCCTCTGCCAACCCACCACATCCCCGCCTATACCGCCAGGGTGGTTGGACAGCCGGGCAGGAGATTAGCATCTCCGATTTGGCGGTCCACTAAAGACCGCTGACAGTATCACAAGTCGGCTTTCCAACAGGGTTTCCGCAGCGGTAGCACTGCCACGAAAACCCTGGTGGAAAGGCTACTGGTGACACAAAATGTCTTTCCCTGGCAGATGACTCCCCAAGCCCCCCAACAATCCCAATAAACCCCACCCCCTTCCATACTAGAACCTCCCACCCCCTTCTAATATAGCAGCCACCTTCCCTAACACCCACCCCTCCTCCTGGCATACACTCACATACACACACAACACCACACCCCTTTCTACCCCCTCCCAGCATACACACACACACACACACCCACACGCACCCACTCACACGCATGCATTCACTCACACGCATCCAACACGCATTCACTCACACGCATATCTACTCGCATTCACACAAACATTCCAACATGCATGCACTTCAACAATATTACACGCATTCAAACTTGCATACACACACCCATTCAACCATGCATTCAAACACCCATACGTACACACATTCAAACATGCTTTCAAACAGTCATACACACACGGATACAGACACGCACACACAACACCCCCTATCCTTACCTTGTCCTGCAAGGGCGTCGTCCGGCAGGGAATGGGAACAGACGCTTCCACCGCCAGCAGCGCTCCACCATCAGGACACCGCCAGGCTGTATTACAGGTCGTAATACAGCTGGTTGAGTCCTTTTGGTGGGGGAGGGCCAGTGCTGGAACCGCCCCTGCGCCTCCAACACGACTACTGGAGGATTTCCACCTAACTTGCAGCCGAAATCCTTCAGTACTCGTAATATGGTGGTTGAAAGACCGCCAGGACTGTTGATCTTCTGGCGCCCGTGGCTTCGGCGGTCTTCTGAAAAGATCGCTGAAGTCATAATGAGGGCCTTAGTGTCCAACTATGAGTATGGTCATCCTGGGACTGCCATACCCGTGGTGGTGGTCTGGTCTCCACATCCTCAGTGGTCCAACCTCCAGATTATAAGGATGGTGGTTAGACAAGACTGCCACAACTGCCAGGATCTTGGATCCCGCAGTGGTGTCAGTGGGGAAAGCCATGGTCAGTTGCAGCGGTGCTGATGCCGGCACCGTCAAGCTGATCACGACCTGCCTTTCTGGTGAGCGCTTCATGGTGGGGGCCCTGCCATGAAAAGCTCTGTGGAAAGGCAGGAGAGGGGCCCCAAACAGGGCTGTAGGGCAACTTGCCCTTTCGGAAGTGTGGCTGGAGGCACATGATGTGCCCCCTAAACCTGCACTGTTGGTGCACACTGCTGCCATGCACAACATTGGGCACAGCAACAGTGTGGCTCTGGAGCATTTGGTGCTGCACTGTCGTGGCATGTGCTTCAGGCATGCTGCCACAGTGACACTTCCAAAGATACTATTGCCAGCCCAGCTGTAGTGTCTTAATACAGGGTTGGAGAGGCCACCAGCTTGGCGGCATCTTACCGACTGCTGTGTTGGGGGAGCAGCGTTCAAACTGCCAAACTTATAATCAGGGTCTTAGTTCGGCTGTATAACTTTGCCATTTATGTTGTGAATAACTTTTGGGAATTTTTGTTATTTCTAGATGGGTTTGTGCTAGTGCATACCAAACATTAGAGTCTAATGAAAGAAGAGAGACTGATGTATCGATGTTTGAAAAACAATCCATTACACCAGGGTACTTCACCATTTCTCAAAAAAGACACCAATTTCTCTGTATTAATGCTGTGTTGATCATGAGAGTGCACTCTGTATATTTTGAAATGTTTGCGACTGATAAATAAATGACAGAAAATGTGTTTGAAGCAGAATTTCCACTCCAGGTGAAGGTTTCAGACAGGTCAACAAGTCTGGGTGAAGCAACATGTCTGGTATTGTGTGCTAGAAACTGGAATATGAAGCTATGCTGTCTGCCAGCTCAATTTCCAAACTCTTACTTGAAATGTACCTAAAGGTTTCTATACTGATGCAGAGACAAGGTTGTGCACCATTACAGACACGCAAAAACTGAAATATATTTCAATAATTTTAGGTTAAATGTTTGTTCAGATTCAACTATTCTCAAATTAAGATGTATTAAAATAAAATTTGTATCACCATATAAGGATGTTTCAAAATCAGTTTGTGGTGTCATCTAGTTAACAGGACTCCCTAAAGGCTTTTAAGCTGTCTTCAGACTGGTTTAAGCAGTCACATAGACTTGGAAGAACAGAATGAGTGGTAAACTAGGGCCTTATTTCATACCTTCCAAGTTCTGCACAAAGAATATGCAAAATACAGCTTTATCTATGCTACCAACTCACCCACTCACTTATTCAGTATTTCAGCCATATTTGTGGAAAAGAACCTACCATTTGAGTATATTGTGTCGATGGAAATGGTCAGTGGTGGTTTCATTGCATTCAATGAATTGATTGGTGAGTGGGGTAGACACACCTGGTGTCACAAATTCTACTCTTTAAAAATAGTTTAGCTCTTTCCTACTCACAGTCTACCAGAGAAGGACCAATGAACTTGAACAGGACCACTGACATAATCCATACAATATCTAAACACAAAAATATCGGAAAATAAATATTGATCACAAAAATATCAACATCCTATACTTAACTAGTAAACCACAAATATTAAGAACAAAAATATCATAGTTGAAAAAAATAAATTTTTACATATATCAAAAGCAGAAATATTGGATCAAAAATGTCGGTATCTTTAAACAAAATATAATTTCATAAATATCGATACACACAAAAATGATACTAGTAAAATACTTAAATAATCACTAATACATTTTTTTAAAACAAGCACTAGCTCCACAAACAGCCAATTTGCCTTTGAAACACAAAAACATGATAGCACATGCAAAATCCTTAAAGTTATATTAGCTAAAGTCCCCAAAGAAATCACAGGTCAACTACCACGTATAACAATTTTAAAACATTTAATTGCACCTACTAAAAGAGCCACCAGGGATGCTCCGCATCCCCCTATAAATTTAGACTAAGGCCCTGATTACGAGTTTGGCAGATGGGAACACCTGTCTGCCAAACTCCAAACAGGGTGGCCGGCACTGTAGTGGCGACATCCCCGCCGGATCAATTATGCATTTCCCACTGGTCTGACGGGTGAAACCCTTGGTTTTCACCCGTCAGCTCAGCGGGAAAGTGGCAGCAGCATTGTCGCCAGCTTGTAATGGAGCTGGCGGCAATGCTGCCACCCGTCGGGGCACCAGCATCCTCCATGCCCATGACTCCAGCATGGGCAGGGCTCCCCCTGTGTCCCCTGCACCTGTTCTCTGTCAGCCTTTTCATTTCAGTAAAACTGCCATGAAAAGGCTGATGGAGAACCAGGTTGTAATCAGCATGGCCGCGCTGCGTGCAGCGATGCCTTGGCTGATTGCAACCTGTACCTGCCGTCAGCCCGTCTGGATCACCGATACTGGCGGAGATCGCAGTACCTTGCCAGTCGGACCGCCAGGGTCGGAATGTGGCAGTCAGATCACCGCAGCAGCGGTCCAGACTGCCACCGCAACTCTTGCGGTCTAGTGACCGCCAAACTCATAATTAGCCCCTATGTGTAAAATATTCTGCAGACAGCCAATTTGCCTTTGAAACACAAAAAAAATGATAGCACTAGCCTATGTCCTTATCACAGAGACTGATAAAAAGCCATTTCTGCCAACAAAATGTAGACAAAATGAGCCTCCTAATGGACTATTTTGTTGACGCTTGGGTTGACAGACTGCATCGCTTGGGACACAGATGCCAACCAAAATTTAAAAACCCATAGTGGAATGTCTATGACAGCACTTTGGTACATGACAGTGAACATTGTGAAGGTGCTTGTGCACCCTGTGGTGGCAGCATGGCCACTGGCTCGATTACGAGCCCGAGCCAATGCTGCTGCCTGTTTCCTGCTAGGCTGGTGGGCGGAAATCTCTTCACCAGCAGCCAGGACCACACTACAGGAAGTCTTCCGACACCAGATGAGAACAGGTAATCAATCCTCATTTCGGTTTTTATTTTTGCAGCTGCCTCTTGCTAGGAAAGGGATAGTCACTTTTTTGTGGGGGAAATACATGGCAAAATTGTTGTTCCCTTTGATGAAGTGCATCAGTTTTGCAGGTTTCACTGCTGGTTGTGGGTGATTGCCTTTTCTGTAACCCCAAAAAGGTTCATTCGCTCAGTATTTCAGACTTGCTTAACAGCATATAAGGATCCATTTAAAACTCGAACAACAATAGGGGGAGCATGGTCAGAAATCATTAAAAAGACATTGAAAGTGGCATTTCTTTATATGGAGCTGCATCTTGCAGTGTGTCAAGTCCTGGGTTTTTAGCCATTAGCACAGACTGCATTCTGGGGCGTGTTGAATTAGTAGGTAAGACTGACTGAGGGTGTCAATCATGACATGCGGCCACTTGACAGGTAGAAAAGCTGGGCAGTTGGTATGCTGGACTCTTCAGAAATTCATGGGCAGGTTTCAAGCAGAGGTGCCCTCAGATCCCGCCCACTTCGCCCGCTCCATCAGGATCTGAAGTCCCAGAATGCAAAATCAAAAACCTACACCTGAAGTAACTCGTAAAACCTCAGCGTTCTGCTACGAAATACTGTGATTTGGAACTTTGAGTAGCCAGTACTGCAACTCCCAGAATGCTTTGAGTAGCAGAGGCCCGGAATGGACAAAAGTGTTTTTGATGTTGTAAAGTAATCTTGAATAATTTTACTGCTCTCATGCTTACAATGAGGGATTTGTATTGACTCATGTTTGAAAGGTTTTATGTTGTAAAACGTGGGAAGTTGAAATGAAACTGAAGATGTATTTTCGCTAGGATTGATATCCGGGTGTGCCCTCGCAAAGGCTGTTGTCCTTGGGTTAGCCGCTCCTACACGCCAATGGTAAAACCTTGCAGAGGACTCCATGGGGAAACCCAGTTGGCCAGGGTGGTGCAGAAAGCCATTTGAACAGTTCTGGACTAACCAACAAAACTTCAGAAAGTGCTTGATGTTTTAATCAATGTGATGTATGTGCACCCGTGCGTCATAAAGCGTCTAACAAATTAACATTTGCAGATTGCTTTTACACCTCGTTTTTCATATCTCCTCCGACATTTCATTTAAGAAAAGATTAAACATACTTTTAGAGTTGTTTATTGTACAAAAAAATGTGTAGTAATTGTATATCTCTTCAATCCCTAGAGGCAAAGCACACAGGTGTGCTGCATGTCTATACACTTCAAAAGGCGAGACCTTTTGTCTATGCTAATGCTTGTTGTACCTGGTGTCAGCCTTTGTGTAGGGGAATTCCGTGATCTACCCTGGTTCTGTTCAGTTCTTCCCCTCCCCTTGGGCCTGGCTCTAAACTGTTTAGGGTGACAAAAGCAAGGGCAGGCCTGGTGTAAGGCTCCTTTCTGGGTGTTGCAGGCAGGGCCCTTTGAAGCTCCACCACAGCTATCCTGTCAGGAAGACCCACTCATGTCACACCCAAACCTTCTTTGTTACCAAGTCTGGAAGCAATACATAAAACACCACAGGAGAACCATTCACATTTGTGTGACCGTGGACACAGGCAGAAGGAACAGTTGGTTTGGGCAGGAAAAGGGAAGTTTTCTAAAAGTGGCGTTTTTTCAGAACAGTAACTTAAAATCTGACTTTCCCACTAAAGAGAATTTTAAATTACAATTTATTTGAGTGGAAACCTCATATTTCTCTATGCTCCTAATCTGACGTTAGCACCTTTTACGTGTAACAAGGTAACCCTGTGATATTTTATATCATCCATAGGAGAGATAGGCCTTACAGCAGTGAAAGATTACTTTGAGTTTTCACTGTCGGGACATGTAATACTTAAACACACCTGTCCAACTTTTTGAATACCATGCACCCTGCCGTGTGTGCCCTTAGTGCCTTTCCTAGGGGTAGCTTACGAGTATTAAAAAGGAGGATTTAAGCATGGCCAAAAGCATATTTTGCCAGGTTAAAGTGGCAGTTTTAGACTGCACTACAGGCTTTGGTGGCAGGCCTGAGGCATGTTTTGAAAGGCTACTTTAGTGGTGGTACAAAGAGAGCTTCAGCCCACTAGTAGCATTTAATTTACAAGACCTGTGTACATGTAGGATCACACATTAGGCTAGAGACTTACAAAAAAGGTAAATTAAATGTATCAATTTGGTTTAGGGCAAATTTACCAGGTTTAGAAGTGAGAGCACAAGCTCTTTACAAATGGTTAGCACAGTCCTAAAAGCCCCAAAAAACATGGTTCAGCAAAGTAAGGCAGAAGAAGGCAACATATCTGGGGTAGCCCTGCAGAACGGGCTAAATCTAACACCGACCACCCACTACTGCTTGTTGGTCAGACAGCATTTCAGTTCTGACTCATGACCGGCAGTATATTGGGCACAATAAGCATGGGTGAATTAGAGGTGATTTGTAGGTATTCGAGGAGGCATTGCATCGGTCAAAGGCAAGGGACTCTGTCAGTTCGGGAGTAGTGCACCATAATGTAAACAAATCTTTTAATGATGTGGTATTTACACTCACACTACATGACACACATTGACAAAGGCAATAGGTCTGGATTGTTTAGGCATATGGTCGCTGGACCTTCTGGACCTGCGGTCATTCTGACTGGAAGAAGGACTGCTATGCTGCTGAAAGGATTGCCGCTCTGCTGTGCTGCCCATTTTTCTGCTGCTCTACTTACCTGCTAGTGAGAAGGACTGGACCTGAATCTCCCCAACCCAGAACCAAAGTGAGTCCAAGGGCTTGCTGGCTTGCCTCCTGTTCTGAAGTCTCAGGGACATCAAAGACTTCTCTTCCATATATAAACACCAGCTGGACTTTTCTTGCTGCAAGTCTTACCCTGGCAAGGGGTGGCAATCCAATTGAGGGCCCTGGAAAGTGAGTATAAAGTGCTGCATCTGTTTGAACCTCCACATTGGCACTATTGCGCTGATTGGAACCAAAGTATTGCCTGCTGCGAGATCAACACATCACTGCTGTTGCAGGGTCCTGATCCATGCACCGCACTCGGAATCGCTGCTTAGCCTCCAAACCACTGCTTCAGAACCAATGCATCACACCACTGTATGTGGAAGACCGAAGCATTTCTCCAGTGCTGATTAACCCGGCGCATAGCATTTAGATCCGCTACACTCAGAACCTGTGCTTTGCAGTTGCGTAGAGAAACCTAGAGCAACACCCCCAACTGCACGAGAATCATCAACGCATCTCGTGCTGCAACAAGGATTAAGGTACTGTCACTCGGTGGGTCCTGGAGGGGTCCTGTAGCGGCCTGCGCTCCTTCGCGGGTGGCTGGAACTCTTGACTTTGCCCCAGTCCTGCATGACCAGATATCCCAGTAGGCGCTTATTCCTTCGAAGCACTACCTGCACATTTATTCTCTAAAAATGTGCATCTCGACTTCTATTTATTGGATTTTTGTAGTCTTGGTCTTGTTTTCATAAAAAATGTATCTATTTTTGTAACCTGGTGTGGAATCTTTTGTGTTGTTTTCACTGTGCTACTGTTTGAAGTGTTGCACAAGTACTTTACACATTGCCTCTTTAGTTATGCCTGACTGCTCTGTGCCAAACTACCAGAGGGTGCGCACTGGTTAACTTTTAGTATGTATCTGATTTACCCTGACTATGATTGTGGTTCCTTCTTGGACAGGTTGCATACCTCTGCCAACCAGAAACCCAATTTTTAACATACATGATGTAAAATAACATATAGGTCAGAGAGCCACTTAAATATTGGTCAGATTGCTGACTGCCTGAAGCACAGGACCGTAGTTCACATGTTTCAAGTTATGCTCTATATTATATAGGCCACGCCTCTTGGAAAAGATTTCTAGTTACACTTGTTTGGTCATGTCATATTCATCTAAAATACAAGGTCATGCAAAAAACAAAAAACGTCTAAAGAAATGAAATTTTTATAACCTAGGCAGGTATTGAAACTCCTCTTTAAATTAGCACAATAATAATGGTAGCACCAGAATTTATTGCAACGAAATAGAGTCTTCAGCCCCTGTATGGTGTTCATTAAAACCAGACCTAATTCATTATGATTCTGTTACACAAACACATAAAATGTTCATATTGAACACCGTTAGATTGGGTAAGTGTTTCACCTGTCATTTGTAGTTTTCAGAGGTGGCAGGATTACGTAAAAATTGCTAGATTAATCCATTAAAACAACATTTACTGCTGGTATGATAATTATATTTTTATTTGTTATATAATAACATATTTAAATGTCCTCGAATACTTAAAATGTGCTACAGCATGGTGTGCCTACATGAAAAATATGTTTATCAAGGTAGAGTGTTTAATATGTTCGCTACAGATAAAGGTGAAGAATGGAAACTGAATTGTACGGGTTGTTATTAATCGTGTTTATCGTTCCCCTCCACTGTGTTTTTACACAACATTTTATATACCAATTGACATCAGAGTAATACATGCGAGAGGGTGAAAAAATACTGCAATTTCTACAAGAATTGGCATAGAACTTCAGGTCACGAACCCGCACATTTCGTGAGAAACACATGATAAAATGAAACGTAATTTCTTCTTTAAGCGTAGTTTCAAAAGAATTACGACAGACTTTTTGCGAAATGTGACATTCACCATTAAACTCTGCAGTTTCGTATTCAGAATAAACAAGGTCACTGCATTGCCACTACTTGAAGACCAAAAGTAGACTACTTTTTTCACGTACCATTATCTGGTTAGTCTAATTTAATGATGAGGAATCATTAGGACTAATTATTATTACCGATAGGCAGGCTGTCTGTCTGTCTGCCTGTCTATCTATCTGTCTGTGTTTGCAGGATCTTCATGTGTTGCATGCTATGTCATAAAGTAGGTGTGTGTAGCGCTCATTCTGTCATTCCTAGCAGTAGCGGTTGATGTCAGGGAAGGGCGGGGGTTCAGGGTGTAGGGTCGAAAGTAAGAAAATAAATAATAAAAAAAGAACTTACCTGACTCCCGAGAGATCGACGCTTTTCCGCTCCTCCTGCTCCACAGCAGGTACAGGCTCCCAGCCTTCCCTTCAGCCAATCCTAATGCTGTTCTCATGCTGCTAAGCGAGAGAGCAGCGTTGGGACTGGCCTTAGCGAACTCTAATTGCGCTCCCAGGCAAACTGGGAGCCTGTCCCTTCTGTCTCCAACCTGGCAACGCAGCTCGGGTTGGAGACAGCTCAGTGCACATGTGGGTTTGGCCCCCTGAGACAGCTGGCGAAACCGACATGTGCACTGAGGGGAGTGTACACCACTCCCTCTCCATGGCTGTCATCCCTCATGGGCCCACCCCCAGGACTCAGCCAGGAAAAAATAATAAAATTATAATAAACCTGGTTTATTATTATTTTATTTTTCAAGTTTTGCCTCTGCTGGCAGAGGGGCGATGCTCCTCCACCTTAACAGAAGAGCCGCCCCTGATTACTAGGTCCTCTCAGCACTGTTCTGCGATTTCTTTAAACAAGGATGCATACCTGCAGACTCGGGTTCTATTTTATGTTGCTTGTTGACGTGTAGTATTATCTAGCTACACCCACCGCGTAGTTACATAATACTAGAGACAGCACCCATTGTGTTTCTTAAATTTTTTTAACAAAGGCAATAAATTTGTGTTGAAGCAGATTAGGTACCTGTTAGTCCATTCTACTTAGCCATGAAGATAAAACATTAACATCAAAAGGCTTGGAATGTCAAATATGCCAGCATCTGATGGTGTTATTGTGGTATGTAGCGTATTCAGGAAGAAAGAAAATATTTTATTACTTTTAAATATCCGCTAATCTAATACCATCATTAAAATATGACACAACGGCCATGTGAGATTAAGAGAGAGAACTTGTTGCAGTGGGGAATGTAGGGGCTATTTGCAAGCCCCTTGCACCGCTGGTGCATCCCTTTTTCCCATATAAACAGTTACGCGCTGGAGGGCGTAAGGGGTTTGTAAATCAGCTCTGTAGTTTCTATTGAGCCTTTTTGGTCGTTGCTGCCTCCATAGCCGAGAGACTGATCGATCAAACCTCAATATCAACAGTGATTGAGTTTAACTTGATATTCATTCATTAAATCCATTTTATCATACAGAGACAGATACAGGAAAGATGATGTTTGCAGGATCACACCCTTTCTTTAACTGAGCAGCAGCTATTAGAATTCATGCCACCAAACTAATTGCACTCTAAGGAGCGTATGTACAAGCCCCTTGCGCAGCTGGGGCGTCACTTTTTCCCATATAAAAAGTGTCACACCTTCGGACCAAGGGGCTTGTAAATAAGCTACCCTAAAACATTTATCCAATATGGAACTGTGACTGTTGTGGTAAATATTTCCCATAGTAAGGAATGCTCACTCCTAGCGGCAACTATCAGAAGAAATGCCCCAATAAATACAGTAACCATCATATGAGGGAGGAGCACTCCCACAGCAAAATTGTTCAAACAATCTTTAGGAACAAATTTAGGATTCATAAAAGCAAAAATCACAGAACAGATGTAATGAAAATGTTGCTCCTTTATTTCTTGCTTGTCATCATACATGTAAGATCGAACACAGCCAACGCGTTTCGTCCCAGAACAATGGGACTTCTTCAGAGCACAACTAGTATGGAAAGGTCATAGACATCCAGAATGATGCTCGAGTTTACATACTCATATGAGACAGTGGCCATTTAAGTGAGAACGTTTTGGCTGACATTGTTGTAGTTGGACTCTCGCTCTTAAGTGAGACTGCTGGTTTAGGGGAGACAGCACTTTTGTTTGTAGGCGACTGAACACTCCTACACCTCCTACACCAAGTTGCAACTGTTGGCCCAACTCTCCCGGCTCACAAGCAGTACCTCATCAAAACTCAGAAAGCAAAGGTAATTTCTGGCAGCCTTACACTTGGGCTCTAGATTGCAGCATCTCAGGGAAGTCCTGGGGAAATGGAAGTTACCCTTTTCTCTTGTCAGCAACAAGTCTCAGTCACACACAGGCAACGAAGGAGATGGAGGAGAGTTTTCAATATATTTATTGAAAAGACTGCAGTCTACAATAGAATGCATGAGCTGCAATGATTAGGATAATAAACAGAAAAAAGCATAATTGTGAAGATGAGAGTTGTGAATATAAACCCACCAAATATATCACAATAAACATGATATCTGAAATTCCAAGCAAAGAGAACCTAATCTCTACCCTAGTGAGAGATAGGTATGATAAACCTAATCTGTCAGTACCATGTCCATGAAAGCATCCCCGAACCCTTGTTACCTTGCAATGAAGTCTCTAGGTCAGACTCCATGGTGACACAAAGGCTGAGCTCTGCAGCAAGGTGATGTTCAGTGTGGATGGCATCTGGAAGGAACCCCTCTAATGACCTTGTCTGTGTGAGATATATTTCTACAGATCAGGTGGGAATCCTGATGCAGGTACATTCCTAAACAACTGACAAGGAGGCAGACTTGTGGTGGGAATTATACAAACAATCCCGAAAAAATGTACACTATGTTCCTATCACACGTAATTGAGAAAGGGACATGATAACAATACCTACGTACATCACTGATCATGACGTTGATAATGGCACCTCAGAGTAGCACTGATAATGCAAATCAAAACATCTTTATAAAATATAACCAATATCAGCTATCTTAGAAGAAATAATAAAAAAGAATGAAATAAAACAGAGTAAGCTAAGTAGGTGAAAAGTCACGGGGCACAGTCCTGCAAGCCAAGGCTAAGCTAAACTCCTGAATCCCAATAAGAACTTAAATGGATTCACCACAACAATCTGGATGTATTTCAGTACAATGTTTGGAGTTTATGTCTAAAGTAAAATGAAGAAGGAATTACAATTGAATGCCATTCTGAATGACCATCCCATACTAGTTGAAGAAGTCCTGTTGTTCTGGGAGAATGTTTTCATTACATCTGTTCCGTGACGTCTGCTTTTATTGATCCTTAATGTGTTTTTTCCTAAAGATTTTTTAATCAATTTTGCTGTGGGACTGCTACTCCCTCATATGATGGTTATTACCCTAAACGTGATTGGGGCGAACAACGTAAAAGCTGGATACTTACAGTCCTGGTCGGGGTTGTAGGTACGCATCTGTGTTTTTGTGTACACACACATACAGAAACAAAACGCTTCTGCTATGCCATTCCCCTTCTTGTCCTGGATGCCCCTTCCATGATTTTCAGTGGTAGGGTACTCACCTGTCCGTAAATTTCAAGGACCATCCGTTATTTTAGTGTCTAATCCGTTGTCCTTCATAATTGCTTCTACGGGCGTCCTTTATCCGTAATTCTGGGGATGGCAGCAATCTGTGCCATCCCCTGTGAGAAGCCTAAAGAGTTTCAATGCACTCATTGTTGGGGGCCAGTTCGCACTTCTTTGAACTGAAGAGGTTTAAGCAGTCCATGCCTGACCTCGCAAAGACCAGCCCATTGTCATTCTGGCTGTCGCAGATTATCACCTACAGAATGACAATGGGCCATGCTGCATTTACAGTGTGTGCTGCATCCGCTCTTGCATCTGCCTAGGGCATGTCATTCTACTCCTGCCCAGGAGCCAGTGCCTGTGAAACAGGAGCCCTATTTAGGGGAGGTTCCAGTGTGCTTCATTTTGAAATATCCAACAGGTCTAAATGCAAACACTTCCGAGATCTTTGCTTGCCTGCAATTTTCAAGCCATCACAAAAAATGTCAATTCAACTCTGCTGATTAATATATCTATTGAAGAGATATCTGAGTTTTGCCTAATCTCATCATAAAGTAGAGCAGAGGGTTACTGTTCCTCTTGCACAGCACAATGTGTAACATGCAGGTCAAAGAAGTCTTTTTCATATAGACAGTACACTGGGTTCCCTAGGATAATAACACATATTTATTAGTAAGGACAACCCCAACCATTATGTTAAGTTATAAACCCTACGTTTGTATTTTTCCTGACCAAGCACTCTTAACAATCAGGGCCACTGGAATTATGCACTTCTGCGGCCACTGCTTTTTTCGCATAATTATTAATTTGCCACATTTGTCACATAATCCAACAGCTGTTGCATAATCTGCATATTTTAGAAAAATGTGTTTCTAGCTCAAATGGTTCAAAGTTACTAAAGAAGTGGTGACTTGTGTTCGTGCCCATTGTAAGGCCCTTTACAAAGTTTACTAATAAGGTGAAATCTTTTCCCAGACAGTATTAACATATATTAAAAATGAAAAAGAATGAAGCAATACTATCCAAAGGTGTGCAGCATTATGCTGCAGTATTTGCCTTTTGACGCATAATTTAGTCAACCCTGCCACATACATTGGTGCTCCCTGCTGCATAATTCAAGTGGCCCTGCATATAGTTCCTACCAGTATGAATGGCATGCAATTACTACACCTTCCATTCCTCATTCTCTTAAGTAAGTTATTAAACATTGATTTGCACATTTAAATGAGTTACTGTCTCAGAATAATATGTGTATGATGTAAAGTGGTCTTGATACCTTACATTAGGATGAGTGGCACTATAAAAGAAATTAAATACACGTGAGAGGGTCAATGGAGAGATGAGGGGCACTGTTGAATGGTGGTACTGAGGGAATCCTTTGAGAAAGAGGTCTTTGGGGGGAGGTGCCAACAAAGATTGTTGCACCGGGTGCAACCAGCAGTAAAGCTGACCCTGCCAGGGGTGTTGCTATCATTCCTGCAGCCTATACAGTGCCTCAGAGTGTAAGGCAAAAGCATTTCAGGAGCTGATTGTGGTGTGGACTGGTAGGAAGGCATAGCCTATGAAAAGAGGCATTTCATTTTATTGCTGTTTCTGTACAATCTTTATTTCAACATATCTAGTTAGGTGGAGAACGAAAAGGACAATTAGGAATGCCTAACATGAACAGTGTGCACTAATCCCAACATTTTTTGTGCCATGCTGTAACCTGCCCGATAAATATCTTGTGCTGGAGCTGTGGATGGAATTTTCCCTCATTATTTGAAAAATAGCTTTTTCTTAACATGCAGTAATTGTCTGTCTGTCTGTAAATGTTATTTCTACAGCTTGACCCTTGTTTCTATAGCGTGACCCTTGTTTCTACAGCATGACCTTGGTCAAAAGGCAGCAGAATGTTGTACAAGGGGAAAAAAGTATTTCTGGCCACCTGTGCCAAATCATTGAGGAGCATATTCACTAATACTTCATGCAACACAAGTGAGCAAGTGAAGTTGCTGCATTGAGTGAAATGGAAAGGGCCCAACAGCTCCATAGTTTTAAAGATATGGTGCAGTTATGCTCTCTCCTAGCACTGGCGCTCTTGCAGCTGCCTAGTGCCCAAACATTCGGGTCAGGTAAGTTTTTGAGCAGGAAGGGAAAACTATCCTATGAGGCAATATCCTCTTTGCATTTATACTGCAAAATGCAGCACACATGCAAAGAGGAAGAAATGAGGAAAAATACATATATTTCTCCTCGTTACACCATTTTCAGATAGGCACACCATTTTGCCATAAACCCATCTTGCACAGTCTTTGTAAATATGGGTTTACATCAAAATACATGGGTGGATGCATGAGAATACCTACGCACCGCCCACGTAACGCCTACCTGACAGAAGGTAATGCACAGAAGGAAGTTATGCACTGAATTGTTGGTTTTGTTTGGGGGGGGAAGTCACACCCATCGGGATTGACAGCAATGTATGCTAGAAGAGCTTCTTTAAGCTAGCAAGACCAGACTTATCAACATCATTCTTCAGACGACTCATCTTGATAACTGTAAACAATCTTACCATAGAGTGCTGCCAAGAGGCACTGATTGGTGAGAATGATGGAAGTATAGAAAAAGGGATGATAAGAAGGCCAATAGGGTTTCACTCCCTTTCATAGCAGGTAGGTGTGTCCATACCATGCTGGTTACATTCTGTCAATCTTTTTGTCAACTAAGAGCATTGCAGTGGTGTAGTGCAGGGCCATTTAGTCCCTGTGGGTTGTGGGGAGGCACCTCTCTTCAGAGGGCCGCTATTCAGACTGAGATCTATGAATATCTGTGGGCTATGGGAGGCTTAGGGTTCCTCACCACATTCTGCAGGGGTGTTATTTGGTGACATGCCACAGGATCATTGCAAGGTGCGACATGTAGTTTAATGAAGTTTCACTTCTGGGTATAACTAGAGGAGTCACACATGGCATGCAGCTGCTTAGCAATGATAATCGTTAATTCCTTCATATCTTAATTGCCAGTACTCTCTTCAGTGGTAACAATTTTACATCTTGAAAGGATGAGTTGAATCTGCCAGAATCCAAACTGTGACCTAAAATGTGCACAGAAACATTGGCAACAGACACTCCAATCATAGAAGAAAAACCACCAGGGCACAATAGAGTTGCCTTATACAGATATGGTTCATTTACATATTATTTGTGAAGTTGAGTTTAATATGTGTCTATGACTATATTCCTCTGCCTGAAAATAGGATGTTGTTTTTCTGTTGTTTTCTGTTTATACTTCATGCCTTAAATTTTCAACATCAGCCTAACTTTGTAATGAGTGGATGGTACTATCAGTGGCTGCCAATGTTTGTATTTATAAGAACTGTTGTGATTCATTGTTCTTCTTTCATAGCAATTTACATACTGTCTGACACTCTTGATTGATTGCCTTTGAGATATCATGGAGTACTATTTGTTTTATTCACATATGTGTCCACTAATATATATGACCATGAAATTATATTGCAAACACACAATCACGACATTAGGACCACAAAGTCAGTAATTGGTGTTGTTTCTCTTCACTTTCCCCTTTTTTTCTCTTCGTATATATTTATGTCTTTTCACAATGTATTCTTATTAACCATTCATGCCTCTATTCCCTCGAATATGGCCGACATGCAGTGATATTTCACCGTGAGTCCCCTTTCCATTTCCATTTCCCAGAGTCTATTAAAATAGTATTTATTCAGTATGGCATACGCCGTTATACCTGACGCTGCATCAGTAGGATCAGTGTACCGCTAAACCCGGGGTAAGTTCCCGCCTTCTCTACTCTCTACTAGCTGCTTTTGAGGGAGACAACATGTTGACACTCCCCACTTTGGCGGGTCTCCGCGTTTTTCCATACATGTCTCAGTAACTGAAAGAGACTTTGCACGGCCTCTGCACGAGTGCGGTTCCCCGTAATTTAGTGTTATGCGTCTCGCGTGCGCCTTTAATATTATACATGCTCTCAATATGCGGCTGCCCATATACGAATATGGGCAGCTTTCCACATTTTTCTATATAAGTCTCTACATAATAGCAAAACTAATACGCAGCTTTTTCAGCTTGTTTGGTCCCTTGCAAACATGTTATTTTACTTGTGCACTGACTAGGATAAATACACCTTGGTTGGGTTTCCCTACCGTGGAACAGTATAGCTGAGTCAATTCGGCTTTTTTACTACCTTTTGACGCTTTTTGATACTATACTATAATCAATGGTTATCCGTCAACCTCATATTGAATATTCTTAATTATTCATAATTACCTTACTCTTTTTCTTGCTTTCAGACGTATCATGGTTCCTTGTAATCTTCTCGACCAACTTTAGATCGTATTCTTAGAGCCAGTTGGAGCTCTGTCAGTGCACAATAAATAAGGATAGCGACCAACGTTCAATTTGCATAACCTCAATCTACAAGTTAATTATTCTACATACTAGAGGTATGCTCTATACATCTGTCTCATCTTTTGACTTCTATTTAGGATATCTGGTTCTACCACCAATTTTTTCACTTGGTCATTTGGGCTTTATGAGCACTAGCAATCTGTGATCTGGTTTGCACCTCTATACTGGGGACATAACATCACTGTCCTCTGCATGCGATCAGCACTATGCACTTTGTACATACACAGGGATGTTACTGTATATATGTGCTATCTACTATTTTTATTAATATTTTTTTAGTTCACACATTCATATTGGTGGGCTCACATTGACTCACACTTCACCTATCAGGTTTGGGCCTTTGCTTTTGTAAACACACCACCACTTTATTACTAGACGCAACATCATTTGTTAGACAGTTGGAAACATATGATTGATATATTCCATATATGTAACATTATGTTCACAGCCTTGAGAAAGTCATTATTGGCGCAACACGTGTCGGCTGTTGATGTATGGGAACACGAGAACTGTCTTTGGACCCAGCCATATGCAAATCAGTCTTGACCCTGTTCCTCATGGGAACAGTCCAGCCCGAACTGCCAAGCCAGGTCCTCACTGGACCGGAAACAAGCATCCTGGGACCGGTTTCAGGGTTTCACCCCTCATCAGCCAAGCTAGCTTGAATCCAGTGGCATGGGAAGCACGGGACCCACGTCTGGGTATACCCTTCCCACTTAGGGCGACAAAGCAAAAACAACAACAAGTGATGGACGGAATGCTGAACATTGTCAAACACTCACCCCCAGTCACAGATCTGGGTTTAATCCATTGTTCTTTTGCTCACCATGCCACCCCAGTTTGGACCCAGCCATATGCAAATCAGTCTTGACCCTGTTCCTCATGGGAACAGTCCAGCCCGAACTGCCAAGCCAGGTCCTCACTGGACCAGAAACAAGCATCCTGGGACCGGTTTCGGGGTTTCACCCCTC
Source organism: Pleurodeles waltl (assembly GCF_031143425.1). Lineage (NCBI taxonomy): Eukaryota > Metazoa > Chordata > Amphibia > Caudata > Salamandridae > Pleurodeles > Pleurodeles waltl. The sequence continues at coordinate 248,601,559 of NC_090436.1, forward strand.
ATCAGCCAGGCTAGCTTGAATCCAGTGGCATGGGAAGCACGGGACCCACATCTGGGCATACCCTTCCCACTTAGAGCGACAAAGCAAAAACAACAACAAGTGATGGACGGAATGCTGATCATTGTCAAACAGTCACCCCCAGTCACAGATCTGGGTTTAATCCATCGTTCTTTTGCTCACCATGCCACCCCAGTCCATCACTTGTTGTTTTTGCATTTGTCGCCCTAAGTGGGAAGGGTATGCCCAGACGTGGGTCCCGTGCTTCCCATGCCACTGGATTCAAGATAGCCTGGCTGATGAGGGGTGAAACCCCGAAACCGGTCCCAGGATGCTTGTTTCCAGTCCAGGGAAGACCTGGTCTCGCAGTTCGGGCTGGACTGTTCCCATGGGGAACAGGGTCAAGACTGATTTGCATATGGCTGGGTCCAAACTGGAATGGCATGGGCAGCAAAAAAATGATGGATTAAATCCAGATCTGTGACTGGGGGTGAATGTTTGACAATGTTCAGCATTCCGTCCATCACTTGTTGTTTTTGCATTTGTCACCCTAAGTGGGAAGGGTATGCCCAGATGTGGGTCCCGTGCTTCCCATGCCACTGGATTCAAGCTAGCCTGGCTGATGAGGGGTGAAACCCGAAACCGGTCCCAGGATGCTTGTTTCCAGTCCAGGGAAGACCTGGCCTAGCAGTTCGGGCTGGACTGTTCCCATGGGGAACAGGGTCAAGACTGATTTGCATATGGTTGGGTCCAAACTGGAATGGCATGGGCAGCAAAAAAATGATGGATTAAACCCAGATCTGTGACTGGGGGTGAATGTTTGACAATGTTCAGCATTCCGTCCATCACTTGTTGTTTTTGCACTAAAGAACATAAACCTGTTTTGACTTCTATCATCTGTCTATTTTAGAACCGTGCAACGTCCTTAGATGTGCCCCTAAAAATGACCTCTTGTCCTTAATTTTTGTCCTGAATTTTACTGTCACTCTCCAGAAGTTGCCTTCTTTCCAGGTGGTCACCCTACTCAGTGATAGCAACAACATGGGATGAAGAAAAACATTTGGTCCTGGGGAGGAATTGTGGCCTTATAGCTACATCTGATATCTTGTTATTACTGGAGAGCCCGGTTTAAATCGTGGTCTTGACTCAATGTATCAATAACCTGTGATTTTGGGTGAATCACTAAGGCCCATATTTATACTTTTTGACGCAAAACTGCGCCAACGCAGTTTTGCGTCAAAAAAATTAGCGGCGGCTAACGCCATTCTGAAGCGCCATGCGGGCGCCGTATTTATTGAATGACGTTAGCCGGCGTTAGCCGCCGGCGGCGTCTGGTGTGCGTTAAAAAAAACGACGTACACCAGGCAGCGCCGGCGTAGGGGGATATGGAGCTTGGGCGTCAAGAAATGGGGCAAGTCAGGTTGAGGCAATTTTTTCGCCTCAACACGATTTGCGCCATTTTTTTCCGACTCCCAACCCCCATAGAAATGACTCCTGTCTTAGCAAAGACAGGAGTCATGCCCCCTTGCCCAATGGCTATGCCCAGGGGACTTCTGTCCCCTGGGCATGGTCATTGGGCATAGTGGCATGTAGGGGGGCACAAATCAGGCCCCCCTATGCCACAAAAAAAATAAAAGAAAACACTTACCTGAACTTACCTTAATGTCCCTGGGATGGGTCCCTCCAGCCTTGGGTGTCCTCCTGGGGTGGGCATGGGTGACAGGGGGTGTCCCTCGGGGCATGGGGGGGCACCTCTGGGCTCCTTCAGAGCCCACAGGTCCCTTAACGCCTGCCTTTTGCAGGCGCTGAAAAACGGCACAAAAGCGGCCGTACGTCATTTTTTTTGACCCGCCTACTCCCGGGCGTGATTTTTGCCCGGGAGTATAAATCCGACGCACATGCCTCGGAGTCGATTTTTTAGACAGGAACGCCTACCTTGCATATAATTAACGCAAAGTAGGTGTCCACGCTAAAAAATGACGCTAACTCCATGGACTTTGGCGCTAGACGCGTCTAACGCCAAAGTATAAATATGGAGTTAGTTTTGCGTCGAAATTGCGTCAAAAAAACGACTCAATTTCGGTGCAAACGGAGTATAAATATGCCCCTAAATCTCCCCCCCTAAAAAAATGTTTAACCCGATAAGCGCTCTAATGAAATCACGCTATATAACACTACATTAAAAACAGCATACTGTTGTCAAGGACGTGAGGTAGTGCTGGATGTGATAGGGTATGTGGTCTCTACAGTACTGAAAACTCAGGGTAATCAACATGAGGGTAGAATTAAACCCTATCTCAGTAGTGCTTCTTCAAGCTATTTATTGTATGTTGATCACATTAGGCCTGGAGTCATCTGTGTTAAGCCAGGCCAAAAAGGCACCCTACACATTACGGGTCTTCTTGCTATCTAAGTTAAGTGATGCCAATGAAAGATCTAATAGTACAGATGTGAACAGGTCAAAATATAATGTTATACATTCTTTCAATAGCCATCTTTAAGTTGTGTGGAGAAAACGATTAGAGTTGAATGAAGATGAGTGGAGGTCTGTCATCATAATGAATACTTTAGCAGTAAGCCTGTCTGTAATTGTTATAGATCCCAACATTTGTGCTACTATATGTCGCGCAATTCCGTGCCTTCCTTACAGCTAGCTGATGGCATTGCTATCCCTCATCGGAGCATTGGCTTGGGCAAAAATCTTTTGCAACATTAAACAGTTGTTAGGGAAAGGAATGTGAGATAGTTTATTTTTTTTAAACAAACATTGAAAATGGGCCTCACGATGAAAAGAATTAGTAAAATACTGATTTGTTTGTGGACAGCCATCATTTGCAGGACGTGTATAACCTGTAGCTCCTGTGAGAACTAAAAGAGCTGCCCACCTTTGCCCACCGTTAATTAGTGGCATGAATCCATGAGCTGTTCTGCAACAATACAATATCAATCAGGAGAGAACGTTTAATTTTCATGATAATTGTAATTTGCTGAAGCACTTTTCAGCGAGTAGCACGTTACTCTGGTAGCCAAGGGTGGATAAGTGGTGGATTAGTAGAGGTAAATGTAGATTGTCATTGGGAGTGGTGGGACTGGAAGGCATGTGAGCCTGTTAGTTGAATAAATAGCTTAAAGGTTGGCTTGAGGACCGAAGAGTTTAGAAAGGGTTATTTGGGAGTCCATATTAGTAAATGAGGTTTGGGATGAGTCAGAGTGGCGGTAGGGGATATTTTAGAAGAGGAATAGGATGAATCAGAGTGGTGGTTTGATGAGGTTTGGGGAGATTAGTCAAGTTTTCTTTTCTCTGCAGTGGTAGGAAAGTATATAAATATGTAGATAGATAGCCACACATAAGAGGCATACATACATATACATTTTAACATAATATGCATTTGAAAAATAATCAGGAGATATATAAGTGTACTGCATAAAGTCCCAAATGTACGTGCATGGATAAATATTCATAAATTCAGGCTTTCCAATTTTACTGTAAATTAAATGTATAAAAAATGTAATTTATTTTGTATTTTTATAGATTTATATTTGTCATTCAATATTTCAATAGTCAAGCACTTATAGATATAGGGGGTCATTACGACCTTGGCGGGTGGCTACCGCCGCCCGCCAGGCGGTAACCGCCGTGCGGCCGCCAATGCGGCCGCACTCACGCGGCCCCCATTATGACATTCCCGCTGGGCCGGCGGGAATGAGGCCGCAACATAGGAGCCGGCTCCTAATGAAGCCGGTGGTGTTGCGGCCGTGCGACGGGTGCAGTTGCACCCGTCGCGCTTTTCACTGTCTGCTATGCAGACAGTGAAAAGCTAGCCGGGGCCCTGTTAGGGGGCCCCTGCACTGCCCATGCCAGTGGCATGGGCAGTGCAGGGGCCCCCAGGGGCCCCAGGACACCCCTTACCGCCATCCTCTTCCTGGCAGTCAAACCGCCAGAAACAGGCTGGCGGTAGGGGGGTCATAATCCCCAGAGCAGCGCTGCTTGCAGTGCTGCCCTGGCGGATTATCACCGCCGGGGCTAAAACGGCGGTAAACCGCCGGCCCCGGCAGTGCGACCGCGGCGCTACTGCCGCGGTCGTACTAAGGGCCTCCGTACCGCCAGGCTGTTGGCGGTACGGATGCCACATTACCCCTGGCGGTCTCTGACCGCCAGGGTCGTAATGACCACCATAATGTCTACAATCATATTTACACATTGTGACAGATGTGTTATTATAGTAACATAACCCAAAAACATACGCTCATAACCTTAAATGTTACTAATGTAATTCATGTATTGATGATTCATGTAATGATGTACTTATATATGGATATAATCATAAACATATACGTATATGTATGTATATAACATTTTAAATATAT